>NW_003852501.1:211763-281236 GCF_000181295.1 Otolemur garnettii
CTGTCTGCTTGCCTTACTTACTGTGTTCTTGGCTGTGCAGAAGCTCTTTAGTTTGATCAGGTCCCAATAGTGTATTTTTGATGTTGCTTCAATTGCCTGGGGGATCCTCTTCATAAAATGTTCGCCCAGGCCGATTTCTTCAATTGTTTTAACGTTACCTTTCTTTAAAGAAAGTAAACAAAGTGCATGGAGAAAACTAAAATTCCTGAGGTTCATACTGGCATAAGAGAACTTTGTTGTAATGAGAGCTTCTCAAGTTCCAGTTCTGTTACCTTGTGCTTCTAGCTATGATTGGAGTAACAGGAACAAGATTTATCCTCCTCTATTCAACAACTGAAAACTGGGCAAATGATATAAAACAATGGCAGTCAGATAGTGGACCAAAGGCAGCAAAGAATAGTAATCACTAAGAGAAGAGGAAAAAGTGAGATGAGACCTGTGATTTCCAGCACATGTCCAGGTGGAGAGCAGGGAGGTGATATCAATTAGACTGTCTCAATCCTCCTGAGACACAGAGATAGAGTTTATAACTGAGGGATAACAAGGTGGCTAGATTTAGCAGCAAAGAGTATAGACAGGGCACAGTGCAAGTAGCACAGTGGTTATCTCACCACCACATGCACTGAGGCTGGTGGGTTCAAACCTGGCCTGGGCCAGCAAAACAATAATGAAAACTATTAAAAAAAATATATCCAGGCATTATGGAAGGTGTCTGTAGTCCTAGCTACTCGGGAGGCTGAGGCAAGAGAATCACTAAAGCCCAGGAATTTGAGGTTGCTGTGAGCTGTGACACCACAGCACTCTACCAAGGGAGACATAATGATACTTTGTTTCAAAAAAAAGAAAAAAATTGCATATTTTGATTCAGACAAAAGCTTAATAAGTAGGATCTACAGAGAACCCAAAGTAAAAAACATTTAAAAAGCCAACAATCCCTTAGATCACTGGGCAAAAGAGATGAATAGAACTTTCTTTAAAGAAGACAGACGAAAGGCTTATAAACGGATGAAAAAATACTCATCATCCCTAATAATTAGAGAAATGCAAATAAAAACCACCCTGAGATATCCTCCGACCCCAGTGAGAATGGCCCACATCACAAAGTCTCAAAACTGCAGATACTGGTGTGAATATGGAGAGAAGGGAACACTTTCACACTGCTGGCGGCACTGCAAACTAATACAACCTTTTTGGAAGGCAGTGTGGAGAACTCTCAAAGATCTCAACCTGGACCTCCCATTTGACCCTGAAATCCCACTGCTAGGCATCTACCCAGAAGGAAAAAAGTCCTTTTATCACTAGGACACTTATACTAGACCACTTATTGCAGCTCAATATACAATTGCTAAAATGTAGAAACAGCCTAAATGCCCAGCAACCTAAGAATGGATTAACAAGCTGTGGTATTTGTATACCATGGAATTCTACTCAGCCACTGAAAAAGATAGAGACTTCACATCCTTTGTATTAACCTGGATGGATGTGGAACACATTATTGCATTCTCTACATCACAAGAATGGAGAAATAAGAATCCTATGTACTCAATTCTTATATGAGGACAATTAAGGTCCTAGTACATAGTGGGGAGTGGGGGACCGGGAGAGCTGAGTATGGGAAGTAGGGAGGGCATAGAAGTCAAGGGATAGGGTTCACCTTTTGGGGGCAGGAAACAAATATGAGAGGGTCCTTATCTAACAAAATCAATCAATGTAACCTGCTTCTATGAATCCTCAATGAAACCCCAACAATTAAAAAACTCAAATAAATAAAAACAAAAAAATGAATATAAAGAAAATGAAAAATAAAATAAAGAGTAGAGATAGGAGAGAACTTCCCAAAAAGAGAGCCTTTAGACACCTTTAGAGAGCTTTCCTTAGCTCCTTGGTTGATTTCTGATCAGTGAATGTGAAAAAACTCTCTGAGGCTGATAGAAGAATTTCTAGATAAAAGCAGCAGAGCAATTCCTTGAATTCATATAGACATGGGAATAGTTCAAAATTCTAAGATTCAGAGTTGAGAAACCTTACTGCATAGATTATTAACTAAAGCAATCAGAAGAGTATTGTCTCAGTCATGGGGAGCAATTACAACTGTATTAAAGTTAGCTCTGGTCTCACATAGCACAGCTTACATGCAGGCTTTGAAATAATCAAACAATTTCCAAGTGACTCAAAATTAGTTAGAGGAATACAGAAAAATCCAGTACCAAACAATATAAAATTTGTAATATCTGCCTTACAATAAAAAACACTACTAGGCAGTAAGAAAATACAATATATAGTAAGAAGAAAAATCAATTGGTAGACCCAAATTTAAAAATAACACAGATGATAGAAATAGAAGAAAAAGAATATTAAAATAGCTATTATATGGAAGAAGCCCAAGAGCTCATCGATCTACAAATGAATCAATAAATTGTGGTATATGTACATCAAAGATGGAGACTTTACCTCCTTCATGTTTACATGGATGGAGCTGGAAAATATTCTTCTTAGCAAAGTATCCCAAGAATGGAAGAAAAAGTATCCAATGTAGTCAGCCCTACTATGAAACTAACTTATAGCTTTCATAGGAAAGCTATAACCCAATTTTAGCCCAGGAATATGGGGAGAGGGGAGAGGGAGGGGAGAGACGGGGGGTGGGGGTGGGGGGAGGGAGGGTGATTTGTGGGATCATGTCTATGGTTCATCCTATAAGGGTACATGTGAATCTCTCTAAATATAGAATATAAATGTCTTAACACAATAAGAAAAAGACATGAAGGCTATGGTAACCAGTTGAAAGTATTTCAAATTGTATACAGAAACAGTACACTGTACCCCATGATAGTATTAATGTACACTGCTATGATTTAATAAATAAAATAAAAATGCAAGCTTGAATTTGCACAAGCACCGATGGGGGAGAATAGCTATTATAGATATGTTTCATATATTTCAAAGAATAGAAGAAAGCAGGACAGGCACAAAACATACTAAAAATAATCAAATTGAAATCTACCAAAGAAACATGAATGGAATTAGCATCATATTAAACATTGCAAGAGAAATGATTAGTGAATATGAAGATGGCAATAGACATCAGTCAGAATGAGATGGGAAGGAAGACAGAAAGAAAATGAACAGGGTGCCAGTCAGCTGTCGGACAACTTCAGACAGTCCCATGTATATGTAGTTGGGGTGTCAAAAAAGAAGCAGAAACAAGAGATGAAAACTTTTGAAGAAACAATAGCTGAAAATTTTCTATATTTCATGAAAACTATAAATTTTCTATATTTCATGAAAACTATAAATGTACAGATCCACATAGCTCAACAAATGGCAATAAAGAGAAAGAAAATAAACATAAAAGCACTATCAAGGCACAAAATTAATGGCAAAAGGAATCATTAAATTGTTTTAAACCAATGAGGAGAAAACTCTCTGGAGGAGACAAAAAGTCACACTATAGACAGAATAAAAATCAGAATGACAGCTGATTGACTTCAGAAACAGTGCAAGCCAGAAAAGAGGGAACAACATTAAGAGTGTTGAAAGAAAAGAAGAAAACAGAAATTCTAAATTCAGAAAAACTATTTTTCAAAAACAAATATGAAATAAAAATTTTTCAGATAATATTAAAGCTGAGGTAATTCATTGTCAGCATTTTCACTTACAATAAATGTTAAACTCTTCTAGGCAGGTGGGACATTATATCATATTAATATTTGGATCTACAAAAAAGAATAAAAAGCATGGAAATGGTAAATATGTGAATAAATATACATTTTTCTGTATTTTTTAAACCTCTTTAAGAGAAAATTGGCTGTTTAAACAAAGTAATAACAATATATTGTGAAATTTATAACATACAAGGGTCTGACAAATAAGTTTGCAAATTCGTCCTAGAAGAAGTGCTACATGCCTCATTGCTTAATGTAATTCTAATCACCTTTGAGGAACTCCCCTTGGGAAGAAACACACCAACACCAGTGCCTACTCCACACTTCCAAGCAATTTGGGAACTCTTTATCTGGAATGGCCATGAGTATTGTCATCATATTACCACTGATGTCCTGAATGTCATCAAAATGTCTTCCTTTCAATATTTCCTTTATCTTTGGATAAAGGAAAATGTCACTGGGGCCCAGATCAGGTAAGTAGAGAGGGTTATTTGTTTACTGGCTAAAACTTCCTCACAGATAGTGTTATGTGATCTTGTGCATTGTTGTGATGCAAGAGACATGAGTTGTGGGTGAAAAGTTCAGATCATATTTGCCTGACATTTTTGCACAGCCTTCTCAGCACTTCCAAAGAGTAAATTTGGTTAACTGTTTATCCAGTTGGTACAAATTCATAATGAACAATCCCTCTGATATTTAAAAAGGTGAGCAACATTGTTTTGACTCGATTTTGACTGACAGAACTTTTTTGGTCTTAGAGAATTGACTGACTTCCATTGTGCACTTTGATGCTTTGTTTCAGGGTTGTATTTGTACACTCATGTTTCATCACCAATGATGATGTGGCCCAGAACATCATCTTGCCTCTCCAAAAGGTCTTGGCAAACTTTAACTCTCCTTGGCTTTTGTTCATTAATGAGCTCCTTTAGAACCATTTTTGCATACACCTTTCTCATTCTAAGATTTTAAGTTAAGATTTTTCTAACTGTTTTTCTATCAGTGTTTACATGGTCTGCTATGCTTCTCAGTCAACTGACCATTTTGACAAACCAATTTGAAGAATTTTTGAAATGTTGTTGTCAGTTCTTCTGGCGACTGGCCACCATGACCTCTCTTTATCAATGATACTTTCTTTCCCCTCAGAAAAACATTTAATCCATTTGTACATGGGCATTTTCTTCAAGGCATTATCCCCATAAACTTGGATTAACATATCCCTGATTTTACTTCCAGTTCTGTAAAGTTTAACAAGAAATTTAATGTTGTTCTTTGCTCTAATTCAAGCTCTGATATTCTCATAACAGCACACAAAAATACACAACAATAATGAACACCACTCAGCAAGACACCACCACATATTCATATAGCTACTCTAGCTTTTTATTTTCTGCTGTGTGTGTGTTTAATGGTGGTAAATATATCATATACATACTGAACATGAACCCAGATGTGAGACACTGATATACCAAGAATATGAAACCTTACCAAGTTGTTTGTATGGTACTGCCAGCCTAAACACATGGTGGCAAATTCTCAAACCTAATTGCCAGATCTCTTATGTAGAAGTAAATATATGACAAGAATAGCAAAAAAGGGGGGGGGAAGAGAAATATACTACTTTATGATGCTTAAGCTATATGTAAAGGTATATAATATGTACATTACCTGAAAGTAGATTGTAGTAAACTAAACTAATATTCTATGAAGTCTAAACCAACAATAAAAATAAAGCACATACAAACAAAAAAATTAGATATTCCTAAAAAGCCAACACAGAAGATTAAATAGAGACATGAAAATACCTAATTAATGTAAAAGAAGAAACAAAAAGAAGTAGAAACTAAGATCAGATTAACCAAATATTAAACAAATAACTGAATTACAGATTTAAAACCATGCATATCAACAATAACATTAAATGTAAATTACCAAACACTTCCATCAACAGGCAGAAATTGCCACAATGGATGAAAAATCAAGACCCAACTATATGCATTTTATAAAGCAAACAAACAAAATCTCTAAATGCAAAGACACAAGTAAATTAAAAATAAATAGATGGAATTAATCAACTAACATTAATGAAAAGAAAGATGAAGTGATATCAAATACACAGGTAGCAAAAGAAATAGTAGACAGGTGGACTTCACAAAAATGTAAATTTTGTATATTAAAAATACTACAACAGAATAAAATGGCAACCCACAGAATGGGAGAAAGTATTTGTAAACATATACATTTATATCCAGAATATATAAAGTTTTAAACTTCCACAACAACGAACTGAAAATATTGATATACAAATGAGCAAAGGACTTTGATATTTCTTCAGAACTGAGACACAAATGGCCAAAAAGTACATTAAAAGATGATAAAGATTGGCTTGGTGCCTATAGCTCAACCAGCTAAGGCGCCAGCCACGTACACCTAAGGTGGCAGGTTCGAATCCCTAGCCCAGACCTGCCAAACAACAATGACGGTTGCAACCAAAAAATAGCCAGACGTTGTGGCGGGCGCCTGTGGTCCCAGCTACTTGGGAGGCGGAGGCAGGAGACTCGCTTGAGTCCAGGAGTTGGAGGTTGCTGTGAGCTGTAATGCCACGGCACTCTACCCAGGGGGACAGCTTGAGGCTGTGTCTCAAAAAAAAAAAAAAAAGAAAAAGATGATAAAGATCACTAATCATTAGGAAAAGATAAATCGAACAATGTGGTACTACTTCACACCTATTAGGATAGCTATTATAAAAACAAAACAAAATGAAAACAGAAAGTAAGAAGTGTCAGTGAAGTAGAATAAAAAATTGTACAACTTCTATAGAAAGCATCATGACAGTTCTTTAAAAACTTAAAAATAGAACTGTTATATTGTTTAGCAATTATGCTTCTGGATATAGACTCAAAAGAATTAAAATTGGGATTTTGAAGAGATATTTGCACACCTACGCTTGTAACAACATCATTCACAATAGATAAAAGCAACCCAAGTGTTCACCAGCAGAAATATAATGTATACATACAATAAAATATTATTCAGCCTTAAAAAGGAAGGAAATTTGGACATATGCTACAAAATGGATGAATCCTAAGGATATTATGCTACATGAAAAAAAAAGTCACAATACACAAATACTATATGATTTTATCCATATCAGGTGCCTACAGTAGTCAAATTCATAAAGCCATAGAAGGAAGGGTAGGATTCGATGGGTATAGTTTCAGTTTTACAAGATGAAAGAGTTCTAGAAGTGGATGGTGGTGATGTTTGCCTAACAATAATGAATGTACTTAATACTTCTTAACTGTGCAGCTAAAAATGGGTAAAGTCTTATGTTATATATATATACCACCATTTAAAAAACCCACACATGCACAAGAAAATAAAAAAGCTAGAGTAACTATGTTAATATCACACAAAGTAGATTTCAACTCATAGAACATTATCAAGGATAAAGACTGCAAATATAGTAAAATCCATTGGCTTACAATGACACTACAAAAGGACAAACTAATTAATCCACTCTGAAGATTGCTAGGACACCAAATTATTATTCTGAAAACTCATACAGAGAAAAATCAAGTGTTTATATCTGCCTTTCCTACACAAAATTTATTTCAAAATAACCAGATAGTTGTTGAGATAAAACTCTTGCTCATAGTAAAATTTTAGCCAATAAAGGAAGAAAAACATAAAATTAGAAAACATCATTTTGAAACTTCTAATAAAAGAATGGATATACGTAATTACCATCAATAATTATTAAAATTATAAAGCCTATTTTACAAAGATTAGGCTGGTAATACTTGAACCTGCTGTGTTGTCCTATAAGCAATAAAAGATCACATCATATGCCTCCTGCCATGATGTAACAAGTATTGTTTTGGATATCGACCCAAAAGAAGTAAAATTGGGGTTTTGAAGAGATATTTGTACACCTATGCTCGTAACAACATCATTTACAATAGGTAAAAGCAATCCAACTGTTCACCAGCAGAAATATGATATATACATACAGTAACAACAATGAAGTATTCTTGACTTTAAACAAAATAAAACAAACATTTGAATTTAAACAAGCTTTTCCCTCTATATGGCAAATGGAAGAAGGTGTCTGCTGGGGTGTTCATCCTGTGCCCACAGGCTGCATCTGCTAATCTGTGTTGTGAGATATGATGAAAAATATGCATGGACCTTTTATTTTTTTGCTAATCAGTTTGCATTAATGTTTGTTTATTTAATGTGAGCCCAAGGCTATACTTGTTCTTCCAACCTGCAGCAGAAAAACAAAAAGTTTGGACACTCCTGTAAGATGCCACCAGGATGCAAAGAGCCAAATTTGGAGCATCAACATTCAACAAAATAAGATCCAAGTCTTCCACAACTAAGGGACATGAGAAAGAGTTTTAAGGTATCAACCAAATACAATGCGGTCCCTTCCCTGGATCCTGATTCAAACAAATCAATAGGAAAGAAATGTTTTTACATCATCAGGGGAAATGTAAGCAGAGACTAGATATTAGATAACATTAAGGAATTCATATTTATAGTTTTAAGAGTGTTAATAAGGTTTTAAAGTATCATTATCTGTTAGCATTACATATTAGTATTAGTATTATATAAAACCAGAGATTTTATATATTCATCAGTGAAAAAAGTATGTGGTGTGAGTGAAACTAGATTAGCAAGATATTGATACATGTTGAAACTAGGTATTGAGTAAGTGGGGGTTGATTATATTCATCTCTTAGCTTATTATGTTTTAAGCATCCACAATAAAAATACTTTATAAATGCTGCTTTAGCTATTATACACTAAGCTGTAAGTAAATATAGCAGTTATAAATTTCATAGAAAATGAAGTCTGCATAAAATGATGAGCTATGTCTATTTCTTAGTGTCCTGACTTTTTCTGGGTCATTAATGAATTAACCCTCTGACAATAAATTGGGGAATTTTCAATTTGCTACCAGCCAAATGAAAATGTATTGGTCATGTTACTATTTAATGTGTGTGGAGAGTGGGCTGTGAGATGGCAGGGCTCCCACAGCCTGGGGAACATTCAGGGAATGAACCCCCAACAGCTTCTCCTCTGTTCCCAAAACAGACACATTCTTTTCTTCATGCTCCCTCTGCCAAAAGTCACTTAGCTCTTTTTTTGTCTAGTTAACTTTGCAGAGATCCTTGTGATCTTTGCCATCTTACTTCTTGTCATAGGTCAACAAAGTTGAGTAGCAACCATTAACAAGATGATTTGTCTTTATTAAAGTCATTTACACTTTCCAATTGTACTATAAGACCAAAATTATGTCTTTTGTTTATGCTATTTCCCCATATTGTGTATGCTACTTCCCCCTGGACAATCCTGCACCGATACTATAAAAAAAAAAAAAAAAAGAAGCTGATTTTGTGCTTTGGTGCTGGCTGCAGCCATCAGGTCAGTCAGTCCTCCCAATCCCATCTTTTGTCTCTGTGTCTTCTCTTGTGCTGTATTTTCCTCATTCCCGACCCACTCCACTCTGGTTCGCTCCCCCTCACCACACCGGTTTGCAACAAATTTGGTACCTAATGGCCTTAGATTTTGCTGTACTTATTCAGCTCCATGATGATCATGGAGCATGCTCATGAAAGAGCTGGGAATCTGGGTCAGTTCTAGCCTCATTCTTACGCCCTACTGGTAGATATGCTTCTTTTGTAAGTATAGTCTTTCATGCTATGTGTGTGTGAGAGTCAAACCAAGTAACACACTGAAGCATATTGTGATATCAAATACATATAGTTTTTCTATGTTTACTATTATAATTCCCCACACCATTTTTTTACACTGCAAATATTCAGTCATAAGCATATTTTAAAAACATTTCTGTATCTGTTGAGACAAATAGCTAAATAAAAAGTCCAAAAGACACATTTCTGTAGTGTAAACATATACTTTAAAATCTGTTCTTACAATATTCATTTTTTTTATGCAAATACTTCATGCATATCTCCTAAAACCCAGAACAAAATATCTCCGAAAACACTATTTGTCACATTCCTCTGTATTTCATTTGATGAAAGCAATCCCATTTTAATTATACTGAGCCCTGTTTTATTGCTTACCAGCTTTAATCACTTGCACTAACATTTAATGGTGAGCATGATGCCTGTTAAGAGAACAGTTGCCAACTTTTAAATGCTGAGGGAAACTGAAAGATCACATACATCTGTTAGGCAAATTTCAATTCACTTAAGATATTATATGAAATAATTAAACAGGATAATCATATCAGATAAATAATAATCATTTTATAGCACCACCAAATACTTCAGAGTAACTGAAGAAGTGAAGGACAAGCCATATCAAAATATTCTGAGTTGATAATTTTGGTTATTTAACTTTCAAACCACTGGAGAAATTGGAGTTTCAGAAAGGGTGAGCTGGACCTGCCTCTTTGTACATGGAGCAAACCAGTAAGACTTCTCTGTGATGCATAACCTGGTAGTAGTATCAAGGAAAATAGTGCTGATCACCAAAGACTGGGAATTTTTGCTACGACGAACCTAAGAAAGAAACCTCTCAAAGCAAACTTTATTTTCCACTAGTTTTTTATACCCCATGTGTCACCTAGCGACTCCCCCAGAATTTGGTGCCCCTAACTAGATCCCCTTTGTTGTGTCATTTTTCACAAATTTATCATCCTTTGTCTAAAAAGTATAAAAGCATTTTGCTTTGGCCACTAATTTGGACTTCCTTTGCTTGTGAAGGTCCCAATGAACAAATAAAATCTGTGTTTATTTGTCTTGTTAATCTGCTTTGTGTCACTTTGGTCCCCATAAGAAGCCAAAGGAGCCACAGAAGAGCTCAGTGGGGATGGAGATGACTTTTCACTCCCTTACACGGCATTGTATATTTTTACACAAATCTTTCATTGTAGTGGAACTTTTATTAAGTAAACATAACAATAAGAATTAAGGCAGCCAGATACCCCATGCAAGTAAAACCATTATGCAAAAATGATCATGTTTGTAGATTTCTAAAGCAAGATAATCCCACCATACTACTTTAACATCAGTTTTATAAAGACAGGAAATTACTATGAAGGAGATACAGCGTCAAACATTTTACATATTGATTTAAATGTAAGAATTAACTGGCTCATAGGGGAAATATTTCTAGACTACTTTACAAACTACATAGATGTCTATGCATTATCGCCAATGGGTTTTAAAACTCAGTTTAGTAGGCAAATTATTGTACTTGTTTTCCAAGTCAGTAGACTAAGATTCAGAAACAGACGGTAACTCGGCCAAGATAACAGAGCCAGAAATTGGAAATTTCTGGTTTCAACCCCACATCCCTTATTGCATACATAATCAGTACTGTTTTCTGTTTGACAGCGCAGTTCCACTGACTGAAGTAAGTCTGTGCCGGCACTGGGAAAAAACTTCAACTGCAACATTAGAAAATTCATAATGCATCATTAAAAGAAAAAAAAATAATCTCTTTATACTACCATAAGAATTTGTGTGAGTTTCTATGTCATTGAATAGGGGACAGTGGCAAACAAATTATAGCTATTTATGTGTAATTGTGTCATAATTGTGTCACCATTGTCCCTCCAGGATCAAAGCAATGATTCATCAAAAACTCACTGAAGTCCTCAATTGTTCCTACCATTGTCCTTGATGCAGAGTCTATCAACAACTTCTGTCCTTCAGGAGTTGCCAGCCTTATTTTTGACAATAATATACAAACTGAGCTAGGCAAGCCCAAATCATTTCAATTTTGAAAGTTCTGTTGCAAATATTTTGCATATCTCTTAAAAGCATTTGGTTATACAATGGGTCTATTGTCATCTTTCCCCAGCCCATACAGACGGAAAGTGCCCTTGATTGGTGATTGCAGTTCCCTCACCCGTCGAGGCAGCAGTGGGTTGCAATTAGAAAAATTCGCCTTCATCAGTGAGATGATGAGTAGAAAGCTCACCACATTCCTAATTAAACAAGAGAATAAAGACATATCACCCAGTTTTAGTTTCTGAAATAAACCACCTAAGGAGCTGATATGTAGATAGCTTAGGAATTTTTGACTTATATAAGGTGATTTAAATATCACCTCTGAAAGATGTTTGAAAGTTGAAATAACTCCTTCCTTTTTAAATTTTTTTTCTTCATTTCTCTCTTTTGCTATCTTTTCAAATAAATGAACAGAAGTCTAGTCTTAAGTTTGTGAAAAAGTAAAATGGAGGATTGTAGCAACTCTGAACAATGTATAGATAAGTCATAATTGCCTGTTTGTATCAACAAAGGCAAGTTCCCTTCCTGGATCTACATACTATTTCCTTTCTTCACCTGCCCATTCTTTAAGACCTTACTTACATCATCTTTTATCCATAAGGTGTTTTCAGGTCCTAGTCAAAAATAGCATTGCCTTAATTTACCACCTGATACACTGCATTTCTTTCTTGCAGAATCTTTATCTATATATATTTTGTGTATCTCCATCTTTATCTCTGTCGACATCTGCATTTCCTATTTCCCTTGAGAATAAGTCCCTAAGAAGCACTTTAACCCATTAGCGTGTGCAGCATAGTGCCAGGAACATAGAACAAAATTTTTGTCAAACTAAATTGAAAGCCAAATAGATTGAAATTGTAAATTGTCTCCCTGTGCCTTCCTTCCACGTGTCAAGAATATTGGGTTTTGTGAACCTAGTGATTGATGGTTAGACTTACTGAACCAAGCTGAGGTTGGATATATTCCAATTTGAATTGATGATATCATATTGCCAGATTTCACATAGAGAAGTTATTTAGATTAAATTATCTTAAATACACACACAGTGTTTGTGATGTAGGCTGCTCCAAAGTTAGTTCCTTTAGGCATTCAGACTTCCTGATGGGATTTCAAAGGTCCATGTGGGATGGGCACTGTAGCTAAGTAGTTAGAGTGCCAGCCCTGCAAACCTGGGGCAGAAATTTTGCACCTCTCCCTGGGCCTGATTCAAAGGCTCATGTAATAGGTTGGTTTCTCCTTGTTCTCCTGCTGTCTTTCTATAAAGACTTCATAAGCAAGTTACTTAGGTTCCCTGTGCAAAACAGAAACAATCTTATAGTACTTGTAGCCTAGCAACTTTTCAAAATCATTATGTGATAATGTCCACAGAGTGCTCTTTGCTTGTTAGATGAAGAGGAACTTTGCAAAAACAAGCCACACTGGTACTGTTGAGGCAATACCTACTGGAACAGGGTCATATTGCCTACCATCTGCCACTACTTCTTTAATTCTCTGAAGAGCTAAACTACCCAGAATTGGAAATAATTTTAATAATGTGTAAACAGGGCAACCTCAGTGAACCAACACAGAACTCTAGTCCTCAATCAACCAGCATATCTCCATACTGAGAAGGCTCACATCCTTCTCAAGTAACAATAATAATTAAAATAATTATGACTTATTGAGAACTTACTGTGTTAATAACTCTTTTGTTTTGCATATAATTTCTCAATTAATTATCGCAGCGACCTCTATCTATTTCCAGCTGATAGATGAGAAAAATGACGTCCAGAAAGCTTAAGTAAATTGACAAGGGCAACTCAGAAATCACAGACAACAGGATACAAACTCAGGCAATCTGATCCAAGCAGGATTTTAACCACTATCCATATCCAGTTAAAAGGGCAAAAGGATGAATACTATGGAAGAAAGAACATCTTTTCCTTTCCACCTTGTGTCATCAGCAAAATTTTTCATGTTATCCATGGTTTTAAGGTTGGATGGCACACAAACAAGTTACAGAAAGGATAGAAGTAGAGGCCATAGCTATTGGTCCTGGACCAGTCTGACTTCCAGGAGCATCCTGCTGTAGTCATGAGAAGCACAGGTGGAAAAGCAAACATTTCCAGTCATGATCTATAAGGTGGTGACGGCGGGCTTCCCAGAGTTTTAGCTAACACTGCTCATGTAAGACTCAACACATTTGTGGGATCAGCCACCATCTTAATCTATAACTCACCAAAATTTTCACTTTCTCTATTATTAAATAGGAATAGAGGTGATAACAAAATGCATACACATGTTGACAAGCTATTCTAGATGATCTCATTTAAAAAAAAATTCTGAACTGGTAGGTAAGGAAAATTTCATGCAGTTAGAATACTTGGAATTTAGCAAAAGTTTTGGACAAGATAGTCAAATGCAGGCCCATAAATAATACAGGTTTTGAACTTTTGATTTGAATTTTAACTTTGTTGCAGGATTGAACTTTGAACCTTGTTGCAGCACTAGCATGGGCTCATTGATGAAAAGCAAGACCAATTTAATGAATACATCTTATTTCATGCTGCAGAGATTTTATTCAACATCTTCAGTGTTTTTATCAGTGATGTGGATGAGGACATAAAAAGCAAGTGCATCTAACATTTCAGGCAGCTGGGAGATACCTAAAAGCTAAATAATGTAATCAAAACTAAAAGAGATCAGAGCCAGGTGTGGTGACTCACGCCTTTAAGCCTAGAACTCTGAGATGCTGAGGAGAGAGGATTGTTTGATCTCTAGAGTTCCAGCCCAGCCTGAGCAAGAGCGAGACTCTGTCTCTACTAAAAATAGAAAAACTAGCTGGGCATAGTGGCAGGTGCCTATAGTCTTGGCTACTCTGGAGGCTGAGGCAGGAGGGATTCCTCAAGTTCAAGAGTTTGAGATTGCTGTGAGCTATGATGATGCCACAGCACTCTACCCAGGGCCATGGAGTGAGACTCTGTCTCAAACTAAATAAATAGAGTTTACCAGGCTGAAATAAGGGATTCAAAAATGGTCCATTTTACAAGGGTACATGTCAAATCTACAAAGTGTAGAGTATAAATTTCTTAACAATAATTAAGAAAGTGCAGTGAACCAGTTTATTGTAGGTATTTCAAATTGTATATAAAAACCAGTGCATCATACTCCATAAATGCATTAATGTACACAGCTATGATTTAATTTAAAAAAAAGAAAAAGGATATAACACAGAAAGGGCTTGACTCATTCTGTGTGGCACTGGAAAGCAAGGCCACAATTGGCCAGCAGATTTTATTTAAAGGCAATTTTCAGTTTACTATGGAAGGTCTCTTCTATCAGCACTATTTAAAAGTGTTTTTAAAATAAATTTCTTAAGAAGACAATTAAATAAAATACCCAACCCAGAAAGTTTTATGTTAGAGAATTGCCTAAATGGTTTTCTCTCTTTAATGGAATACTGAAAGGTATATAGTTTTATAACAACGCACTATGTGTTTTTGTAAATTCGAGTACGCCTTTGGAAAAAAAGGAGGATATTAGCCTCTGTGAGTTTCAGTGAGTTTCTCTGCAGAATCAGTTCAAATGAAAGAACCAGCTTGTAGCCTTTTCAGAATTTAGGAAGCCAAAACCAGGAAGGTAAAGAGATTGCTGTAGCAATTTCGCTGCACAATGGCAGCGTTGCCTGTGTCTGAGTGTTTAATCACACTCACATACAGACACAGCCCTGAGTGAAGAGACCTTTGGAGGGACTCACAGAAAAAAAGGACCTTGGCTTGCTTTTGATTCAGCTCCGTTTAGTTTCCATTCCTTCCGGTGCCTATGAGCCCTACAAGTGTGTTAGCTATTTATAAATTAGCTTATATCATGAGGGGGAAAAAAAGACAAGAAAAAACATTACAGTAATAAAATCCAGCTTTTCTGAGTCCACTACTTCATCACTACCAACAGATTTCTTTTCTGTTTATGTTTAACTCAGGCCATCTAACTTCTCAAGAGATTTTGTGGTCCTGATTTAATTTAAAAGTGGTTGGCTTTTCATGTCTTCGCTAGTTAAGTCTCATTAATAGTTTTATTATTATATATTTTGAATTATTTGTATGGACTTTATAATTTACAAGGTATCATTATGTATAAAAATTACTTAAGAGTGGACTATTCTCAATGTGTTGGAAATTATTTTTAAGGAGGCACTATGAACATGTAGTATATTGGAAGCATGGTTGATAATTACCTAAATTTTCATAATTCTAAAACTACAGTTTTTTCCCCTGAGCAAAATAAAAAAAGGGATTTTAGAGAGTATGTGGTGATTGAATGTCAGTAAAGTAATTGGTGTAATGCCTTCTAATATCTAATTTTGGAGTATTCCAATTCAAAATGGCATGATGAGTTTACACATAACAATTATACATGCATGGACCCACATACCCAGAAAACCGCAAAGACACATCTAGATTACAAAAAACAGATAAGCAGCACAATCCACAATTGCAAAGATGAATCCACATAGGTGCCCACTGGCTGAGGAGTGAATAAAGAACATTTGGCATACATGGGTGCCAAAAGTATACGTACACATTTTAAGTGATCTTTTTGGAAGTAAAATTGATTGTTCACAAAAAACGTACGAATTGCAGATAAAATGGATGTGTGTAGCATGTCCAGGTATACTTGATCAGCAATGGTACCTTCAATTCAACTTCAAAAAATAAAACACAGATAACATCTCTTAAAATGTGTGTACATGATTGGCACCCCCTGTATACACCAAGGAGTATCAATGAGCCATAAAAAGGAATGAAATAATTCAGCAATATGGATGGAACTGGAAGCCATTATCCTAAGGGAATAAACTATCTCAGGAATGGAAAAACAAATTCCACGTATACTTGTGAGTGAGAGCTACATGATCACACAGAGTGGAAAATGGAGTTTGGAGACTCAGAAGGGGAGAAGTTGGGAGAGGGTGAGGGATGAACAATTATCTACTGGGTACCATGTACACTGCTTGGGGGACAGGTGCAGTAAAAGCTATGACTTCACCAATATGCAATTCATTCATGTAGCAAAAAAGCCACTTGTACCCTCTAAATCTATTAAAATAAAATAATAAAAAAATAGATAAGCGTCTCTGATGTAATCAAACTATCGAAGAGTAAACAAGCTGGAATCTGAGTGTGTTAAGGCTGTACACCTGTCCAGGCAATGTTAGGCAGGGTTTTGCTCTTGCAGAGTAAAGGAAACTGTAAGTATTCCGTGTGAAATGGGAATAGGGTATAGGGAGGATGGGGAGAATAATGGGGGTTGAAGTCACTGCTTAAATTTGCAGACTGAGCACCAGCCGTCTTCGTCGGAAGGAGTGCTGATTCTGCATCCTTACCCACAGATCTTATTGAAACTGATCAGAAGAAAACGGAAAGCCTTATAATCATGACAGAGATGGTACTACTAGGAGTTACATAATTTTTTCTGTGATATACTTAACATTATCTCATGCAGAAGCCTCAAATCTCAGTTGTGAGTTTGGGTATTTGTTTAGCGGACCAAAGGTCCAGATGAAGATTATAAGGGTGAGGGAAAACGTCCCCTTTCTCCTAAAATTTGCTGAAAGATAAACTCACAATTAAGGCAAATTTTATTAAGAGGAACAGATTGATTTATTTATTTGCAGTTTTTGGCTGGGGCTGGGTTTGAAACTGCCAGTACCCTACTCCTTTGAGCCACAGGTGCCTCCCAAGAGGAAGAGATTTATTTGCCATGTTCAGGGGGAGAACCACAGAATGATTACCCAATATTCTAATTGGATCCAGATATTTTTATACGCTCATTTTAAAGGGGAGAGGGAGATGAGGAATATAGGTAATTCTGTTCAGGGACAATAAAATGGTTGCTAGGGAGGATGAATGGTTGGGAGAAACAGATAAGCTTGTGAATGATTCCCTTTGAAAATTAATCTTTTTAAAACTATTTTTTATTAAATCATAACTTTGTACATTGATGCACTTAGTATTAAATTTAAAATGATTTGCGCCAGGTCTGGTTGCATTCCTGATTTTCTTTCCTGCAATATGGGGAGACAACAGAGAAGGGAGGGGAAGCCAATTGTCCTTTTGATGGGTCCCTCTGCTTAGATAGAGGGAAAGCCCCTTCCAAAGGACTACTGATCTCTGCGGGCCTTTAATTCAAAATACTCTGTATACCAAAGAGTCATATTTTAGGGTAAAATTTCCCAAGCTCCTTCAAGACAATTTTATGCATGGAATGTGGTGAGAAAAAGGAGAGGGAGGAGAGAGAAACTCAGAGTGAAGCAACAGTAGGAAAGAGGAAAGTTGGAATGGGACAGAGAAGAGAAGAGAGTGCAAAAAGAATAAGAGACGGGAGGTCGTATATGTGCGTATTCACTATCACCATGAGCCTCTTAACAAAAATATCAAAATATATTAAGAAATGCACTGAAGGAAACAGTAAAAAATCAACTTCCAAAATGGAAATGATTTCAAGTAATATTCATGTTATAGAACACATAAAAAAATTTTCAGTAACTATTTCTAGGGTATTTACATGAAAATGTAACTTATAAGGGTATAAGACTGTGGTCCCAGCCCCCAAGCCGTAGACCAGTAGCAGTCCATGGCTTGTTAGGAACCCAGCTGCACTTGGCACTGTGGCCTGAGCTCTATCTCCTGTCCCAACCCTCCCCTACACCCCCATCCATGGAAAAATTGTCTTCCATGCAACAGGTCCCTGGTGCCAGTAAGGTTCTAATCTTGTTCGGAACCAGGCCACACAGCAGGAACAGAGCGGTGGTTAAGCAAGCAAAGCTTCAGCTATATTTACGGCCACTCCCATCGCCTGCATGGCCCCATGAACTCCGCCTCCTGCCCCATCCTCCTCACCAACACTCCCCAGGTCTGTGGAAAAATTGTCTTCTGTGAAACCGGTTTCTGGTGCCAAAAAGATTGAGGGCTGCTGGCATCAGAGAATATACAAAAAAAGCAGGAAGCTAAATCAGAAATGACAAATAATCAAGCATACATTTTAGAAGAGAAATATATAGTATTGAAATAAAAATGTTAATAAAACCTAAATTGGGCAGACTAAAAGAAAAAGTTTACTTAAAAATGGCATCAAAAGGACAAAGAAACTTACCAATGCAAAGAGACAAAATACATAAATATTTATATATAAGAATGATTTAAGTCTAATGGATCCTCTATCATGTAAATTACCAAGAACAAGTAATGGAGAGGAAATACGCATATGTAAGAGTAATTGCTAAAATCTTGCAGAAATAGAGATAAGAATCTTACCCTTCAAAGTGCACTCTAAACACAAAACCAGTTATAAATCTAGACAAAAGCATTCACATACGTACCTACCTTTACATGCTACTGTAAAACGAAGTTGCAGAATGTCCAAAATAATTCACCATGGAGGCCACCAGAGAGAAAAATCATATTACCTACACAGATAGGAACTGTAGCAAGAAGCAAGTTTGTGTGCATCTTACTTATGAATTCATTCATGCGTTTGATAAACTTTAACTTATTACCCTGTGGCTTTAGGTCAGGCTGGAGTTCAGCTCCATGGGGCTTACATGTCTTTCTTCTCCTTTATCCTAGTTATAATATTCTGTTTCTTTCCCAGCTCTAATTTCTATTGAGTTAAAATAGAGCTGGGAAAGAAACAGAATAATATCTTCAGAGTGAAGAGAAACAATAACCAACATAGCTAATGAGTCATGAGAAATGAGAGTAAAATGAAAAAACATAAAGACCCACAAACACTAAAATGGCTAACCATTCACTGATCCGATACCAGAGGAAAGATGAGAGATAAGAAACAATGATAAGCATGAAAAATGATTTAAAATATCGATAAATACCCCAAAAGAAACACAGAAAAATTATGATCGTGTTACAAGTATAATACACCTTTAACAAGGTCAGGAAGGTGTTTGTTTAATAAGGGAAGATTGTTTAATAAGTAGATAAAGTGGGCTTATTGTAGTTAACAGAAGAATTCAAGTACTGAATAGAGGTTCACCAGAAGTATCTATAATTAAAAATTTCACAAATATATAAAAATCTAGATCAAGATTTCAAATGAAGAAAACCATAATGATGACGATATTAAAGGAAAGTACCAGAATCGTGACTACGTTGCTCATTCCTAAGTAATTTGGGACACCTGGATAAAAAGTATATTATGCACATAGATTACAGAATGTCTGTTAAATGTTATGTTTTCCTAGCATTGAAATATGTTTTTCCTAACTCCCATTTTAATGCCAATATCATTATGTTAATATATTGCATGAATATGTTTGCTAATGATGTAATCAGGATTATTCCATTATTATTCAGAAGGCAGAGTGATCCACAGTATTTTTTTAATGTGTTCTTTGGAAGATTTTTTGTGCCCACATAATGTTGACTTTGTATAAAAAGGGTTTGGAAAGTTCTCTCACCTGTCTGTGCTATGGAATATTTGAATATAATTGGAATTAAAGATGTCAAGATAAGTTGAAGTCACTTGTGAAATTCTTTTTATAGAGGAGGCTGTGTAGTTCTATGACAGAATTATTTTGTTAATGGTAATTAATTCTGATACTTTTCTCTCTGTAGATGATTATTTTATAAACAAATTATGTGTCTCTTCTGGTGCTTGTTTTGCTAAAGTCTATTTTCTTAGAATGGTACCCTGCATAAAGAAGAAAGACATATAAGCCCCATGGAGCTGAACTCCAGCCTGACCTAAAACCACAGGTAATAAGTTAAAGTTTATCAAATGCATGAATGAATTCATAAGTAAGATGCACACAAATTAAAAATCGTGGATAAGCGAAATAGATACAGATCACGAAGATATTCTGCCTATATGGAGAATTTGTACTTCTAGATGTGGTTTGTCTCTAAACGCATGCTTATTTAATATAACAGTTGTAGTAGAAACACAGCAGCCAAATTCAGTATTACATTTTTGGTTTTGTCAACATTAGCTATCACGTAATCTGACCTTTAAGGAGGGTCTATCCCAAAGCTTGTCATCTTCTCATTAGGAGACAAACCTCTCTCGGGTGTGATAAAAACTGTACTGTCTTTCCTATGTGATCCAAATGGTTTCCGCTCATCTCTCTTTCTTTTATGTTTACATCCTGTTTGTTCCACAATCGTGCTCATTATCAACGTTGCCTTGTTATAGCAGAGCTCTGTGGTTATTTACACATTTCCTTAATTTATGTCCTTATCTATTCACTCAACTAGTTATTACTAAGTTTCCAGGCACTGTTCTAGACCTCAAGCAAGAAGCTGACTGGAGGAAATGGTGAGTTTTTGATCAAAAACTTAACTCGCGAAGTTTGCTTAAGAAACGGGTCATTGTCTCATTATGCCTCGGGGATTTTACTTGATCCAACACTTCTTGCAAAAAGCCAGGTCCTTACATGACTACTTAAGACCCTGTATTGTGCTGCAGCTGTTGCTCTAATTATAGTGCTGTGAGGTGAGTGCAAGAAATTTCAATATAATTAAGGAAGTCAAGAAAGAAATGATTATATCCAGCAGAATCACCTGTGAGTTCTGGGTGCTAGACAATGCCCACAACTACAGTCCTGGAAAAAAGATATTTATTCCTCTCAATTAAGAGGATAATGCAAAAAGCATAATAGATTAGGATTGGGGCTGCATAGAGAATTCTGGCTTCCAAATGCAATTACTGCTATGGTGATTGCAGTCTTATTTTTCCCCTTGTTAATTAAAGTTCTTGTTAGATAACCATGAGGTAAGCATGGCGGCTCGATAGTTTAATTCTTTCCAGTGGTTCTGGAAAAAGTAGCTAAACCAACAATGACCATGTTCTTCAAAACTAATTAAATGGGTTTCCTGACAGCCTATGTCATTCATGCTATAGGTCCTTCTCTGTAAAGTTGCTTAACTTTTCAGTTATTATTTTTAATTTCCAGCTATAGAAAAAAGTAATTTAAAAATCAGATGAATTGATATGGTTATTCATCTTTTCTTAGTATCCCACCCGCATCACCACCTCCAGATGGAAACTCACTCTGTAGAGAAGATTCTATCCTGATCTATGAGGCTGGTTTTGGTTTCCATTTCTCAAAGCACATGTGAAAAATCTTGAGGCCAATTATAATTTCCCAAAATATAAAGGGAAAGACTCGTTGTTTGGGATTCTAGAGTTGAGAAGATTGTTGAGAACATCAAGTTTAAAACCCACTGATACTCATATTACATAAGCCTCAAAATGAGCACACTTATTGCATGGGTATCTTTTCGTCCAGCAATGCTCTCTTAATCAAAGGAGAGAAAATGGTATCGGGTGATAGGGTTTACATGTCTCCAATATTTCCAACTTGAAATTGCCTGTTTTGTTATATATTTGAGTGAAATGCAATCCTTTGGAAAATTAAAAAAAAAGTGTCTTTTTCCAATTAAATACAACATTTTATACATAATTCATAGTATAGAATGTAAATATATATATATATATAATTCTGTGAATTTTAGAAAAGTTTGTATCAATTGTTTGCTCGAAGGCATTAAGGCAATTCTTCCCAATATCTATCGCTACCTTACTGTGCAATATACAGAAATTATATTTGCCTACGTGATGACAGTGCTTTGTTACCAAAATGGAAATGATGCTTCCATTTAACTTGTAAGAAGAGGAATAAACATAGTAAACTTACTTTGTAAATGTTAGAGGGCTGTCCTACTTGATATCATCTGGAAACTTTAACTTTCTTAGTTACCTTGCTTATAATCATTACTATAGCTGCTCAACAGAGCCAGCTGCACAGTGAGACTTTCCCAGCGTGAGAGCTACCTCGTCCCACATCCATCTTTATTTGCGTATCCCCTTGAATTCCCTGGTAACATATGCAGCTGGGAAACATTTCCAAACCAACCTTACATAAATGATTTTCCATGTATATTTACTTTTAAATTATTAAGCATTTAGACAAAGTGCCTACGATCCATCCTTTAGCCCCATTGATATCCAAACATCTTGTTATATTTCCATCAGATATTTCTTTTAAAGAAGTCACAGAAGTGTGGCCTTTGTCCTGCTCTTCCTTCTCTTGTTCTGTTCTATCTCGCCACATAAACAGCCATACAACCATGTAAACTGGAATAACTCCCATTCATATTGCTATAGTTTTACATGTATTCTCTATTTAAAGTTCTATTACAGATATGTACACTTTCTATAGATGTTCAAATGTAATATGCGGTCTTACACAATACTCTTTCACTCAATACTGTGCTTTTGAGATTTAGCCACATTTACCTGGATGACACTGGCTTATTTCTTGCCATTGCTATGGAGTAAACTTCTGAATATATTCTAATTCACTGGTTCTTTTATCAGGGGATACATGGGCTGTTTCCATACTTTTATTATCACTAAAGATGCTGCTCCAAATGTTCTTGTATCTGTCTCCCAAGGCAGGTGCACCTGAGTGTTTCTAGGAATGGAATGCTCATTGGTAGACTATAAGCATCTTTGATTGGAAAAGATGTTGTCAAATTGCTCTCGAAAAAATAGTGGTATATATCTTCCACTAAAAAGATGTAATAGGTTTTATTTCTCCACAGTTTCTCCAGCACTTACAAGGCCAGACTAATTTTTCTTATTCGACTGGTGTGAAATGATATTGTACTGTGATTTTAATTAATCATTTCTCTCATTGCTAGCAAAGTTCAGCTTCTTTTCAGTTTCCTTTCTTTCATTCACTCCATGAATTTGCCTGACTATCTGGATTGTAGGGTCACTGGATTGTACAACTGCAGAGAGAATACCTAACGTTCATGTGTCAGGGGCCTCTCCTGGAGTTAGGCAACATGGCAGCCTTTACATCTTTCATACCAATACTGAAAGATGGTCCCTACACCATAGAGACAAACAAGGTTATGTCATTAATCAGTTGGCAAATATGTCACTAGTGGCATCCAGCAACCTAAACTAATTTATTCCAAATTGGAATAAATGGGAAGAGAAACAGGCAAAATATACTACCGAGTCTGCCCATTTAAAAAAAAAAATAGCTTTCTGTGAATCTCTAAGCAAGAGAACTTCCATTTAGAACAGAATTATGTCAGGTGAGTACCCATAAATAATGAATATTTAGTACATATTATCATCGACTGCATGACATGACAGTTAATATAAATAGAAATATAAGTAAGATATGGCTCCTTCTTTCAAGCTGCTCTGGGCCAGTGAGCACTGTCTCAACAATTCCACTTTCCTAGTTGTATAAATATACTTTTATGATGGGATCTATCCACAGAATTATTTACACTAGCTACGTCGTATCTTAACTACTCTCCATTTTTTGTACATTTGGCTATTCTCCAGCTATTCACTAATATAAATAGTTGTTTCTCTGGATATTTTGGTAAATATAATTAATTTTGCTACTAGAATTGATCATTTCCTTAGAACACAGGGTTAATGCTTGCCACTTATAGTAGTTATGTTCTACAGGTCGTCATGAACACTGAATTAGCCAATACTGAGCCACAGTTTCTGGGGAAAAATACAGGATTAGGTTGCTGGAAGGCACTAGTCACATTTTTGCCAACTGATTAATACATAACCTTGTTTTATGCTTGTTTCGGTGCAAAGACACATTATTTAATATACCCTGATGATTCATTAACATCGGACTCAAGGACAACAGCCCAATAATTCATATCTGGACAAAGCTTATCTAACAGTATATTTCCTCTACAAGCCACATCGTTCCTTCTGGCTCTTAGGAACACCAGCACTTTATCACTATGCTTGGGGCATTTTAAATAGGAATATCACCAACAAACACATCCCCCAAAAATGCAAAATAAATAAATAAAATAACTGTGAGCTACTAGCCCGCAGAAAAGCTACTTGCTTAGAGTATGAGTGCAGAACAAAAAGACAGCACTTCCCCTTGCTCACCTCTACCTGGTGACAGGTGCCTTACTAATCATAACCTATCTCAACAGAGGAAAATAAACCATCTAACCCAAAGTAGGAGAAATGAACTTCCAGAATAACCACTCTTCATTTTAATTAAATACCTGAGGCCTAACTTGTGATCTGTAAGAATTCGTTTTCTCGGCCTTGAGGAGCCCTAAGTGTACAGTAGGGGTGAGAGCTCCCCGTTTCAGCTCTCTGCCTCAGTTCCTGCCCCAAATCAGATTCTAAGGACTGTGACAAGCTAGCCTCACAGGGGAAAGTAAAAATGAAAAAAAGTAATCACAGCAGCTTCGCAGTCACTTCTGTTATCAGGCTGAAGCAGAGAAACAAAGAGCTATTTTACCCTTTAAAAATGAGCAGCTGCTTTTCCTCAGGGCCTGGCACTCTCCTTTATTCATGCTTTGTGGCCACTCCCTCCCTTTTCTCTATCTCTCTCTATTTTTCTCTTTCTTTCTTGGATAAAATAAAATACATGTTTTATTACTTACTATTCTACTCCTGATGTGAGAAACCTTTTCCAACCCACTCTGTGACCAACTCATGAGGGCACCCTAACAGCTGCGAGTGTGTGTGTTGGGAGACTCCAATTTTTTGCCTCTCTACACTGGTCCATGAATGCTAAGAAAGCATAATTCTTTTCATCTGGGGTTTACACATAAATTTTAGTTAGTAGGTGAATTCACAAATAGAAAATCTAAAAGTGATAAGGATCAATTGTATCTCCCAAAGTGAAATTATGAGATATGTGGTACAGTGTTGTAGTTCATATCTCCCTTTGAATGAATATGGCTTATATTACTCAAATTGCCAGTAATAGAAACAGAACTGTGACCATGCAGAAAAATCGAGTGAATTGGTTTCAGTAACCATGTCTAGTTCTAGAAACCAAGTTTGTCAGGACCCTTTCTTATTCCTTGTCTCTGCTCTGTTTTGAGATCTTCATTGTCTCAAACCAGCTTCGCCCTACTTCGTCAGGGACACGGCTATCCTCAGTTCAGAACTCACATTCTATTTCTTCCTATTCCAAAAAGAACAGAAACTTCTCTAACTTGCTTCAAGTTCCAAAAATCTTAGGGAAGGAAACTGGCTGTCCTGGCCCCAGTTCTGTGTTCCCCCTTGAGGGTCATGCAGACAAAGTACTCTATCATAAGCAGAGGTATACCAGTTGTCACCACTGCAGAGGTGATGTCTGTTTGATCCTTCTTCACCTCTCTCACATGTGTTGCTTCCCTTGGAATTTCTCAAAAGCAGACACCGTGCATGATTCACCATAATACTCATATCTCCTAACAAGGAACCCAGAGGTAGTGCTTAACATTTATTAAATAAAGATTGCTGGGCAAAGAGGCTCATCCTCTAATCCCAGCAATTTGGGATGCTGAGCAGGGAAGGATGTTTGAGCATGGGAAATCAAGGCTGCCCTGAGCTATGTGATTGCACCACTGCAGTCCAGCCTGGGCAACAGAGTAAGGCCCTACCTCTAAACAATAAAATAAGTAAGTAAATGTTGCCAGATTGCACTCCAGAAGGACAATGTCTAAATGTCTACCCAGAGCTCTGCCAACAATGAATTCCATCACTTTAATCCGAATTTTCTAGATACTAGCAAAGAACATCTTTTTCAATACACCGGAAATGTACATTTCAAGGTTGAAAAAAAATCTAAAATATAAGAATACCACAAAAAGGTCATAGAGGGGAAAAGCTTTTAGGAAGATCTTTCTGCTTAAAAGGGCCTTAAGTTATAGAAGTCATTTTGAAAAACTATCTTTTAAAAAGCTTAAAATATTTAACACTTTGAGTGGGGAAAAGAAACAAATCAACAAAAACTCCAGCACAGTGGATTTTCCAGGTATTTTAGTGAATTAAGAAAGTATTCTAAAGAGCTTCAGATAAATACAAAGCTCTGCTCTTCAATGAGCTTCCTATTTTGGAAAGACTATTTACACAGTCCATCCTAGTATATGCTGGGTCTGCCTATACCAAATCGTATCAATAAGCTACCCTAAAAATAATTAATATCAGAATCCAATTCTGTCCTCCAGCCACTCATTGGTAAACATCCAAGGGAAGCAGATTATTAATGGTACATATTATTCCACCTAACAAAGATGATGATGAAATGTGTTACAAACAAATTACTAATTTCTTTTATTTTATCACTGCTTCCCACATTAGAGAGATTAAAATTCGTATGTTTAAATTGCATTTTATACCTTCTAAAGTACTTTCAGATAGAATCACATTGTTCCTATTATCAAAAAGAAGCCTAGTTATCAATATTATTTCTCTTTTAGAGATAATGTCATATGGCCATACAGTTAGTTAACAGCATGAAGCAGAGGCTTCCAAAATGCTCCAAAATGTACACTTCAAGGGTATTTAAAAGGACATTTTACAGCTGAATCTATTTATTAACTTTAAGCAACCAAGATATTCTCATACTCCTTGACAGTAAATCATTGTTTTGACAGCCAATCACATGGTGTTCATTTATAAAGAAGACAATTGTCTAGGAAATTTTCACTTGAAATGTGGTGAGTAAAATCACCATGTGATAGAGTGAAAGGGTGCCAGGATTGAGTGAAAGGACCTGAATTCTTGATCACACTCTCAGTGTTGGCTTCTGGGTGACCTTGACCAAGTTGTTCAACTTTCATGGGCTTAATTTTTCTTTATATTTAAATGGGAAAACAGTAACATCTATTTCAAAAGGTTCTTGTCAATACAAAAATGAGATAATACATGTGAAAATGTGTAAAAATTATAAATCATTACTTATAATTATGGAACATAATTCCATTTGTTTATCTGACTAAATACTAAAAAAAATGCTGCAGAAGGGCAGAGTCTATGTCTCTTTTATCTTAATTATTCCCGTTAAGACAGGTCATACTAACTGGTATAAATACATACCTAGTAAAAGCTCAGTAAATGCTTCTTTGGAATGATTGTGTAAATGCAGAGGAAGTTATCTAGAGATATGGAAAACTATATTTTCCACTTATTTCAAATTTAATCCCTGGGACGGTAGAGAAAAAAATCTTAGAGAAAGAAAAGAAGCTGAAATATTTTTATTTATTTATTTATTTGTTTGTTTTTGAGACAGAGTTTTACTTTGTCACCCTTGGTAGAGTGCTGTGGCATCATAGCTTACAGCATTATTTTCCAAACACTGTTCTAGATCTTTACAGAATTCTCTTAGGTAATCATTGAAATATCCTCACCACATAAGAATTATTACCATCACTTTTATGGACATAGAAATGAAGTTCCTGAGAGCTAATGAATTTGCTAATCTTAATCAGTCAGTACATGATTTAAATGCAGATTTTAGTCTCTTCAAAGCCCTCATTCTTTGAATTATATCACCTTTTCATAAGCGCCTTGAGTTATCTTGGGTCTTAGTTATTCATGATGAAAAGGAGCCTACTTTCTAGTTGGCCAAAAATAGATTCCTGACTCCTCAATCATTGGTCATAGTGTATACAGCAGTGTGTCCCAAATTGGAAAAGTAGTCCTATGGAATGTTCCACAAATAGTCAAATATCTATCTCTCCATAGAGAGTCTCAGAGTACTATAACAAAATAAGGGCCCTGAGAAGTCCTAAGCCAAGGAAATCTGTTAAATTTTCTTTAGCCAAAAATGTCCTCTGACCATGAAAGTCTTCCCCTCACCACACATTATAGATCAACATCTAAGGTAAGAGGATTATACACTGGGAAATACTGCCCTAGGGTCTTGAGGGAGCAAGTTTTCTCTGTACCTACATAAAACACTACCATTACGTGAGACATAAAACTAGCTTACGTTATGACATCATCTGTTTCATTGTTGGAGCCCAATTGTAGAAAGTAAACCATAGTGAAATAATAAAGCACATGGTGGCTTGGCGCCTGTGGCTCAAGTGGCTAAGGTGCCAGCCACATACACCTAAGGTGGCAGGTTGGAATCCAGCCAGGGCCCACCAAACAACAATGATGGCTGCAACCAAAAAAAATAGCCAGGCAGGCACCTGTGGTCCCAGCTACTTGGGAGGCTGAGGCAGGAGACTCACTTGAGCCCAGGAGTTGGAGGTTGCTGTGAGCTATGATGCCACAGCACTCTACCCAGGGGGACAGCTTGAGGCTCTGTCTCAAAAAATAAATAAATAAATAAATAATAAAAACACATGGTATTTTTAACACAGCAGGTACCGGGGAGAAAGGTTCTGGGCCACAGTGAACTACAGTTTCCCTAAGGAAGGGCTGCTAAAGTTGAGAGGTGAACAGGTTGTCTTTGAAAACAAATGTACTTTCTTTATGATTTTATTTAGAATGGTGACAAAAGAAAATTTTTTTTAAATAACAAATAAGTAGGGTTCTACTATTATATAAACTTGGGGTTATCATTTAGGTGTAATGGATGCTTGTGAAATAATCCTTTATGGAGATTGTAAGTGAGGCTTAAAGCCCTGTTGAAGATGGGTAGAGGATGTTGGGGTTGTCATTAAGTTTCCTTGTATCAGGATTAATTTTGCTCAAAAAGAAGGTGATTGGGACTGCATTTTAATTTCTTTTAAATTGCCACAGAAGAAGGAACTTACAGAGCTAGGAAAGAACACGAAGAAGGTGACACTGAAGAATGTGCCACAAATTTACTTACACTGACTCCGAAATCATAGAAAGGAGAAGCCCTCATCTTCTCACACATCTGCCCCAGGCAATCTGCCCTTAGAGGGCGTAACTTTGCTTTTACAATTCTGCCTGAGCCTGAGAGGATAGTATTAGGAGGCTTGATTCCAACCATTGTGTTCCAAACATTCTTCAACACAAGTCTAATAATAGTAAAGCTAATGTTTCTATTGCCAGATGCAGGATTCCTGTGAAGAAGCTAAGGAAATTTCACTCCAAAATTTGACTCCTTGGTATGAAGAGTATTTTAAATTAAAGGCTCTAAGAGATCAACAGGCCTTGGAAGGGGCTTTCTTTCTTCATAAAAAAGCAGATCCATAAAAATGATGAATTGACTTCTCTTTACCTCCCTGAAGGAAAAAAGATCAAAACCACACCCAGACCTGGACAATAATTTTAAACATAATACCTTTCTCCTGGTTAATCTAATTTGGAAAGAGAATCACTACAAATCAGTGTTTTCCCCCAATCCATTCATTCTCACAAATAATCTATTCATCCTCCCTAGTAACCATTTACTGACATTCAACAGAATTACCTATATTCCTCATCTCCCTCTCTACTCTAAAATGAGGGTATATAAACTCATGGACCCTGCTGGGATATTAAGTAATCCCTCTGACTTTCCCTGTGTGCACAGAAAATAAATCTCTTTCTCTTATCAATCTGCCTTTTTGTGAGTTGATCTTTTAGGGAGTCTCCTGGGCTAAAGGGGCCCTTGCCCCAACACTTGTAACCATCTCTCAATTGGTTAGAAACTTGGGCAGGGAGGGGGACTTAGGTAAGCATTATTATTACCTCCCACACTCATTACAGTACTTTGCCTGCATTCCCTGCGATGCTCTTAGAGCTGACAGTGGGGCTCAGAGAAGCAGTGGGCAGACATGGCAGAATGTCACTCCTGGGTGTCACCTCACTTTCCCTGGCAATCATTTCATTCCAGCTTCAAGCTCACTCAAGACGAGAAAGACCCAGCAACTTGTTCAGTGATCTGTTTTCTTTAGCTGCTTTGACAATCTTATTCCATGTTCTGGGAAATTAGACAAGTAAAACAAAGTTGCTCAACTAGAATGACATATTGGTTCTGCATACTATTTTTAATAAAATTATTTATTGTAGACTCATAGTCACCAGAAATAAATATTCCATAACAAACTCAGAATACCTTTGTCTGGTCTATAAGGACTAAGATCATGGCTGACTTCTATAGTATACCTCTGATACCTCTACTTAGTAAGTACTTAAATATTTGTTGAATAAATAACATAAAGGAGTGTTATCAGGCACTCTTAGGTCAGTTGTTGGTGAGAATTTGCTACAAACTTCTGTTTGTTGTGCCAAATCTATAGGTAAGATCAGGGCCTACAAATTCTGCCTAGTTCTTTTATTTATCCCTGAGGTGCCATTCTCAGAGAATGAGGCCAGGAAAATGGCATTGCTTATTATAGGATTTAGCCACAAATCCCATTATAGTCTCCAAAAGAGATAAGCTAGGCCATATTTAAACCAGAAAGGCTACTTCTGACTACAAAGAGGCAGACCTGAAAACTCCATTGACCCTACCTGTTTCCTCCAGGCACTCTAGAGAGCTTGATGGGGAGAGGGAGGAGATAGAAGGTGGCATCATTTTTGTGACATGGGAGCTAATCTGTGATCTATGAACTATCTTCCAATACCAAGGCCATGGGGGGAAAGTTTAAAAGTGACTATGATGAATAATTTTGTGTGTTAACTTGACTGGACCATGGGATGCCCAGATGTTTGGTTAAATATTATTTTAGGTATGTCTGTGAGGGTATTTCTGGAAGAGATTAACATTTAAATCTGTACACCGAGTAAAGCAGATTGCCTTCCCCAGTGTGGGTAGACATTGAAGGCCTGAATAATAAAAACTATCTTCAACATGTGTTCTTATCATATTTTAATTCCAAAGTAGTAAGTTATGAGATTTTATTAATACTTTGGGAGTTTTCATGGTAAGACGGACTTCCAAATGTTCTGCTATGTTGTATACTATTAACACAGGCTGACTGATGTGTGAGAAGGGACTCAGTCTGCTCTGACCTACCTTTTTTCTAAGCATCTATCATGGATCCCTTTAGAGGCAGCACCAGGCGGACTGGACTTTACTATTTAATATATCCGAGCTTTTTCTTACCTGAAAAAAATGCAAATTTCAATGACAAGAAGTGTTTTGTTTTAAATTTTGTCAAAGCCCTTAAAGGACAGATAGACCCAAAGGGGGTTATAAAAGAAGCATAAATCCTGATAGAAAAACTAAAATAGGTATTCAAAACCATCTAGGAAGTTATTAGATATCTTTCTCTTTGGTAATAGAATGATTGTTACATCCTAAAAGCTAACAACCCACACAAATCTAACAATTTTTTTAAATGAAGAATATTTTGCACAAAGGAAAATTCTTATTCTACTTACAGTTAAAAAAAAATAGAAAATCACATAAAGTAAGGCTATTGGACAGAATAGATGCTGTGTTCAGTGAAGCTCCACTGATTTAAGTAGATAGAAAGTAGTTAAGGAAAACCTTCTGGAAAGAGCTGGCATTAAGTCTTAAATCAAGAGAGGATTATGGGGCGCAGTGATTTAGCAGATGGTACTGGGTAGGACAGGAAGCAAGAATTAGCTTAAGCAATAGCACAAAGAGTGTGGAAAACCCCCGCTAAGACGTGGAAGCTATTGTGGCAAACATGAAGGACAGAGGATGCAAAGAAAGGAGGAATTACGTCAATGGAGGGCAGGATGAGTCTGCTGGCAGTGTGTTCCATCTTGAGTAACTTACTTAAACTTTCCTCATTTTAAATTTTATTGTCTACAGTGACCTTCGGTGTCCCTGTCTGCTCTAGCATTTGTTAAATCTAGGACTTCAGGATTTCCCGAGAACAAACTTCAGGATGACCTGCCCCTCCGTATCTACAGATGTGAGAAAAAGCCTGAACTTGTTACCACCGGCAAGTGGGAAAAACAGGGAGTGAACTAGGCCTTCTGTGGTAGAGGCAGGTGGCAGAGGGGGCTCAAATTTATGATAAGGGCACGTATCTCCTAATCCTCTGCCACGTATTTCCCCCACAGTCACAGCTTTTATTCTGAGAAAAAAAATAAAAAATAAAAACAACCTCAGGTCTGAAAGCAGAACAAAAATAGATCTGCCTCTTCGAAACTCTGATTAGCTTTTGGGATCTAGATCCCGGGTGGATTTATTCTTTTCTTCTGCTAATAACGCTTCCCAATCACGACACCGTCCAGTGGAGGAGATGAAGTTTGAGCAGTTCCATCTTTGCGACCAGATGATTGTGGGAAGTGACTATGCTCTAAATATAAGCAGCCCATTATCCAGCTCAAGGAGTAGAGTGTGCTTTGTCATCTGGCCCTCATCACCCCGTAAGAGCATCCTCCATATGCTAAAGTGCCGTAACCTGTGGGCTGCAGCTTGCTTTAGCACTGCAGATTTTTCAATGTAATTGCATGTAACATTTTATTTATAGTAATGAAAAAGTACTTAAAATCCAATTACACCCTTGGAAATTGCATATCTCTAAACAGATGTAGAATAATTAAGAAGAAACCCAGTGCATATCTATAGAAACTCATTGGAATTAACAAAATGACATCTCAATATCCTCTAAGCAATTCCTCTGGTTATAAGTAGCCTGTATTAGGTACATTAAAATACACATTTCACATGGCTCAATGGGGAACTAAAGTGTGGATTCCATGCATTGTTTTGGTGGCTCAGATAATTCATTTAAAAACATTATGTTTCCTTGAATTTCCTTTGTGTAGAGATGGTTTTGGTGGATAAAATTCCTTGCTGGCAACATCACTAGAGGTGTTTAGGAGTGGACAGAGGGTAAAAGAACTGCTCTCAATGTAGATAAGGAAATTGTGACTGCAAGGAATTATATCATTCACCGACTGCATCAGGCTTTCTGTATGTCACATATGAAAAATCCAGAATTGGAAGTGAACCATATGTGAGAAGTCCATGATCAGGCTTCATTTGAGGGAAGACAGAAATAGCATGAATAATGGAAATCCATTCCCGTGCTATTAATGCTCTTAGCTATTCTCCTCTTAGCCACTCTCTAAACAAACACACAAACTGTTTATCACGGTAGAACATTAACAGGTATCTTTCTCTTTGGTAATGGAATGATTGTTACAGCCTACAAGCTAACACCCCACATACATCTAACAATTTTTTAAACGAGACTGTTCTGCACAAAGAAAGATTTTCATTCTACTTTGTAGTTAGAGATAATTATTCTCTTCAAACTCCTGGTCTTCAGGAAAATAATCTCTTTGAAAGCTCATATTAATAACTTCAATATTGCCTTAATGTAATTTTCAGTCTTTAATATATCTGACATAATGGAAAATATTTTCAGTAATAAAAATGTATGTGTTATTTATACCCAGCATGAAAAAGAAGTTGAACTTGCTGTGGAAACCATGAATTAATTTATTGGTTATACCCCATTTTTACTTCATAAAGGAAATAATAATCCTAGAATTTTTTAAAACCACAAAGAATTTGTACCTGTTTGGAAGCTGTCCTTCTAGGTTAACATGCCCCTTTATTTTCTCACTCTCATATTCTTCAGTGACCTCAAGAGAAATTCAGAAACTTTGATGACAACAGGTATGAAAGTGACTCTGGGTCACCCCTGCCTATGCCACACCCTTTAGTTCGGACCATGTTTGCCTGTACTTTGGTGCCCTTCTCTCTCTCTCCTGCCTCCTTCCTATCACAACAGCTCTGGAATCAGACCTGCTATAAGTCATCTTCCTGTGAGTATGATGGTCAGCTGCCCTGGCACTCGGGTTGCTTGCCCACATGTTTGGCAGGAGAACACATTTCCCTCTGAGTTTTGTGACTGTAACTCAGCAATTTGTAACTTTTTAATTCACCTCTTAGCAAACTTCCATTACTTTCTCTTGGTTCCTCAATGAGGGACTTCTACATGTCATACTTTTCTAAGCACCTGTCTTCCTTTCTAGTTTTTCCAAATGCCTTTTTCCAAAGCTTCATTAAGAAGAGACAAGTAGACCAGTGCTCCTGTTGATCAGCTTTATAACCAGATAAGGCAAAGGGTAATTTTAAAATGTAGGACTAAAAATGTGATTTATGGCACCATCTTCCTATGCCAGATAAGGAAGACCAATAAAAGGGTTGAGTCATTTAGATCAGGTCAGGGAGCAGCTGACCAGCAGCATGTCCCTTCACCACCTGGGAGTTTCTCAGTTGTCTGGATCAGCATGCACCTGAGATCGATGGATGAGGAGGCATGAGAATGATGGATGGCCAGCCCAAGGCAGACCCCAAGTTCCACGCAGAAAGGAGTTTCCTCAGCATAGATGGTTCCCTGGGTTGGGAAGATGTCTACCCCAAGCAATTTACCACTGAAAATATTTCCTTCCATAAAGAAACAGAGATGTTAGCAAATTATTATCCTAATCTTTGGTCAGCCCTTTACCAAACATTTTCTAGATGTCTACTCTCTGCTGAGCACCCTTAACTGTAGGACTCAGAATAGAATCTGGATATAAGGATGGATATGAAATAATCTCTGTCCTTAGGAGCTCATGGCATGGATGAACAGAGCAGTGTGGGACACAGTATTAGAAGGCCAGAATGTTGGATGCAGAGAAGAGAAACCTTTATCTAAAAGGTTCTCTGCACCTGAATAGAAGGTGAAATTTGAGTTATGGAGAATTAGAACAGTTGACACAAAGGAGAAATTGAGAAAAAATTATTCCAAGCAGAGAGAAGAGCATAGGTCTAATCCTTATGTATAAAAATCCCCAGCCTGTGCCAATCAGGGCCACAGTGCTTTCTGGGAACCATCAACTATGTAGCTTGTATGTTAAACAAATGAAAGATCACTAGGAAACCATCCCGGAAAGGGAAGTTGGAGAAAAGTTTTAAAGCGAGTAGAGTGCTACCATAAGGAGTTTGAGTTTAATTCTCTAGGTTATAGTAGGTTTTATTCAAGGAAACTGAATTACATGATCTGCATTTTATGATCTAAAGACAGAGTGTAAGAAAATAGATGAACTCCAAGGCAGGGAGACAAGTTAGAGAACCAGGATTATAGGCCAGGCAGAAATGTCAAAAATCTTACCTGGGGCAGTAGTGATGGAAATGGAGAGAGAGAAAAAAACAGATGCAATTCAAGAGAAAAGTAATGTCTTAAATGTCTATGCTGTTTGCTGTCTCGTTTGGGGGCTTTCTCTAAGAAAGATGTTGAACTCAGTAAGACTGAAAATTTGACAGGAGAAGGTAGCATCAGAAATCCAGAAAATCCAAAACCCCCACCTCCCTGGTGATACCATGGATGATGCGAATCCTGCCCTGTCCTCTGAGACCACAGAAGAGATGGTGACAGACTAGAGAGAGTAGAAAGAGACTATGTTTGTTTGCACAGGAAGAACTTTTACATATAAGTTAAAGTGAATAAAGGCTGGAACATCCCATCAAACAACACAATGCACTCATTTTCCCTAGAGGTCTATGGAAACCATTTTTTGGAAGTGTTAGGCTGGAGTCCACAAAGCTAAGTCACATTTTTGCATAATGTGCCCAGAGTCTTCCAAGTTCAAATAAAAACAACAATGTGCTGCCCCAGACTGCGCCAGCTAGGGCCCGGAAGCTCTCCACACCCGTCATTTTCTCTGAGTGTGTATCTCGTGCCAAGAGCAGCTCACTCAATAAGGCCAAAGGAAGAAGCATCAAGGTAACGATGGACACAAGAGACTGGACATGAATGAAGAGCAAACACGTTAAAACCTTGAACAAAAACAAAAACCAAAAAAAAAAATCTTGAACCAGGGGACAGGGCCAGGGAACATGGAAAATGATAAGTAATTGAATGTAAGGAACAAGTACAAGGAACACATTCAGTGCAAAAACTCAGCTCCCCAGTTTCCCTCTGTTCTTTTCCAGCTTGCAGGCATTTCCCAATACTTTCTTCCCAGATGAGGAGTTGAGGTTAAAAGGACCCTTGCTGGTCTCCCTTTCAGTGTCCCCATTTATGATCTCAGAGCATTCCTCTCTAAGCATTCCTAAAATCCTAAGTCTCTTCCTTCTGAAACATTCATCGGCAGGACTGGGGCTGGTGTGGGGAAGCTAGACTAGGTAGGGAGGAAAGCCTAGTGGAGGGTGCACACAACCTTCTTCAGAGGGAAAGGGAGGTGGGGGTTTATTCTGAAGTTGGGGAGAGGATTTAGCCTCTCTTCCCTTCCCGAGCCGAGTGGCTGTACTGACCAGCTCCTCCCAAGATGAGCCACAGAGTGAAAGAGAGGGTGTTGGCATCCGAATCTTGAAGGGAAAGAGTCTGGAGCCTGGAACATTAGAAAAATAGTCATCTTCACGCTTTCTTTCTAAAATTGGAACCCTCCCCGTCTTCTATAACATATTGTGATCAAACATTTATATTTCTGTCCTGTCTGGCAGCTCCTATATGCAGAAACCCCACTGTAGGTGACGGCATAACTTTCGGGTGCCTATTATCTTAGAAAAAGAAGTCCCAAACCTTGTTCTCCTCCCACTCCACACTTGGGTGTCATCACAAACAACTGCCCTAAAAGTGGTAAGTAAATGGGAGTTTAACCTGCTCACGTATACAAATGCCCGAGACCCGTCATCAGTGCCGGGCTGTGTACAGAGGAGGTGAGTCTGGCTTAACCAGCTGACAGTCCAGCATCAGTGTAGACAATGAGTCTGCCTCAATTTCCTTTCAGGTCTGTGATAGTGAGAGCTACAGTCCAGTAACATCTCCCACAGTCTTCCAAACTACCACAGCCTGCAGTTTCCTCTTAGTAAGAAAGTAATTAGTCAGGGCACTGAATCTCTCTAGTCAGGGCTCTGGCTAGATCTGGGAGGCTCCCACCATCCATGAAAAAGGTCACCACCATAAGTCTGAATTATAAGGGTATTATATGCAGGTCCTTTCCTGGGTCTTCACTAGCCTTGTTTTACCCCCAAATTGACAAATTTGCAAAACCAGGGTATTCTTCAGGAAAAGAAAGAGCCGGAAGTTTTGTGGAAGAGAAACAAGAATTAGGGGAATGAGGGTGTTGTCAAGCCAACAATTCCAGGTCCTCACTGACGTCTTTTATTCAGAAGTGCCGGCTCCCTTTCTCCCTCCTTGCTATCTTCTATTTTTTTTTTTTTTGCAGTTTTTGGCTGGAGCTGGGTTTGAACCTGCCACCTCTGGCATATGGGACCGGCACCCTACCCTTTTGAGCCACAGGTGCCGCCCCCTTGCTATCTTCTAGACTCACTGTACTGCCAACAACCATGTGGAGTCTTTGAAAGTTTCCCTGATTCAGGAAATTGTAGAATCAGCTTCAGTCTTTCTAAATGAAGCTCAATTAGTAAGGAATTGAGGCAAAAACAAGCCAGCTTATCTTAAATCCCCTCCAAGGAATCTGACAAGAAGGCCTTAAGGTTCCCTTCAGCCTGACTGAACTTTGGTTTCTTCCTAACTGTGAGTCTTTGACTTCCCTTTTTAAAGATCATTTGCTTAAAAAAAAATTATAAAACTTGTAATTACAAATTTTTTATCCGCCCCTTTGAGATCTAAGTCATCTCCCAGCCTCTCACCAGCTTTATAGCCCAGGAATGTCTTCCTCAAGGACCAGGGAGCCCATCTATTTGAAATGTAATCACCAGGAAGCTAGTTCCCCTGTCTCCCAGTCCATGTGGGAGGGCAGGAAACTAACTTTGACAGACACTAGTGAGTGAACACAGAGGGCCGAACCACACCGAACAACCATTAGCTCACCTCAGTACAATCATGCACCACTTAACAGTAGGGATACTTCTGAGAAACACACTGTACGGTAATTAATCTGTTATTATGTGAACATCAGAGTGTTCTTACACAAATCTAAATGGTGTAGCTGACTCCACATCTAGGCTATATAGTCTTGTACAGACTATTGCTCCTAGGCTACAAACCTGTATAGCATGTTACTATATGGAATACCATAGGCAATTGAACACAATGCTAAGTATTTGTGCATTGAAACATATATAAATATAGATAAGGTACAGTAAAAATATAATATTTTAATCTTATAGGACCACAATCCTGAAATGTTCCCTAGCACATGATTGTACTTAAAAACACTCCTGCCTTTTGTTTCAGGAAAGTTGAATTCAATCTCATCCCCTATTAGAATAGTATTAAGCCCTATTGGAATAGTTTTAAATAATGACTTTCTCTCCTATTTAACTTATCCAGTGCAATTTGTATTTTTCAAAACCCAGAATTAGAAAATGTTGCAAATCTATTTCAAATTAACTCTCTGCATTGACGAGTCAAAAAAATTAGTATTATTCATTTACCAGAACCCATAGAATATACAACACTGGGAGTGGAACTTTAGGGTAAATCACTGACTTTGAGTGATAATGATGTGTTGATGTAGGTTCATCAGTTATAACAAATGTACCCTTCAGAGTAGGGTGTTGATAGTAGGGGAGGCTATGAGTATGGAGTGGGGAAGCATGGGAAATCTATGCACTTTCCATTTCATTTTGCTATGAATCTAAAATTCTTCCAAAAATATGTCTATTTGTCATGCCTTTTAACTATTAAAAACAAACTGCAGCTCTCACAATCACAGACATAGAAAATATGTCTCCAAAAGTCTCCATTTTCCTCCAAAAATATGTCTATTTGTCATGCCTTTTAACTATTAAAACAAACTGCAGCTCTATCACAGACCTAAAAGGAAATTGAGGCAGACACATTGTTTGTTTTTTCTTGTTTGTTCTTTGTGATTCTGGCTGTTGAATATTTTCTACCATTCTGTACATTGTTTATTTGTGATTTTATATCTGGGATCTCCGTTCTGTGCCATTGGTCCGTGTCTATATTGATGTACCAATACCATGCTGTTTTGGTTACTATAATATTCAGTATAGTTTGAAGTCAGGTATTGTGGTGCCTCCAGCTTTGTTTAGTTTTTGTTTAAGATTGCTTTGACTATTGGAGCTCTTTCTGTTTACAAATGAAGAGTAGAATTTTTTTTTCTCTATCTGTGAAATATGATGTTGGTATTTTGATGGTGATTGCCTTGAATCTGTAAATCACTTTAGGTAGTACAGACATTTTAACAATGTTGATTCTCCTAATCCACAAGCATGATGTTTTCCCATTTGTTTGTTTCATCAGGAATTTCTTTCCTGATATTTTGTAGTTCTCTTGTAGAGGTCTTTTACCTCTGTGGTTAAGTATATTCCCATGTATTAAATTTTGTTTTTAATTATTGGGAATGGTAGTGAATCTTTCACCATGACCAACTGGTCATTATCTCATAGATGCAGGGATGATTCAACATAAGCAAGTCTATAAATGTAATAGCACATAAATGGAAGCAAAAACAAAGACCATGTGATCCTTTCACTGGATGCAGAAACATTAGATAAACATTAGATAAAATTCAGCATCCCTTTATGATAAGAACACTTAACAAATTAGGCATAGATTAAAGATACCTCATAATTATAAAAGCCCTGTATGACAGACCCACACCAACATCATACCAAATGGGGAAAAATTGAAAGCATTATCAGGCAGGGTTGCCCACTATCATCACTTCTATTCAACATATGAGACTGCCAATTAAGTTCACAAACTTGCCACCATGTGCTTAGGTTGACTGTACAAACAAGTCAATAAGGTTTCATAACCATGGTATATCAATGTGCCATAGTTCTTGTCATGTGAACAGGTAGGTGGTGTCTTGCTGAGTGGCATTCATTATTGTTGTTGGATGTTTTTGTGTGCTGTCACAAGAATGTCAGAAATTGCATTAGAGCAACAAACAAATGTTAAATTTCTTGTAAAACTTGGAAAATGATCTAGTATGTTTTGTAACAACCTGGATGGAACTAGATACCATTCTTCTAAGTGAATTATCACAAGAATGGAAAAATAAACACTATATGGTCAGGGAAGTGAAATCAGGGACATATTAGTCCAAGTTTATGGGGATAATGCCATGAATAAAATGGCAGTGTACAAATGGATTACATTTTTTTCTGAGGAGAGAAAATGCATCACTGATGAAAAGAGGTCAGAGCATCCAGTAATGAGCAGAACTGATGAAAACAAAGCAAAAAATTTGTCAAACTGTGCATTGAAATCATCAGCTGACTGTGAGAGGCATAGCAGACCAAGTAAACATTGATAGAGGAACAGGAAAATCGGAAATGTTTTGCCAACAACATCATGACAAAGCACCAGCTAACATGGCACTGTCTATGAGGGAGTTTTTAGCCAATAAACAAATAACTGTATTGGAACACCCTCCCTCATCACCTGATCTGGCTCCCAATGACTTTTTTCTTTACTTGAAGATAAAGAAGTCATTTTTTATGACATTCAGAAAGAATATCAAGAGTAATACAATAACAGGTCTGATGGCCATCCCAGAAAAGAGTTTCACATTTTCTTTGAAAGGTGAACTAGACATTGGTGTCCATGCATAGCTTCCCAAGGGGAATACTTCAGAGTTGACCATGGTGACATTCAGCAATGAATTATGGAGCATTTTACTGGGTTTAGTTCATGAACTTAATGGTCAGAACTCATCTACATTGTTGGTGGGAGTGTAAACTAGTACTGGTATGGAGATAGCTCAAAGAAGTAAAGTAGACCTACCATATAATCCTGCAATCCCACCACTAGGTATTTACCCAAGGGGGGAAAAAAAGACATTTTATAAAAAGGATGCTTGCATTCCAATAGAGCACAATGCACAATCAGAAAGACATGGAAACAACCCTAGTGCCCACCAATACATGAATGGATTAATAAAATATGGCACATGTATACCATGGAGTACTACTCAGCCATAAAAAATGGTGGTGATCTAATATGTTTTGTGGATGGAACTAGAGACCATTCATCTAAGTGAATTATCACAAGAAGGGAAAAATAAACACAATATGATCTTAATACTAAATTGGAACTAATCAATCAACACCCATATGCACATATGGAAGCAAAATTCAATGAAAATTAAGCAGGTGGGGGAATGGAGAACAGGATGAGTAAATTTATAACTAATGGGCATAATGCACACTATCTGAGTGAAGGGCACACTTGAGACCTATTGACTCAGTTACAAAAGCAAATTATGTGGGCAAAATGTGTGTACTCATGTAATATTCTGTAATAAAAAATAAGTAGATGAAGAATAAACATATAAAATTGCTCCAAAAATATATTATTAAAAATATTTAATTGTTTTTTAAATTCTTATGTTACTTTCAGTGGATACTTTGTGGGCCTATGGAAAGATTGAAGAAGAATCCCTTAAAACCCTTAACAAGAATACAGAACCTGAATCCAGTAACTCTATTCCCAAACTCCTGGGACTGTAAATGGTTGCCTTTAAAACAGGAATTTGGTCAAAAGCAAGAGATTGCATTTCACAGGGCCTAAAAGTGGACTGAGGTGATCTGGGCCTTTTTGGAGAACTTTCTAGTAGACATGGAACTCCAGATCCTTTGCAGCTAAGCAGGCAGGATTGATTTTCATTTCAATCAGTGTATAGTGTAACATGAGGCAATATCTTAGATATAAGACTGAATGCACACAGGTTTGCCTTACATGTATATGACCACATGTTCTTCTAAAATGACTATTATTTTAACTAAGATGTTTTGAATTTATACCATGCAGCAATTTTCACTTTCTTATCATAGGCCCCATCCTCCTTCACCTCCTGATTTCATTACATTTATTTTTCTACTGCAGCTTCCGGTTCATTGGGGTTTCATTTTCCCGATTTAACTACTGTGAAATTGATGGCTCTCTCACACTGGTCTGTGTGCAACTATTTATGTTCAGGTAGAACAAGACTCCTTAGCAAGGCCTTCTGATCCATTGCAGGCCCATATTGCCCTTCTATCGAACAGACAGTCCCACATGCAGTGTCCATGATTATCTACTTAATTTGTGTGCTGATTTTACATTTTTATATCCTCCTATTTGATTTGCCATTGTAAACTGCACACTATTAAATGTTTCCTAAGAAAAGAAGGTTATACAACCGAATGCTGGATTCTTATGAATTATTAAATCCTTTCTGGTCACCTTGCTTTCATCATTTCACCTTTAAATAAAGGCTGTAACATTTACAAACCACTGTGTGACTTGCATGCGTAAGAACACTGCCTGGCTATTTACAGAACCAAATTGCCTTGAGAGAGAGGAGTGAAATCCCCTCTCACATTAAAATGCTCAGAAGCAATTAGCTCTACTGCATGTGGTATAATCTAAGTAAGATCATAAAGGAAAATAAGAATTATCTTCAAAGTGAATCAAATTGTGTCCTAAGTAGATGTAGGTCTGTGTTCAAATAAATAAAAATATTTTGGCAGATGAATTATTTGATTTCAAGATTTTTTTTTAAATCATAAACTATTTGTTTAAAAATGCATGGAGATATTGAAAATACCTATTTTCTCAAATCCGTAATGGCCTATTAAAGAGGAGTCATGATTCACACAAGTTTTAATTTCCCTTTAGGCTAATCACAAAACAAAAATTCAGTTAATTAGCACCAAATTACTTCTTTTCACTCTCATAGTAAATATATGAAAATTTCGATTCGTATGCCATTTTTACACAGCATACATTTTTATTTGCAATACCAAGATCTGTGGAGAGATCATCTTATTAAACCTCATTTTGACTATACAGCTTGATCCATTCTACGCGTTGCTCATATTATTTAAAAAGCAGAGAAGACCAAACACTGCTTGTCAAAATCCTGCACCTGCTGAGATGCTGAGCTGTCATCTATGTCAAGTCCTAGCTGAATCCAACTGTACCCATCAGCCCAATGCTGAGCTCGGTGGGTCTACTTGAACTATCCTGCTTTGTATTACAACCAGCGATACCATTTTTATTTCACAACTGCATTTTTAAGTTCAGGTTCTTTGAAATCAGACTTGAGGTCTAAATTTCCTTAATTAAAGCACCTAGATTATAGCCTGGTACTTAGTAGCCTCTCAGAGAATGAATAAATCACTCCACATTTTTGAAAACCTAAATACATGATATTAACTTATATTACCACGAGAGCATCTTGTTTTCCAATGTCCTTCTCTTCTTCCATACAACTCAACATAAACAAACGTACACACACATCACAAATACACAGACAGACATTTAAAGCCATTTCCTCTTGTTCTTCATTCCCTCTTTTTTTTAATCTACTGCAAAATTGAACACAACAATGGCAGAAAACACCCATATGCCCAAGCCATAGTGTAATCAGCCAGATCTTCAGATAAATATGAAACTAGCACATAGTTTTTATTACTGAGTCCACATATATTCACTGTGTCCCCATTCTGTGCCAGGCACTTTCCTCCGGTGGAGACACAGTGGTAGCCTTGTGGTGTTTGCAACCCACCTAGAGAAGTAAATAAACGCCAATATAATTTCAATAGAGTTTAATTATTTGAAGAAAGAAAATGACACTAAGAGGAAATTAGTTAGGAAGGACTCACTTTGGAATGAACAGTCAGGGAAAACCCTTGAAGAAGCATTATTTGAGTTGAAATTCAAATAATTTGAGGAAGTAGTAAGAGAAAGAGCATTTAACACAGGGAAGAACAGAGCATGTTTCAGGAACTGAAATTTTGTGAGAGACTGAGAAATAATGCCCTTTCTGGAGTTTGGAAGGAAAGGCAAGAACCTGGCTGTGCTGACTGTGTACATCATTGTGAGACATTTGAGAAAGTTAAGTCTGGCTGGTGTATAGAGAATGGATTAAAATGGGAGCAAAATTGGAAGAGGGACCATTTAGAGCAACTATAGCAGTCAAGCTGAGAAATAAAGAGTTCGACTATGATGCTGGTAGGAGACATAAAGAAAAGTGGACAGGTTTAAGACACTTTGAAAAAAAATCTATAATATTTGGTGATGAAAATAATATATGAGATGATGGAGAGAAAAGAACAAAGATTGATTCTCAGGGAGGCACCTGTGGCTCAGTGAGTAGGTCGTCGGCCCCATATACTGAGGGTGGCGGGTTTGAGCCCGGCCCTGGCCAAACTGCAACAAAAAAAATAGCTGAGCGTTGTGGCAGGTGCCTGTAGTCCCAGCTGCTCAGGAGGCTGAGGCAAGAGAATCACCTAAGCCCAAGAGCTGGAGGTTACTGTGATCTGTGATGCCCCAGCACTCTTCTGAGGGCAACAAAGTGAGACTCTGTCTCAAAAAAAAAAAAAGATTCTCAGATTTCTGATGAGCACCTAGCTAAACAGAGAAACCATTTACTGAAGGAGAAGAACTGGAAAACAGATTAATGAAATGTAAATTCTATTCCAATGCATATTAGTTCTGTATGTGCCCATAATATTCTGAAGTTTAAAAATAAAGAAAATTAGGGTAGCAAAAAATTAAAAAATACATAAAAAATTATAAAAATTTAAAAATAAAATGAATTATATCCTATTAAAAGTTTATTATAGTGGAAGAAACTAAGAAGTATGTTTTGGCATATGTTGGAACAACATACACCTATGCTATACAAAAAGAGTCATGAGGTTGCTGATTAGATTGCACAGGGTCACAGATTGCTGTGTCCACTCCAAACCCAAATGGCTATTCTTCAGAATTTGAGGGTGGATGATGGATCACAAAAGCAAAGGCACTTGGATCCTTGGGGAAAAGTACCCTGGAGAAGAGTGCTGGGTGCCACAAGCCAGAGGAATGTTTCCCAAGTATTTTCTTATCTCCACTGACACTGGCTTGACTTGGACCATTCTGCAAGATGGTGAGGCAGAAAATGTGCCCTTGTGTGTGGCTCTGTGAGTCCCATGTGCCAGGCTCAGGTGGCAGAGAAACAGTTGGATCTGGCCCAAGTTGTGTGGGACCTATAAAGCACAGAGGATACTAATGGGGGCACAGGTGCAAGGGGACAGGTCTATCCCTTGGTGTTTCTTCATCCGTCTTCCCAACTTATTGTGGAGGAGGTGAAACAGCTCAGGAAGGACGGTTTAATAGCAACACTGGAAGCCGAAAGATAATAAAGACATACTTTCAGCATTCTAAGGGGAAATGATTTCAAAGGTAGAATTATATACCTTGAAATCTATCAATCAAGCATGAAAAAAATAAGATACTTTCTGCTAAGCAGAGGGTCACAAATCCTCCTTCTGTAGACTCATTGTCAAGAACCTACCAGAAGATGTGCTCCACAGAATAAGGGAGAAAATCAGAAATGCAAAGAAAATCGAGAGAAACAAGAAATAGCAGCTTTGCAGGAAACAAGAGGTAAGGGAATCCCTAGGAAGCTGGTTTCAAAAATACTGTCCATGTGCACCAGGCCCAGAGCACAGTCAATCCCAAACTAGTAAGGAAAAAATACGACATTATCCGACACATTTGATTGTATTGAAAGGAGTTTTACATTTCCTATAAAGAGCTAGTGAGAAAATGAGGCAATTATCAAATGCAACCAACATAATAAAAGATATGTAATCCCAACATCCTGTGGGGCTCAGCTGTGGGTGACATAGCAGTATTGTGTGATAGAGGAGGGAAGAAGGAGAGAGAAAGAAGTGTGTACAAGGATAAATCTTCGTCTGCCATCATAGGAAGTTCACAGGTAATACCTGTGATTTTATATACAAAATTATTTATATATATAAATTAGATGTGTATAAATATATGCGCATATATACAAACATGCACAGATTTAAAATCTAGCAATACAGAAAACGTTTACCAAAGAAGTCACCAAAAAGTGAAAGTAGCTTGCTTCTGGGAAGGAGAAAATGGGGTTATAGAGATGGAGGACAGGGGACTTTGTAAGGTATGGCCTTGTAGAATATTCTGATCTCTGAACTATCTATGTGAAACTGGAAAACAAAAACCAGAATCGTAGATTATAACCACTCCCCTCAGAAGCTAGATCACAGAGCATAAGCAAAGCTATTTAAAATCTCTGTAACATGAGCTCTATACCATAAGCCCATAATGGTGCCCGTATAGATGTATTTACACATGTATATACACGTGTATGTACTTAATATATACACACATTTTTTCATGCTCACATTGAACAGCTATAAAACTTGACCATGTAATAACCACAAAGAAAGCCTCAAGACCGTCCAAAGCAACACTATTATACAGATTATGTTTTCTGTGTACATAATTGGTTCTTATGCATAACAGATTTTGTTATGCAATGACATTAGATCATGGTATGCAGTAAAATTAGAAACCAATTATAAAAAATAACCAGAAAGAAAAACACACCTGGGAACTACAGCATATACGGCCAGATGAAGCTTTTGTTAAGGAGGAAGTAAATCAACAAGGATACTAGAAAACACGTAGGATTAACTAATAATTAAAAGATGATATGTAAAATCTGGAAGATACAGTGAAAGCAATATTTGGAAATTTATACTTTTTAAATATGCTAATCTGGGCGGTGCCTGTGACTCAAAGAAGTAGGGCGCCAACCCCATACACTGGAAGTGGCCGGTTCAAACCCAGCCCCAGCCAAAAACTGCAAAAATAAAATAAAAACTAAATAAATAAATATGTTAATCCAAAAAAGGAGGAAAATAAATGGGTTAAGCTTTCAATTGAAGAAGTTAGTTAAAAAGAAGAATAAAGTGAACTCCATCACCACCCCCCCAAAAAGGGAAAGAGGAAAGAAGTTAATTTTATTATAACAAAGCATTTTTCCTTCTGTGGAAAGATAGGTGAAATGCACGTAGGTTTCAGTGGAGTTATTCAGAGTCAGAACCTTAAGCTGCAAAGAGCAAAGACTCTGAGTTACACAGAACCCAAGGTGTCACACTTTTGGTGGGGCGTTTTAGAGTTGCTAGGGACACTCATGATGGTAATTGCTCTCTTCTTTCTCTGCTTCTTTTTCTTTTAAAAAAATTTTTTTTAAATTTCAGATTAATATGAGGGTACAAATGTTTAGGTTACATTGTTTTCCTTTCTAAGGTAAAGTTGACATCATAGTTGAGGCCTTCACACAGGGGGCTTGTTGAATACCCTCACGTGCATATTCCGCGAAATCCCACCAATCACCCTCCCTCCTTCCCTCCTCCCTCAGCTCCCCTCCCCCTTGTTGAACCACACTTGTGCTTTTCTTTACTGTGGGCCTGTAGTTTTTTATATCTTGGTTTTATATCAGTATTGAGTACATTGGATAGTTTTCTCTAATTTTGAGGTACTTTATTAAGAAAAATGTGTTTCAACTCCATCCGGGTAAACACAAAAGCTGTAAAGTCTCCATTTTTTTCTTATGACTGAATAGTACTCCATGGAACACATATACCACAGTTTGTTAATCCATTCACAGGTTGATGGGCACTTGGGCTGCCTCCAGGTCTGGGCAATTGTGAACTGAGATACAATAAACATTCTGGTGCAAATGTCCTTGTGCTAAAGTGATTTTTGTTCTTCTGGGTAGATACCTAGTAATGAGATTGTGGGATCACATGGAAGGGTGACTTTTAGTTCTTTGAGAATTCTCCATATTTCTTTCTGCACAAGCTGTATTAGTTTGCAATCCCACCAACAATGCAGAAGTAATTTCTTCTCTCCATATTGACGCCAGCATCTTCAGTTTCAGAATCCTGCAATGTGGCCTAACTTCACTGGAGTTAGGTGATATCTCAGAGTGGGTTTGATTTGCATTTCTCTGATGATTAGGGATGATGAGCATTTTTTCATCTGTTTGTTGGCCATTCATCTGTCATCTTCAGAGAAGTCTCTGTTCAAGTCTCTTGCCTGCTTATAAATGTGGTCATTTGCTCTTTTGTTGTTAATTTGAATTCTCTGTAGATTCTAGTTATCAGCCCTGTGTCAGATTCATAGCAGGCAAACATCTCCCATTTTGAAGCCTGTCTGTTTTAGTTGTGCTCCCCTTAGCTGTGCAGAAGCTTTTTAGCTTGACCTGTCCCATTCATTTATTTTTGGTGTTGTTACAATTGCCAAGGGGTTCTTGTACATAAAGTCTTTTACAAGGCCATTCTGTCAAGCATTTTCCTCACACTGTCTTCTAGAATTTTTATTGTTTCGTGTATTAAATTTAAATCTCATATCTAGAAAGAGTTAACTTTTGTCGGTGGTGAGAGATGCAGGCCCAGTTTCAGTCTTCTGCATGTGACTAACCAGTTCTCCCAGCACCATTTATTAAATAGGGACTCTTTTCCTCAGTGCATGCCTTTGTCTGACTTATCAAAGATCAGATGGCAATACACGGAGGGGTTCATCTCTAGATTCTCTATTTTATTCCATAGAACTATATCTCTAAATTGGTGCCAGTACCATGCTATTTTGATCACAATAGACTTGTAATATAACTTGAAGTCTGGAAATGTGATACTGTTTTTATTTCTTCAAATTGTATTGGCTATTTGGGCTTTTTCTGACTCAATAGGAAGCAAAGTACTATTTTTTCAAGTTCTTCAAACTATGATGCTGGTCCTTAGATGGGGATTGAATAAAATCTGAAGATCACTTGGGGTAATAGGGCCAGGACATCTTAAACACACTTTCTAATGTAAGGAAAGGTGGGCAGGGTGGGAAAGGTAATTGTAAGAAAAATCAAGGATGGAGAAGATAAAGAGTAACCTAAAATAAAATGCAGGAGGACCCATGATGATAGCACTTCTTGGCTGTACACCAATCAGTATGGTGTCATATACTAATTAACTCAATACTGCACACCCCCCGTGCTAAAAACAAATACATAGATGTGAAGGTGCTTTAAAAAGAAAGCAAAAGATATAATACTACTTAAGAACAGGATACACTGGAGACTGACATACAGCCTCCCAATAAGTTCACAGTAGCTAGTATTACTTCCAGCATTGCGGCAAATTACTTTTTCTTTTCTTGAGTTCCAGAGGAAATAATCGTCTTTTCTAGATAAAGAAAATCACAGATATGTACAAACTAATGGCACCTCCAGCCCATCAAAAGATGAAACATGTGCCTGGTGGAGCCCTTTTTTTTTCTGTGAGATGTGAGGGCTTCCTAAGGAGTGGACATTCTGAAGTGTGTATAGTGCTACCTTGTTTCAAAGGCACTGGGTTTAATCGAGTCATTCCAACACCAGTGAACATCATTCTTACAAAATGCGATGTGGCATTTTCTCCTCCATTTAATCTCCCACTTAGCCCCTATTACCTCACGTGTTAATAACTTCTTCTCACTAGACTTTACATTCATTATGAATAGAGACATAGCCTGGGTTATGTTGCGTGTTGCCCGTTCCATCATTTAGTAGACACCAAATTGGCTACTCTTGAATACTTGTTAATTAAAGAGAGAAAATTGATTGATACTTGTTAATTAAAGAGAGAAAATAAAAATTTAGGTATAGCAGAAAGTACACATTTCAAGACACCACCACCACCCTGCTGCCAACTTTTGGCATGCACCCTCACACAGACACTGTAACAGAAAGTGCATTGAGATAGCTAATAAAGACCAGGGTAGATAAAAGGGAAGATAAAAGGAACATAAAATATAAGACATTCAATTTCTAAGACAAAAGAAGCAGAGTTGTAGGCGTCTGTGTTGAAAATGAGGGAGAAGATGGAAGAAGACATGCTGTCCCCCAAGACAGCAGGACGGTCAGTGCTTATTCCAGAGTGCAGTACCCCAAAGGAAAAAGGCATGGGGGGGTGAAAGAAAGAGTCAATGCCATTGCTAGCTAAATCTTCTCCGCTTAAAACAACAGACGCAATAGCTATGCGTGTGCCTATACATACATATGCACATATGCATGCATATATTTTTTTTTACATGATGTCCATCTGTTAAGCCATAATTAAATTATGCCATATAGGAAGACAGGGGTTGCCTCACAGGTTAACTCAAGCAGAAAACTCCAGGTTTTTTTTTTTTTAATATATTGAAAAGAATATGTCTCTGTTGGATCATCAGATGTCAGACTTTAGAATCTCTCTGTGGTTCTGAATATTGACTTTTGAATCATTGGAACAAAAATAATATTTTCATCTATCATCAACCCTTTCTACTACCCAAGGTACCTGGCACAGAAGCTTGAACGCTCTGGCAGAGGACCTCGGGGCACTTGGAGACATGGAGGCAGGAGAAACACTTGGCTTGATTTCATCTTTCTTCTACTTACCTAACAATGGCAACTGCAAAATCCTTACTGAATGGATTGAGCATCTGTCTGGTTTGATTGTAGCTTCAGTGAATCTGTGCCTCTGACCTCTGCTGAATTGCTATTTTATTGCTATTTGCAGCAATGTTCCACAGTAAATCACAACTGCTGTCCCTATGGCAACCACATATACCTGAGATGCTACTGCCTCCTTTTCTGCCAGTAGAAAAGCATAGTTAGAAGAGAAAACGATAAGCCTGGTTAGAGGACCTTTCTACATTGGGATGCCTGTATCTTGCTCTGAGTCGTGTGTTCCCCAGTAGGAATGAGATCAGTAGCTGTACACACGTGCACACCATTCCTTCAGTGGGTGCCAGTGAAAGGCAAATGTGTGAATTGTGTGTGTGATTATCTCCTCCTGAATCTGAGCTGAAGAATGTATATCACATGTGTGCAGAACAGATAAAGGGCGTTCTCTGGCCTGGCGCAATTGCTGGCAATTCTGGGATAAAACATTTACTTTTCTCTGTTCGTTATCATTTCTCATATTTTTTGTTTGTTTGTTTGTTTCAGGCCCCTCCTGTTAGATTAGCAGTTCTCAGAGGGTGATTCCGGTTACTCTTATTAAAAATGTGAAATCCTAAATTCCACATGAATCTGCTGAATGAGAATATGGGATGGGGGCCAATAATCCACATTTTAAATAACCTTCCTTTGATTCTTACAAATGGTAAAAATTGAGAAGCACTGTAGTAGATAACCTTTCAGACAAAGAACCCCATATTACTCATTTTGTATTTGAGGCATCTTGCATAATTTTAGTCAAGTTTAAAGCAGGATAAGATCATGTTCTCATGATCTTGATAAGTGTCCCCAATATCTAAGTGTCCCTAAGTCAGGCTGGTGGTTCATCTTCTCTGTCTTCTCCAAGAATCTACTGAAGGGGATTTAGGTGCAGGGGAAAGTAGATGGGAGGTTGCTTCTCGGATTGGTTCTGCAAATAGCTATAATTCAAAATTATCTTGTCTTTAATCCAACAGCATGGGTTTGGAAACTTACAGTCCATATCCTAAAAGGCGTCCTCAAACTACAGCTTATGGGTCACATGCGGCCCACCGAGGACATTTATCCAGCCCGCTGGGTGTTTTTGCCGCTGCTGCCTGTCCTGCTTAGCAGCCAACTCGTCCCAGGGCCTGCAGTCGGGCCCTCCAGCGGTCTGAGGAACAGTGAACTGGCCCCCTGTTTAAAAAGTTTGAGGACCCCTGTATCTCAAGAGGAAAGATCTCTTGCTTTCACTTTTACCTTTGATAACTGCCGATGACAACTGGAAAGTTCCAAGGTGAACAGCCTCAGGGCTATACAGAGATGAAACTGTTTATCTGCTCTTGTGTCAAACTAAGTGGGACCTTCTTTCCCTCACAGATATTGTCCCAGAACTTTACCCAAGAAACACAAGCATCTAAGAAAAATGAGACCTGGGGCACACAACAGGTTAACTCCCTCAAAGAAAGGAATCAATAGATCCCAAATTTTGAGTCCCGACACTGAAGAAGTCACAGAATAATCCTTACTGTCTCTTTATGTGACTCTACAAAGGATACAGGATAATTCTATTTGTCGCTTATCATTTAAATGTTTTTTCCACATAAGAACACACAGTTCTCAGGGAACAAAATAAAATGACTAAGAATTACTTAGAATGTTCATTGATTAAAAATGGGAAAAACATTGCTGCATATATAGTATATGTGGAGGGGAGGGGAGAAGCAAAAAGAGAGAGAAAGAAAAGAGAGAAGTGCAGTGGAGTGATATTTTCCACACCCATCGTTATCTCGGGAATTCTGCATCATCAAGCCAGAAGTCAGGCTACCAGGACTCCTTTCTGTATGATGAATTTTAGGTGAGGGAATGAGGAAGCGGATTTGAAGTTCTCCTGAAAGTAGATGCTTAGATGCCAGGATTAAGATTTTTGAAAAATGAATATATAAAAGAAAGAAGGTTCTGCTACGATCCCTGGAAGACTAAAGGGAGCGTGAAAGGGCTGGGAGAAAAATAGTGAGCTGTAATCTGCTGGGCTTGAGATGAGAGTTCTGGAAAAAGAAAATGCACAGGACAGGAGTTGCTGCCGTTCCTTGGTATTAGCGCAGCCAGCGTGACAGTGGGACAATCCTAGGTGAGAAAGAAAGGGGCAAGTAGGCTGGAGTTGAGTAAAGCAGGGTAGGAAAGAGCAAGAAAAGCAACTTCACCAGGGTGGCCAGAGTCAGGGCTGCCGTGCTCAGCACAGCAGGCTCCTCAGAAGCCAGGCTGCTGAGGATACTCTCCAAGGAGTCAGCTGGAAATGAGTTGCACACCTACAAAACCGGAAGGCCCTTTGGACCACGCCTCCAAGGACATCCATGCCAAGCATTGAGAACTCAGAAGTTTTGCACCTTCTAACTTTTCTCAGATCCTCTGCTTCCTTTCTGCTCTGACTAGGTCAGTCAGAGGATATTCCATCGTGGAAGCTGAACTGCTAATTCAGTGATGCTTCCTTTGCTGGTCTCAGCCCTTGTGCTTGTGCCAGTCCTTGTGATGCAGCCTGTGGCCTCTGCTGACATTGACCCTTCTGCACTGGCTTCAGTTGGCCCCAGGTACAAGTGACCTCATCATCATTATCACCAAGAGTCGGGGTAGCTGATTTTATCTCCATGGTCCTGTATAGGGAAGCAGGGATAAAATTAGGACTGAAGTCCTTAAGACAGAAATAGAGCTGAAGGCATAGAAGACATTGTTACCGTCCCATTATTTCCCCTTATGTTCCAGCATGTTGGAAACAGAATGCGTGATCTATATTTGCACATTTGTTGGATTTACTTTGTCTTGTAAAATTATCCTATTTCTCTTTCATTCTTGTCTCCAGTGGCCTTCAGGAACAGATGTTTCTTCTGAGCATCTGGCAATTTCAGTCCTGAAGTGTCAACTTAGAGGGACACGATTTTGTCTAGCAGCTTAGACCGCCACACAGACACAGTCTGGGAGGATTATATGGGCACACAAGCAAGGGTGTACACACACACACACACACACACACACACGTGTTTATAAAGCACAATCCTGGAGGTATAAATATGTATGAGTCACTCAAGAGAACAAGAGAAACAAGAAGGAAATGTAGAAGTTGTATTTCTCACAACATTTCTATTTTCAAAACTGGTGAAATAATGGTTCTAGCTTGCGGTATTGTCTTCAATAAGTGCAGCAGAGCTAGACAGTCCAAGGTCAGTCGTGCCGTGTTAGTCTCAGATGAGGATGATGTTTTGGCCTTGTGCTCAGTATCCTTTATTGTGCTTGTCTGTGTATTGTAAGCCTTTGTTGTGCTATTTTCCTGATAACTTCAGAAAACTTTATAGTACCTCTCAGAATCTTTCCTGAAGTATAGATTTTTATGGCCATTATATTTTGAGTACACTTGTAAATTTTTTCCCTTAATACATGTTTTCATATATTCCTATACAGAAACATTAGTTATAGTTTGGCTGACTCAAAAGTACATAGTTTTAATTCATACACAATGTATCTTATCCTGGGATTATTCTAAAACACAGAATATTATTCAAAGATAATGAAGCATTTTTCCTCTAATAGCTAAAATTTTAATAACATTTTAAGTGCATCTATTAATGAACGGTTCTTCTTGCATTTGAATTCCAGAAAATACCTCCATTCCTTGCATATTAATTCCATCCGTACGGAAGTGAAATATCAGAAGGGATTTTATATCACTCGCAGGCTTGGTTTCTCTGTACATTCTTTCCCTCAATTTATTCCTCAGAATATGTGATTTCACTGGGGCCAATGTTCTTTAATACAAATGCTTCTGTTTACATTTAAATTAGAGATTTTGTTTTGAAGATTTTGTCCAAAAGGAGACTATATTTCCCAATGTCTCTTGCATCTAAATAGAGCTAAGCAGCTGAGCTGTGGCTGATAAAATGTAGATAGAAAAGATATACCACACATTCAAGCATGACCCATATAAACCTCCCATGTGATCCTTAGTTTTCTCTCTTCTTCCAACTTTCAGCAGGACTTCAATGGCCCAGGTAACTTCGAACGTTCCATGTTGACAGTGAAGAACTCCATCACTCTGGGTCTCTGACTGCCTGCGTGGGGTCATTCTCCCAAGGCTTGATCAGATTTTATGCATTCAAGAAGTAAGTATCTGTTTAGTCCTTTTCTTTGTCTACAAGATGTAAGCTTAAAGATCTGAGAAAGCTTTGTGTTTTTACACTTTTTTTTAATGTCTTGAGAATTCAATCATATATGAAACCATTTCAATGAAAGCTGCATTATTGCAAAAATACTCTTTTTAACACAAGAGTCATCTTCAACTATTTGACAAATCCCTAGAATACAAATTCCATGGGTTTCAGTGGGAATAGAGTTTTATACATAGTTTAAGCCTAAAGAATATTTAACCAAAGGAGGAGAAAACAGTTCTTTAGTCATATGGAAGGTTTCTGGGCTGTTAAGTGAAATTGTAAAGTAGTACTAGCCAAAACCATGCTTACTCTGGTGCACAGAATGTATTTCAAATATGTTCTAATGGTCTTATAAATATGTTACAAGCGAAAAACAATTGTTTAGAAGTAGAGGCAAGCATGCACACATGTACACACACACACACACCATCTCTTGCTCTCTCTCCATCTATTTTCTTCTATAGCCACACCACTAAGACACATAATACCTCATCCTTTTCTAGTCAGCTGTTCCTAAACATTTGTTAAAGTGTTAACCATTAACGGTAAATGATGTACTGTCTTCAAGAAACAGTGTGTATTTTAAAATAACCCCATTAGAGCAGTAGAGGGGATTGATTAAAAGCAAAAGCCTTGGAATTTCTAACCAGAATTTGAATAATGTTGCGGCCATTTACCATGTGACCTTGATCAAATCGTTTAATCTCTTGGAGCCTCAGATTTATTTTGCTGCAAACCAGAATAATTTAATCATTGGATGCTGTGAGGGTTAAGCTAAATAGCACCTCTACAGTGCCCAATAAAGTCCTCAGTACTATAGTAAGCACTTAACAGATGTGGTTATTGTTACCCAAGTGGTCTGACTTTTATAACTGTGAGTGTACTATCACACACATATAACAGAGGATAAACCCAATATTTTTTTCATAAACAAAACCAAAAGTCTATTAATGAATGAAAATTGCCTTTTCAAAAATAGAAGCAGAATCCAATGGAAGAACAGGGAGCCTCCCCCCAAATGTGCAAGCTAGACTAGAAATGAGAAATATATTACAAGAGTGATTTATTGTGATGTAGTTCAGCATAATCAATGCAACATTGTGTTTATGGAAGTTTAAGTTTAATTTTTAGCTGTAATCAGCCAGCATTCTACCTGATGGGCCGCACTCCAGAGGTGTGTATAAGTCATGCTGTTATGGGTATCTCAGTAAATCACTGATGTATTCTAATAAGCATACAAGAAGAGAAAATGGATTTTCATTGATAGAACTAGTGACATTATTAAGAATAAAGAATATTAGAGGCTCGGTGCCTGTGGCTCAAGTGGCTAAGGCGCCAGCCACATACATCTAAGGTGGCAGGTTCGAATCCAGCCTGGACCCGCCAAACAACAATAATGGCTGCAACCAAAAAAATAGCCGGGCGTTGTGGCAGGCCCCTGTGGTCCCAGCTACTTGGGAGGCGGAGGCAGGAGACTCGCTTGAGCCCAGGAGTTGGAGGTCACTGTGAGCAGTGAAGCCATAGCACTCTATCCAGAGGGACAGCTTGCGGCTCTGTCTCAAAAAAAAAAAAAAGAATATTAGAAATAGGTACTATTAAAGAAAAGAAAATAAACGTATTCTAGTGGGGATTGACTGATTGGCTAGAATCGTTTAGAGATACTCATGTCCTTACAAAAAAAATGGTTTAAGAATCCACCCAGGTTTATATCCCCTGCCCTTAACCCTTGGGAAAGGAGTTCATGGCTAATCATTTCTATGTCTAGCCATTGGTTTAGGAGAATTCTGACTATAGGATGGCTACTAACAAGGACAGAAAATCTTGCCCCAGAAATTTTGTTCTTCCTGAGTAAAATTTCAAACAAGGGCAGAAAGCAAAGATTTCATTAGGGATTGAGAACATAATATAGGAAAAGTTTTCTGCATTCTTTGATAAAGAATTGTGATCTAACAAATGTCTCCATGTGTAGGAAATTTTCACTGAAGATTTGCTTTTATTATAACCTGATCCCAAGGTTGGGGGAAGTAAGTAAATATCAGAAAGAACTTCACAACTGCATATGGCCAAACTGGCTAGGTCAGTTCATAGCAAGCCTTCTGCCATAATAATTAGCCAACCATCCTAGATGGTTGCCCGTTTACAGTACTGAAACCTGTCAAACAACGTAGCATAGTGGTTCAGAGTTCAAACGCTGCCACCTACCAGACATATGATAATTATTAGCACATTGTTTAACTTTCCTGTGCTTATGTTCCTACATCTGAAAATGGCCTAATAAAAGTACCTACCTCACAGATTATAATGATGATTAAATGAAATGATACATATAAAAACTTACAGGAGTTCCTGCCACATCTCAATAAGTGCTGTTCTCACGTCCCAAATTCCTCACCAGAGCCTTAGTTGGGAATGGTAATGACATTGGCTAACATCCTCTGATTCTTACTCAATTAAGACCACCTTTAATGACAATCATTATGATTTTATTTGTGTCTGGAAACTCTGGAAAGCATTCTGTTTGAGCTCAGTCACAGACTTCATTTCGAGGTACCTGTGGCTCTCAATGGTAAATGCTATCTTCAACCTCAAAGCTGGAGAAGTGTGAATGCCCCTAGTTTCCTCCTTGATATAGTCACAATTTATTCCTTGTCTAAAAATCACGTTATTATTTTAAAGTGCCCCCTTTGCACTATAATCATGATATTAAAACTATCCTTACAAATTGATGAAGAGTACAAGGCAAGAACTAAAGCAAGGGCCCCAGAACTCTGTGAAAGAGCAGACTTAGCTAAAATAATGATAATAACCAGCTACTATCCCCTCATTTGCTGGATAATAGTGAGTCACTAACCCCTGTTTCCTTCCAGCTGGTAACTGTAAAGGTTCTTAACTTTCTTCCTGTTAGTTGTACGGATTCTTAACTTTGTCCATATTAAACATTAATTGTAAAGACCCTTAACTTTCCTCCATAAATAACATCACCTTTTGTAATCCTGAAGGTAGCTTCTGAAATATCTTCCAAGCCCCACATTCCAGTGATTTCGCTGATCCCCCCAACCAGTGGCCCATACCAAGAAATTCATGGGACTCTAGTCAAGACCCCAGGAGCAGAAGCAAAACAAGATGATTTTCAGGCCCCTATATTTTTGCCCCAAACTAAGCCAATTAGCAAACCTAATCCCCTGCCTGACAAACCATCCTTAAAAATCCTATCTCCCCAATTCTTATGGAGGCAGACTTGAGAAATTGAGCTCCCACCTAGAGCTATGTCAGGTAAACCCTCTCTCTGCTCTTAACCATGCTGTCTCTGAGTCTTGACTTCCTCTTGAGCAGTGGACAGATGGACATGGTTGGGCAATAACAGAATGGCCTCACCTCCGTGGTTGAGCAGATTTCCTGCTTTTAATGACAGCAGAGGGTGGCTGGCTTGGGGGGAGGCAAAAAGATGTCTCCCTGGAGTACCTTTTGTCCCTACCCATCCCCAACCACCCTTCTCTATCTCTTAGACTGCAGGAGTGGTAGAAAAAGAGTCAGAGGATTGTAAAAGAGAATGTAGAGTGTAAAGTAGCATCTTAAAATCAGCCAAGTCCCTCTTCTCCTCCTTTGAATGCATTTTTCATTAATCAATAATTCCTACTCTTTCCTCTTGAGTGGCCTCTTTGATTTTGTTTTAACTTCAAAGTTTTAGATTGCTAAATGTAGACATATATGACTTTACTAGGTGATCTTCTTGAGCCAAGTATTTATTTCAGACTTTGAGTATAGTTCTTCTTATTTTATTAAGACTTAGAAGATTTATAAAAATAATTCAGACTCAGAAAAAAAATTATCAATACAAGAAGTGAGCAGAGTGAACTTAAGCGATCACCAAGCTATTTACCTACTCTTGCAGGGCTTTTTCTTCATTTACTTAACTAGGAAAGAGAAACTAACATTTATTGTGCTTCATTTGTGTATGTACAGGATAATAAAAATGGCAGGGCCACCTCCCAACTCCCTGTGCAATAAGGAAGGCCAAACCTGGAGGCTGGGTCATGCAACCACCCTTCCAAATGAACAGCTATTACTAACATTATGCACTGGCCAGAAAAGCACATGGAGAGGTAAAAGGTCTCAGGCATCTGCTAAGGATTGACCTCACAGATTATTCATAAGGAAATTCTTTGTTGGCCTCCCCAAAGCAAGGACATGCAAATTTTAACTTTGGGTCTAGAGGCTAAATCTAGCTCCCTAAATTAAAATCTGTTGACTCCACATTAATGATGTTGATTCCAGTTTATCTCCCCAGGTGCAGAACAGGGTGACAAGACCCACCCAGAGATATCTTCAGAGTCTTTTTATTACTATTATTTATTTACACCATCATGGAGATTCTATAATTTTTTTCTTTTTTTGAATTTCAGGTTAATGTGAAGATACAAACAACCAAATCACAATATTTGAATTTGTTTCCTTTACTCTTCTCTTCTCTTCATTCATCTTATCTTATGTAAAATGCTTATTTCCTGGGCCTCATAAGAATGTAACTTTTTGCCTTATTACCCAATCTCCTCTTTCTTTTTCTTTCTGTATGCCCTCTTCCTTTAAATTCTGGGCAGCTGTGGCTTTTATTTTTCCCAGGCTCATCCTCAAAACTTTGGCTCACTCATCCTCCATTGATTGAGATCTTTGCTTCAGTGACTAATTTTAGGTTGACATGCAGATACCGGACACAGAAAAGTCTCAAGACATGCCCTCGAGATGGGTATCAAGACTACGAATATTGAATTTCAAAAGGTTAACCCAGACAGAGACACAGGCCGTAAGTGCCAAAGGTTTTATTTGAACTTCGAGCCTATATCCCCTACCTGTGTTCCACGCTGCTTACAGAGTCATTTAGAAGTGAAACAAGCCAGGTACAGAAAGATAAATCCTACATGTTTTCACTTATATGTGAAGCCTAAAACCATCAAAGTCAGAGAAGCCGAGAGTAGAACGGCAGTTAAAGAGGCTCGGGATGGAGAAAACATGGGGACATGATGGCCGAAGGGAACAAAATGGCAGACAGGAGGAATAAGGTTTTGAGACTATTATCCAGCATGTGAATATAGTTAATAATACATTTCAAAATTTCTAAAAAAGTAAATTTCATATATCCTCACCACAGAAAAATGATAAATATTTGAGGTGATAGGCATGCTAATTAGCCTGATTTAATTATTTCACATTGTATTGATAAATCATAACATTACTTTGTATCCCATAAATATATACAATTATAAACTATCAGTTTACAATTAAAAAATATTATTTATTTATTTATTTGAGACAGAGTCTTACTATGTGGTATCACAGGTTACAGCAACCTCTAACTCTTGGGCTTAAGCGATTCCCTTGCCTCAGCCTCCCAAGTAGCTGGGACTACAGGTGCCCACCACAACACCCGGCTATTTTTTGGCTTCAGTTGTCATTGTTCAGCCCGCCCAGGCTGGATTCAAACCCGCCAGCTTCAGTGTGGCTTGTACCGTAGCCACTGAGCTACAGGTGCTGAGCCAAAATATTAAAAAATATTTTATATTACATGATTGTAAGAGTGACTTTACCTAACAAATCAGTTTCACTGACAATCAACAAGTCAGTTTCACTGACTTTCCTCAGTGAAACCTGGGGAAAAAGTGTTTTAAAATATTTTTAAAAGATAACATTCAGCAACATCTGCATCCAGAAACACTTCTTTCCCTAACGTTGACTAATCTTCCCAAGGATTTTTAAACTTTCTCATTTCTGACAAGAATTGATGCAGAGTCTGACAAAGTGAACTATTCACCATGGCTTCTGAGATAATCTCCACCTCTAAGCAACAGTCCAGGACGTCTTTAAAAACTGGATGCTTAATGTAGGATCAATGTGTCCTAACCACAGGTCTGTCTTCTATAGTCTCTCTCAAGAGGCACAGAAGCAAAGTGTTTTTCACCCATGGAAAAGACAAGTATTCTAAAAATATATCATCAGCTGGGAGAGTGAGAGCTGTTTTTCAGGTGGTGCTAAAATGGGCTATTGGAAGTATTTGTTAAGAATGTCAGATTTTGAAAGTGCAGTGACAAAAATGCAGATTTAAAGTTTGCCATGGAGAATTGGATTGAGAAGGTTATTAGTAAGATACATTTTAAATGATCAGATTTTTCTCCGTCTTCCTTGACAGTGATTTGTGCATAAGCTTCTGATGTAGTTAGCCAAACATCCTCACAGATATTTTTAATACAATGAACCTTTGAAGCTCTGATTTGTCAGAGCTGAGAGAAACAGCAGGATGAGTTGATTTGAGGCAGCTCCACAGTAATGCAAAAATATCTGGGCTTGTAGTGAATAACTGTGGAATTGCTTTAAGTCTTTTGAGAACTTTTAATTATTTTACTCTGTGTACATAAATATATTAAAAATAAAATAATACATAATTTTATATATGTAAATCAAATCATAGAAAAATCAAATAATACATAAAAATAGAAAATAGCATTCGTCTGAAAACTCACTGCAAAGGAATAGCTAAAACACGGTTTATATTTTGGCATATCTCATTGCTAGTTTTCTCTTTCAGAACTTCCTAGTGCCTCCTTTTTCTGCTCTTGTACTCATTCATTAATTCATTCCAGAAATAATTATTTGCTACTCATTCTGGGAAGCTACTATCCCAGGTCCTGAAAAGATAACAATGTCATGATAGATTAAAGAAGACAGACTATGAAATAAACATGCACAAAGCAGAATGTAAAGCTGGGGTAATGGTTGCCTGCTGCATCTTTGTATTTTCATTGTCTAGGTTGAGGAGGAATGTGCTTAACAGATTTTGCTGAATGAATGAGTGACTTTTTCAATCAGTAGATGAATGTAACGTGCTAAGTGCAAACAGAGGTGGTTCATGGAAGCATCAAGGAGAAACACATATATATGGCCAGTAGAATTTTTCAGAGGTCGTGTCCAAACTGCATCCTGAGTCACAAGTAAGAATTATTCCGGCAGCTGGAATAAGGAGCAAAGGCCAAGTGGAAAAGAGTGTAGTGTGCTGAGGGAAACCCAGGGAATTGAGAGTGGCTGGAGTTAATGTGGAAATAGGGGCAAGGGATGAGTTTCAAATGATAATTATGGTAAACCCCTTGATAGGGAATCTATGCCAGCCCCCCAGCTAGTGAGATTGAGGTTTATCTTCAGACAGATGAGAAGCCCAAAGGTTTTGCTTATTATGATGGCATGATTTTCATCTTAAGAGTCTAAATTATATCCTATTGTCCTGTAATTTAGTCTCTCAAAGTTCAGTGAACTGTCTTGTTGGAAAAAGTAAAGTTGTGTTTCAAGTCCCTAGTAAACATAGGCTACGTTTGGATTAAATTTCAGATGAAAACAAACTGAAGTAGATATAATCACATGATCTTTTAAAAATCAATTTATTTTTAATTTACAAATAATTATTAGTATCTGTAGAGTACAATGTGATGTTTGAATCTATGTATACGTTGTAGAAAGATTAAATTGAGCTAATTAACATGTATATCTCTTCACCAAAAAAAATTATTTTACAGTGAGAATGTTAAAAATCTATTATCTTAGCAATTTAAAAATACACAACACATTATTATTAACTTTATTATTAACTGTGGTCAACATCTTCCCTCTTCCCATCCCTTTACCACATCATCTTCTAGTAATCACCTTTCTTCTCTCTATTTCCATGGGAGCACTTTCTTTTAGATTCCTCATATAAGTGAAATCATCTGGTATTTGTCTGTCTGTGCCTGGCCCATTTCATTTATCACACTGCCAGGTCCACACATGTTGTCACAAATGACAGATAATATTCTTAAACACATCCAGTATTAGATATGACAATTGCCTGAGGGGTTCTGGAGAAAGTCATCCATGGTAAAGTTCCATGGCACTCATGGGAAAATGGCTCTCTGGGGGTGCCTGAGGAAGCTGCCCATGAGCTGGACCACCCCATGATGCCACAGCAAGGGGAAATTGGGCAAAACTATTCATGGGACTCTGTTAAAAGGCACTTAGTGGAGTACTAAAAGAAGCTGACCATTGGGGCTGTCTTAATTCTTCTGGCTACCAGGCTCTGTTGAAGCTAGATATTGCCAAGCCAATCTTATTTCAAAAATTCTGGATAAGCCTGGCTAAAAAAACACACCAGAACAAAAAGGAGAAACCCCTTTCTCCTATAACCCTCTACCACTTTCTACTAACAAAGTCTGATATCATGTCACCTGGCAAATGAAAAATATTTACAAGTTTCAGTAATTTTATTGCAGAAATAGGAATGAAGGGTATTTGGGAAATTTAGAGGCACCAAATCAATAACAGACAAAGTCTTTTCTAAAATGCCAGGGAAGCAAAAGAAATTTTAATTGCAACAAGGTCATTTTTCCAGCCCAGAAAACTTTTATTTTTAATTGTTTAACCTGGTATAATAAATAGAAATTAGAACCCAAGATTGTCATAAGCCAAGAAGTCTATAGGAGACCCTCCCTGAAGTAAACCTGGGAGGGAAGTAAACCTGGGAGACCAAATAGTTACAATAATACAGAGGTAAAATGTAAGCAGGTAAACCACGGCATAAAATTAAATCCTAGGCTTGATTTTCCTGGGTCATTCAAGAAATATCTTTATCTTTTACCTTGCTTTAAGATATCTTATACTAATCATACACCTACTTGCAAAAAGAAGGGGGGTTGTATATTTGAAGCCCTTAAGTCTCCCATGAGACTCATGAGACCATTAAAGGGTTTATTGGATTCTCAATTACCCAGCAATAAACTTTATCAGGAATCTAGAGAAGAGTCTCATCCTCTAGCCAATGGCAAGATTTGCAAATGGCCCAACTAGATGCATGTACCGAACTTAAAACAATTACCTCCCTATGAAATCTTACTCCACCAAAAATATGACATAGAGGAAAAACATGAGCATGATGAGGAGAGAAATGCAAGGTGTAAGAAAGCATCAAATAGAACCCAATGGATCTTCTAGAGGTGAAAAATACAATGTCTAAATGAAAGGTACTCAGAATGGAACCAACAGCAAATGAGAACCTGATAAATGGCAAGATCAGAGAACTTGACTAATGGCAGTAGAAACTATTCAAAATAAAGCAAACAGAGAAGAAAGATAAATTTAAAAGTCTAAATAGAGCACCAGTGACTTTAGGATAGTATTATCTTACTTTAAATTGAAATCTCTGAAGAGGAAGACAAGGTGGTAAAGGGAGGAATACTTGAAGAATTAATGACAAAAAGGTTTCAAATCTGATGAACACTATAAACACAGACATCCAAAAAGCCAAAGAACCCAAAACAAAATAAGATTATAAAAACACATTACTAAGGTAATTTAAAGACAACCTAAATAACTGAGGGAGATATTTAGACCATCTTCATGGATTAGAAGGTTCAGTATTGTTAAGATATTTATACTCTCGTTCTAATCCAGAAATTCAACATAATCTCAATCAAAATCTCAGAATATTTCTTAGAAACTAAAAACTGATTCTAAAATTTGTGTAGAAATACAAAATCTAAGTTAGGGAAGAAAAGAATTCTTTAAAAGTTTAAAGTTAGAGGACTTACTTTCCTACTCTCAGAACTTACTATAAAGTTAGTAAAATAGTGTTATGTTGGCATAATGTGAACATATATGGAATAGACTAAGAAACATTAAAATAGACACATTATGGTAAATAAGCTTTTCACAAAAATGCCAAAACATTCCAGCAGAGAAATAATAACATTTTCACCAATAATTTTATAAAACTTGATCAGCTATAAATTAAAAAAATAAATTTTTATTTTTCCTCAAAACATACAAAAACTTATCTCAAATGGCTTATAGATATAAATGTAAGAGCTAAAACTATAAAACATCTAGAAGAAAATATAATAGCAAGTTTTAGTAACATTGGTTTTAGAAAAGGCTTCTTCAATACAACACATATACAAAGGCATGAATTGTTGAGAAAAATGTAAGAAATTGCCTTCATCAAAATTTAAATGTTTGCTTTCCAAAAGACAATGTCACAAAAATAAGAAGTCTTGCCACAGACTTGGAGAAAATGCACATATTTACAAATACATGTATATGCATGTCGTACACAGTTGTCACAGATATATGTGGCTAAAATATGTTCAGAATATATAGAGAACATTTACAACTTAAGTAGAACAAGATTAAAACATCAATTAAAAAATGTGCAAAAGATTTTGACATTCCACCAAATCAGATACACACAAACACATGAAAAGAGGCTCAGTAGCAGTAATCATCAGAGCTATGCAAATTAAAACCACAATAAGATATCACTACATACCTGCTAGAATGAATGAAGCCAAACAGAAAAAGACTACATATCCATTGATTCTATTTATATAAAAATTCTAGAAAATGTTAACTGATCAATAATGACAGGAAGTAGATTAGCGATTGCCTAGAGAAGGTGTTGGGGAGAGTAATTAAGAGCAAGGAGTGGCCTAGAAGAGAAAATACTTTGAGACATGAGGAAATGTGGGGGATGATGGATATGTACATTATTTTGATTATGATGATGGCATCATGGGTATGTACATAATGTTAAAATTTATCAAATTATACACTTTAAATATGTGCAATTTACTATATATTGATTATATCTCAAAACAGCTAAATGAGAAAAATGAAATTATAGTGAACAGAAATGCATACACAGATGGCAAAACCACAACAAAAATAGAGCAGGCAAACAACGATACTGAAAAGTTCAAGTAGCAGCTACCTTGAATAGCAGTGAGAGGAGAGGCGGGCTGGGAATTAGGGAAGAATACACAGTGGTTTTCAAGCGATCAGGAAAAAGTACATGGTGGCTTCTGCAGGGCCAGGTATGTTCTATTTCTTGACCTGAGTAGTTATTCATGGGAGTTTGCTTTGTAAGTTGTGTGCCTGATCCATGTTAAGCATTTTTTTGTATCTTAGTTTTATTTCATATACACACACCAGGTGAAAAAGAATAGAAAGAGGGAAAAAAGAGATAGACAAGGAGAGATGGTGGGAGGGAGGAAAGGAAGGAAGAAAATAAAAGCAAGAAGCAGGATGGTAAAGCAGAAAGAACACCCAACTAAATATGTGGAGACCAGATTTACCGTTGTGATTCTGCCCATGACACAGTGGGTTATAAGAAAGCTCAGTCTCTTTCTGCCTCATGAGTTTCACTATCTGAGCTTTATTACATGCAACAAAGACTCGGAAATAGTTGAATTCTAACAGCCTTTCCATCACTTTGAATCTTTAAGATCAATCCCTCAGCAAATAACTAAACGTGGGCTAATGCCCAGATCAGAGGCAAAAAGCCAAAGCCTGGTTATCAAGGCTTGTCAGTAGGGAGAAGCAGGGGCCTCTTCCGTCTCACTGTGTAAGAGAAGAGCAACTTCATAAGCTGGTCACTGCATTCTGTTTTCAGTGCTACAATTATAGGCGGACTCCTTGAGGTCAGGTCCAGCCTTCCCTTCTCACTGGTTGTGTGATGTGGGTCTTAGTTCCTTCATTGTCATTCTTATATAGTGTGCACTATGTAATGGGCATTGTTCAAAGCTTTTCATTCATACACACCCACACACAGTAGCCATAAAGTTCATGTGCAGTTTAAAATAGTGTGCGATTTTAAATTGCACATGAACTTTATGGACACCCTGTGTGCATGTGTGTGTAAATATATATATATATATATGGCTCATTGTATATAATGAATAATATTAATTTCTTCACATGTGAAGAAGAATTAAATGAGTAATGAGCTATATATATTTTATATATACATATATATAATGAGCTATATATTTCTATATATAATAAATATATCACTCATCACTCATTTAATTCTCACATCGGAAGAAGTTACTATTATTATCCCCATTTTAGAGGCGAGGAAACAGAGGCTGGTACCAGTGGTATAGGATTATTGTGAGCATCACATAAAATAATATACATAAAATTTTTAGACTTAAAACTGTATGTACCTATCCTTATACTGTGCTTTAAAATATGTTACTATCAAGAGAATGAGAAGACAAGCCACAGAACAGGAGAAAATATTTGCATAAGACATACCTTATAAAGGTCTGTTATCCACAATGTACAATGAACTCCTAAAACTCAACAGTAAGAAAGCAAACAACCCAATTAAAAATGCAAGGGAAGAGCTGAACAGATACCCCACCAAAGAAAATATACAGGTGGTATATGAATGTTTTGACATAATAACTAAGAAAGTTACATGAAGGCTATGTTAACCAGTTCGATGGAAGTGTCTTGGATTGTGTGTGAAAACACCACACTGTACCCCCAAAGTGCATCACTGTACACAGTTACCATTCAATAAAAAAAAAATTAAAAATAAAAAAAAAAGAAAATATACAGGTGGTAAATAAGCACTCGAAAACACGTTCAACATCTATGTCACTAAGGAATCGCAAATGATAAGAGCAGTGAGGTGCACCCACATACCCATTAGAATGGAAAACTCCAGAACACTGACAATGTCACTAGCTGGTAGTGGAGGAGTCTGAGGGTGTGTGAGGGCAGGAGGTATACGGGAACTCTCTGTACTTACCACTCCATTTTGGTATGAATCTAAAACTGCTCTAAAAAAACCATCTGCTTTGAAAATATATGTACACAATAAAAGCAAACCTACCCCCTTTTACTATGATGTAATAACTTGCAATTGAATGAACTTAGGAACACGCACACCTACACATTCCAATTTGAGAGTTTTCTGATCTGACTTTGACAAATAAGAGATTTTCTAAAGAGTTCTAACTCATTTGCTGCTCTAAAAGATTCTGGCTCTTTCATACATAGTTTATTCGAAAGTGAACATTTCTGCAAAATGCCTCTTGCCTTGCATTTAGTTCAGCTGAAAAAGGAAAACCAGGAAGCATCACCTCCCTTTGTCCCTGCCCCCACCCCAGGCATGCGTGATCACTCTGTCACCACATCACCCTGCTAGTATTAGGAAAACAATGTATATAAACTTATTCTTAGTAATTCATTGGACATCTGAGAATTTGTCAAAAAAATGATGTGTCTCTGGTAACTACTAAAAATAAAGCCCAGAACAAACTGTGCTTTGTATTATGAACAGAAATTATAGTAAACTAAGCTAAACTCTTGTGGAAAGAGTAGAGCTATTTAGAAAAATCTCATGGTCATATATCAAACAGATTAAGGTCCAAGTTGAAAACTTGCATATGCTTTATAAAACCCACTAGCTCCTTGGAAAGAACTTGACTTTCCCATGTGTATACTGCTTAAATATCACTAGCATAAGTAGACAGTTTGTCTTCCTTTAGCCTTCAACTACTTCATTCGCTAGGAATTTCTTAGCCATTTAAATGGAACTTACTTCTGAGATCATGCATTTCTCAGCATAGAGTTTAACTTTCCAAAAACCTGAAGCTTAAAAGGAAAACTTGGAGATTATAGATAAATTACCGTGAAGTAATTTTCACAAAGTGCCCTGGGATAGCAGTGATCCTTCTAGAAGTTGTATCCATGAGGGAAGGCACAGGAATGGCCATCAGGCCCAGTTTATTACTTGAAAATTTTCCTACACAGCACCTTCCACTGGCCTGGATCACGTGAGATCCAACTTGCAGGAAGGTTTTGGAGTGGGTCCCTTAGGGAGATTTTGACTGTTATCAGGCAGGGCACACTGAGGATATTGACACCATTTAGTTATTTACAGAGAGAACTGAATGTAGACAATTGTTACCCAGTTTATAAAGAACTTCAAAGGCAGAAAGGAGACACAGAGGAAGTAGCTGAGAGAACTAGGATGAGGAACAAGTAAGGAGTTTGGGATTACAAGGATTTAAAAGATCAGAGGAGTACTGCAGAACTGGGAACCAGACATGTAAGGAAGGCAGGGGCCAGCTGGGGCAGGCCACTGCTGTGAGGGCTGTAGCAAGGCCAGGATGCTTCTGAGAATGTGGGCAAAACTGTGAAATGGAACAAATGACCATGCTCAGAGTGAAGAACTAATTCAGAGTCAACAGGAAGCAAAGCAGGAAGGAGGAGTGAATTCCTTCTCTCTTCTTCCTTTGGGTCTCCACTAGTAAGGAGCCAAACAGGACAACAGGTGGCAAAAACGTAATGTGACTACCAGGGCCCCAGCCCCAGTGAAAGCACATGCAGTGAGATAAGATAGAGTTGGTCAGGCCAGGCCTGAGAGGACACAGCTGGTCTGGTGGGTTTAGGGCCTACATGAACCTTCACTTCCTGTCTTCCATTCTTGCTGTTTTGTAAATTCAGCTTTAACCTAAAAGTCTGTATCTTAAGTAGTTTAAGACAATTTAAAAAATTAACTTTTCAATTAAAGTGTTATTTGAGATCATGAGTTATACTGATTCTTGTTCATTATGGGTCATGAGTTATCCTGAATTATTATTTAAAATAAAGCCGAACATGACATCTACTTTAAACTTTCATATATGAAACTGCAATTAAAAAGAAAAACAAAAAACGATAGTGTTAGAAAGACTACTCTCACTATTCTCCAAAATCTCTGGCCTTCTGAAAAATAAAATTTGATAGACCTATCCCCATCCCTACATATTGGCTGCCAATGATGGCCGGCTGGACCCTCTTTACCGGGTAACACCAGTTTCTGAAAGAGTAAGAAAGACTGGTTTATGCTCAGAGTAAACAGTCTAATTGCCAAGAGAGCTGGTAAGGCTAACAAGTGGGAAGTATAACTCTACAAAAAGAGAGACAGGGCACAAGCCAGCAGGACAGAACCCAGGCACCACTTGAAAGTACAGAGCTATGGCTCAGCGCCTATAGCTCAACTGGCTAAGGCGCCAGCCACGTACACCTAAGGTGGCGGGTTCAAATCCCCAGCCCTGACCCGCCAAAACAACAATGACGGCTGCAACCAAAAAATAGCCGGGCGTTGTGGTGGGCGCCTGTGGTCCCAGCTACTTGGGAGG
>NW_003852501.1:281370-291174 GCF_000181295.1 Otolemur garnettii
ACAGAGCTAGATAAGGGCGATGAGAGAGACATGGGCAGCTCAATGCCTCGTTCACCATATGAAAGTCACTGGAAGACTCAGGGGCAAGATTCTTTTGTGAGCTCTTTCAGTATCTTGAAAGGGATGATAACTGTAGCAAAGTAAATGAGCTTGTCTCTCTCTTCCTTCTTCAAGAGGTATCTGTACCTTCAGCCAAAACAAAAAGGGGGAGCAGCAGCTTTGTCTCCTATTAACACAAAGACATAGGTAACTCTTTGAAATTACTGTTTAATGAACTGCTGCAGTTCTTAGATGGCTATGCAGGCTTTTTGCTAAATCAGAGAGGGACGAGTGATCTTCTGCCTTCAATTATATTAAGAAGACCACTTGAGAAATGAGAAGAATTCTTGCTCTGGTTTTCCTAAACACAGGATGCTGGATTCTGCCTATCTGGGGACGATCATGCTCTGAAACAGAGTCCTGTCCTCTGTGACCTGGAGTTCCTAGCATTTGCAGAAGAACATGGGTCACATATTCAAATGTCATCATTGCTCTGTTTTTCTCCTCATCATATGGCCATTATAACTTTAATCACAGCTTTCCTCCTGAGCCGCAATCGAGAGAGGAGTGAGTGAAGAATTTGACACCCTGCTGTGATTGGAGTTTTATAGCAATGCTTTACTGTCAGACTTAACTCCCTTCTGGAAAAAGTGATATTTCATTCCAATCAGTATCAATTCCACTTTTACTAAACATACATACACACACACACACACAGAGAGAGAGAGAGAGAGCAAAATGTTCTATGAAAAAGAACAAGAAAGCAATAAAATTAGAATATTGCCAAAAAATATAAAAATGAAGGTATTACAGCAAAGCAACAAAATGTATATGAACTGAGCTGTTTATAAATGTTAGAGTCAAGGAAATAAAGTGGAAGTCATCACCTGCCTCATTCATTCACGTCAGAGTAGAATGAATCATAACAACAACTGAGGTAGTGACTCAGACAGGAATTTAAGGAGAAATCTGTGAAGGAGAAGGATGACAGGGGAGCTAGCAACTTCGTAAGCATTGACAGTCTTTCTTCATGCAAACTAAGTAGACTACAATGTGGCCAGTCTACTTCCAGCACTGAACCATCTCTGGGTGGTCTTTGCAAACTCATGAGTAAGATAAGTACATCCAGCAAAATTGGGCTTCTTTCTTTCTTTCTTTCTTTTTTTTACAGTTTTTGGCAGGGGCTGGGTTTGAACCTACCACCTTCGGTATATGGGACCGGAGCCCTACGTCTTTGAGCCACAGGCACTGCCCACAAGTTTTGGGTTTCTTTAGTTCTCAGTTTCATGAAGGAGATGTTGAGAGTTACTGATTTGCATTATTCACCCAGAGTCATAGCCAATTAAGAAGGAATAGCAGCCTAAACATTAGTTACCTGTTAGCAGTCCTGAAAGGGAAAAAACAGGCATGAAATTCAAGGACAGCTAGTAGTTTCCGGAATGAATTAAGAACACAAAAAAATAAAAATGAATGCCACTCACTAACTCTTCAAAAAAAACTGACCACCCCAGGCATGTTCTCCTAACAGGGGATCCAGGGATAGCTGTTTCAGCCCTTCCAGGACCTAGCACAACTAAGCCAGGACATAGGATGGAGGATCATGGCCATTGCCCTCTCACAACCTTGGAAAGATCTGCTGTATGTGGGGCACAGGGGCACATACAGACCATCCTTCAGTGAGGCAACTGCCTCTGGTGGTAGGGTTAGGTTTACTTCTAAGTGAATGTGTTTCACATAGAAACATTTAGGAAAAGGGAGAGCTCATTGCCTGATCCAACAAGAAATATAGAAGATCCCCAGGGAGGGAGAGATTGCTTCATGAATTGGGGAGGTAGCTGATGGCCACTCAGTAAGGCATATTTCATTCCTACTCCCAGGTCACTGAGGCCAGAAAGAGCATTCTTGGGTACTTGGCCCAGTTGGCTACTTCCTATTCCTTGAACATGTCCTTTTATTTGGCTTCTATGATTTTAACAATTTTCCCACTATGCTACAATCTGCTATGCTTCTCTTCTGTGGAGGAAAGATTCCTCCAGAGTCAAGTCTTGAACCCTCATTTCATCTATTTGCCCTTCTATCACCGTACCCGTGATCTACTCCTATCCCTGGCTTTAGATAAGCCCTGCTGGCTGATAATTACCAATGTGCTGGTCTCCTCCTGATGGCTTCTCAACTCTTTTCCAATACAACTGCTTAGATAACTAACAGATACACATACATCAAGGATGTCCAACGTGCTCCCACCCCCCTCCCAATCTGTTCTTAGGAGTCTTCAGTAATTGGCCTAACCCCTGCTTAAGGCAAAAACGTATAAGTCATCCTTTCTTTATCCTCGAATGAATTCACCAATGAGTCTTGCCAGCTCTAAATGCAATATAACTCTCCAATTCACCATTTCTCCCCATCTCCACTGCTGCCCCTCTATTTCTAGCATCACCCCCCCCACCTCACATGACTGCAACAGGAGGAGATAACAGGTACAGTGGTAGAAGGTGACCCTAAAGTGATCTCACTGCTTTACTTCTGTATACCTTCAGCCTGTGCTTCTTACAATTCTGCTTCAAAGATTATTTAATTTAAATGAGAGTCACTGCTCATACCTAAAGCTCTCCAGTGATGACTCTCTATAGAGAGAGAGTGGAATAAATTTAATACTCCTTCCATTGTTTGCAAAGCTCTATAATACCTGCCCCTTTTCTCCTCCTCCAGCCTCACCTCACATTTCTTCTTCCTTTAAACTCATTATTCTCTAATCCTCAAAAGTTCCAAGCCCATTCCCATCTCAGGCCCTTTGCCCTTGTGGTTTTGTTGGTTGGCTGGTTGGTTAGTTGGTTGGTTTTTGTCTAATACACCTTTAGAGAACACTTTTCTGACAAAACTTATAAAAGTTTTAGAACCCTAAAATATAGAACCACTGGGAAGAGAGAAGCTTCTGAATATCTTACTTGAGACCACCTTTTCTTAGAAAAGACTGAGATCTAGGTAAGTATATGCTCATATTACTACAAATCCAGATCTAATGATTTTCATCATGAAGAAGTCCTTTAGGCCCAGCACAGTGGCTCACTCCTATAATCCTAGCACTCTGGGAGGCCAGAGCAGGTGGATTGCTTGAACGGAGGAGTTCAAGACCAGCCTGGGCAAGAGAAAGACCCCATCTCTAAAAAAAAAAAAAAAAAAAAAAGTCAGGCATTGTTGTGGGTACCTGTAGTCCCAGCTACTTGGGAGGGTGATGCAAGAGAATAGCTTGAGTCTAAGATTTTGAGGTTGCTGTGAGCTATGATGCCATGGAACTCGACCAAGGCTGACAAAATGAAACTCTGTCTCAAAAAAAAAAAAAAAGACGTCTTTTGCCTTTGTAGGGTTGGAATGAAGATAAAAAGAGAAAGAGGGGGGATACAAGATGGGAAAAATTCAAGAAGATAAAAGATGAAATACAATTGTTTAGAATAAAGAGATAATAAAAGAAGAGGAGAGAGGTGGAAAGAAAAGGGCATTGAAGATGAGAAGCTCTCCAAAAATAGTGGATAATTAGTGTCATGCACTTTTCAATTTCTCTTAGCGCTAAAGGTAAATAAATGACAGCTTGACCTCCCGACAAGAATTGCTGGCATCTGGAAAGCAAAGAAGAAAACTCAAAGAACAGTTCCCCAAATGGGACAGCTACTGAACAAAAGGCTGTGACACTAAATTAGACTGGAAAATTTATTTATCCAGCTAAATAATATGCTGGAGGCAGAGAAAGAACTTCCTGAAGCAGCGACACTAGGCTTACCACAGTTGATGAGGCTTGAGGATCGATTGTACAAACCTGCTCAAGAGGCAGAACAGGACTCCATCTAGGTAAACACAAAAGGGAAGGAAAGGGACCACTAGGGTCCTGAGAGAGTGAAAGTGACTATGATTCTTAGCAGGTGGAGACAGTTGGGTGGTTGGCAAAGCCTCCTGGCTATATGCTAATTCTCAGTCAATATGCTGCTGGACTCAGGCCCCAAAGTAGAAGTTGGACCTGCCACAATGGATGACTGTAACTGACTCAAAATGGAATCTGTGATCCCTGGTGTCTCCGATATCCCAAGCCAATAGCCTCACTCAAGGTTCCTGGTGTCTAAGATCAAGGGTTAGGGAAAGCATGAATGGTTTAACAAACTGTGGTATAGGTATACCATGGAATATTATCCAGTCGTATGAAAAATGGAGACTTTGCATCTTTTGTGTTTGCCTGGATGGAGTTGAAATACATTCTTCTCAGTAAAGTATCTCAGGGATGGGGGGGAAGTATCCAATGTACTCAATAGTAATATGAAATTAATATATAAACAACTACACACCCACATAAAAGAAATTAAAAAACAAGTATAGTCTAGCAAGAGGGAGGGGAGAGGAGGGAGGGGGAGAGAGGAGGAGGGAGGGAGGGCGACTGGTGGGATCTCACCTAATGTGCACAGTGTGAAGGTGTTCAACATGCCCCTGGGTGAAGGGCTCAACTACAACTTGAACTTTACCTTAAAAATGAAAACAATGTAACCTAAACATTTCTAACCTTCTGTTAATCTGAACTTAAAAAAAATTTTTTTTAAGAAAAAAGAAAAAGAAGAAGCAGGGAAAGAGGAAAGCAGTGACCATCATGAGTGTCCCTGAGGAGCAACTCAAAACACACAAGAGTGTTTCTATTTTTAATAGAGAAGTGGTCTCACTCTTGCTCAGGCTGGTCAGGAACTGCTGAACCCAAGCGATTCACCCGCCTCAGCCTCCCAGAGTCCTAAGGTTACAAGTGTGACCCATTGCACCCAGCTCGGTTTCGCTTTTTTAAAAATACTTCACATTTCAAAGTGCAATACCTTGGATTCTGTGTAACTCTAAGTCTTTGCTCTTTGTGGGTTAAAGTTCTGATTCTGAATAACTCCACTGAAACCTATGTGCATTTCATCTATCGTTCAATAGAAGGAAAAAAAATGTTTTGTCATAATAAAATTAACTTCTTGATTTATACAAGAGGATGAGGTTAATATTCTATAATCAGATACCTTTTTATGTTAAAATGTGAATAATTAAAATTGCAAAAACTGGAAACATAAATTTTCCTGGTTACCAGATGTGTCCATGGGTATGCGTGTGCGTTAAATGACTAGCCTGGCTAAGTTCTTTCTGACAGTGTTTGCATGGATGTATATATTGTCTGTTTTTTCACTTGGGTCATGCTGAAGATAAACATTGAGAATTTATATCATCAAATGCTATATGTAATTAATATATCTCTTAGTCTGTGGTTTGCTAGAGAAATAGTGGACTTTGGGACCTAAACTATTAGTATACATTAACATAGGGTTTATCACTAACACATCTCTGTTTCAGATTCAATATCTTAAAATTTGAGGAAGGGTAGGGTTGTGGGTTTTCTTTTTTCTTTTTCTTTTTCTTTTTTTTTTTTTTTTTTTTGAGACAGAGTCTCACTTTGTCAGCCTTCATAGTGTGCCCTGGTCCCCTCATAACTCACAGCACTTCAAACTCTTGGGCTCAAGTGATCCTCCTGCCTCAGCTTCCTGAGTGGCTGGAATTACAGCCACCAGCCACTATACCTGGCTAGTTTTTCTGTTTTTAATGGAGACAGGGTCTCACTCTTGCTCAGGCTGGTCTTGAACTCCTGATCCTAAGCAATCCACCAGCCTCAGCCTCTCAGAGTGCCAGAATTATAGGTGGTTTTGCTTTTTTTTTTTTATAATACTTCACATTTTAGTTGTGATTCGAGCCGAGATTCCTTCTTAGATTCATCAGATTTCAAGCAAAATTTTCTTTTACATCTTAAGGAAAGAACTCTGCCCCAGAAACAGTCTTCAGTGTCTCTTTGGGGTTGGTTGAAGAGTAGACACCGGCAAAGAGAAAAAAAGAATTGTAATGGCAACATGCCAACGGTTCTGAGTTAAATGAAACTTTTTAAGGTTTTTAATAATTTGGCCTAAAGCCACTACCTCCCAGTTTGGCAGAACAGGTGGAGATAATAACTCTCCCCTTCTTTAGTGAAGGCACAGTATGAAGCAATTTTGAAAGGATTATTACATGTTTTTATTTTTAAATAAAAAGTAAAAGGTGAGGAAGCATATGGTATAATATCTGGGGATTCTTGCTTGCTTATTGCAATTGAATCAGGAAGAAACTTGTCAGTAAAGTGGGCCTTTAATCCTCTGAGGTGAAATGTGTTTTATCTCCTTCTCACCATGAAAACTACCTTACAATGTGAAATTGCGGCAGGATAGATTGTAATTCAACCCCCTAGAATGTGAATGCTCATATTCCAGCAAATATAACCTTGTAACTTTCCACTTTCTCTTTGTGAAAACATTCTAGCCAGCCCTCAAAATGTCTGAACATTGTATGAGTATTTTAACGTACATATAAATATAAAATGAATATGGAACTGCGACTAAAAGGTACTATCTTGAGGTCTGTGGACCCAGACTGCATTGTAAAAACTCACAAGAAAATTGTCGACTGTAAACTTTCTGGGTGATCATTTTCATGTTATAATCTTGTACGTGTATTTTATACTTTTGAACATATGTGCAATTGTATCTCGTATGAGCCTATAAATAGGGATGTGAGATTAAAATTTGATCTAGAAAACCTCAAAACTACCACAAAACTAGTAGAAATGCTACTTTGATTGAAGTTCTTTAAATATCCAAAAAAGAATGGTTAAAGCTAGCTCTGCCTTGCCTAATAAGCCTCACTAGGATTTTTACCTTACGTTTGCATCCAGAGTTTCTGAAAATAAAACACATCCCTTAATTTATGATTCTCTGCTCCACCAACAGACCTGTTAAGAAACATTCATGAAAAGCAAATGAGCAAATGGAGAATTATCTTTTTTTTTTTTTGGCCAAGACTGGGTTTCAACCCTGCTACTTCCAGCATACCAGGCCAGTGCCCTATTCCTTTGAGCCACAAGCGCTGCTGGGACAATTATCATTATTGAAGGTTTAAAGCAAGTTGGAGAAAGGGAAGCCTTTACATAGTGATGGGTTTTTTAAACAAATATTTTAGTTTTTAATTAATAGATTTTACTTTTAGAGCCATTACTAAGCTATCTTAAATACAAATGAAAGAACATATTCATAATGAATAGTTTGGGAATAAAATGTATATCAAAAAGGTCAAGAACATCATGTGTGGGATAATAAAAAAGAGATTCTAATGTAAAGGACTCTAGTTAATACACTGAGGCCAGAATTCCCTTAATCTTGTGGTCCTGTAAGTAAAGCCAGGATTTTTCTGCAGTCAGCCAGGGTTTTCGTGATGGTGCCAACAGGCAAGACCCTTTGAACCTCTCACAGTTTGGACCTGATTCTAAGATGTATACAAAGAGGGTCAAGAGAAAGGAAAGACGCAACAAGAAACAACATGGAAATCACAACCACCACTTGTTTCCATGGATGCTTAGTTAATCTGTGAGTCTGTTTTAATCCCATTAGTCTCCCTGCCCAAAACGGAATGAGTAACACAACAGAAACGCTTCATTATCATACATGTGGATCACAGCAGAAACATTAGCATTTAAATGCATGTTTGGTGCTGACAGTAAACGGTATAAATATCAACTATAGGAAATAGAGATACATGAAACCTCTCCTCCTGAAAAAGAATTAAACACAAAACAAACAAAAGCTCCCGTGAATCTTCCTGGACCTCAGAATGTGGTCAACCCAGGCTTCAGGCTCAGGCAGGTTGGACTTCTGTACTCAGCCCATGAAGTCAGTTTCCCTTCCCTGCCCAGTGAAATAAAACCCCAGCTCATTGAGTGGAGAACCATCCTAAGAACCGTAACTCCCCCACCCGCCGCCATCCCTCCTATCACTCTGCTCAGTGTTTCTATGCCTCCTGCCAACGGAAATCGTCTTCCTTAGCTACCTTTGAATTTGCACGCTTCCTGTGCCCGTCGAGGAGAATGCAAGCTCCAAGGAGCAGAGACCTCATCTCTCAGGTTCCCTCTTGAATCCGCAACGCCTGGAGTAACAATTGGGACAGAGTAGGTGGAAATTTTGCGGACTTGGTCAACCAGTGTTCTGGATTCACAGAAAGCAGCAATTCACACTGCCACAGTAAATGTGAAATCTGTTTTTTTTAAGAGTGATTTATATGTAAAACCAAGAGAGGGAATGCCTGCCTGGTGCAAAATTTAAAAAAAAGAAAAGAAAAGAAAAAGAAAAAGTCCTGGAGACTGTTTTACAGGACAGACCAAATGCAGGGTTTGGGTATCACATCCAGAGTGAGGGTTGAGGGTTGAGGGTTGAGGCGCAGGGACGCGAACGGTACAATAGGTGAATTCCACGGCATCTAACTTAGAACTCGCTGAACTAAGGAGTTGCTGAAGGTCCAAGAAGGCTGGGCCAGCAAAAACCCTCCCGGTCAGGTAGGTTTCACATTGGTGGTTTCACTGCCGTGACGTCTTTAAACCCAGCAAGACACCTACAGTTGATCAGTTTTGATTACGAACTGTACTTCAGCTAACATTTTCAGTATGGACATTAAACTTCAGTCGTATGTTTTTCGGCCTTGAAACCTTCCTGGCCACAATACTGCAAGCCTGTGTTCCAGTATGAACTTGAACAATGCCCACCCCCTCAGCGCCTAGCATGGAGCCTGCCACACCATAAGTATTCAGTAGAGAAGGAGGATCTGTCACATGAATGAATGGGTTTTATGTAGCTGTAGTTCTTTTGTCAAATATATGTTTGCAATAAGTTTAAGTTTCTTAAAAAATACAATATTTGGGGTCAATATGGCTTGAAGTCAATGGACCATGACAGGACGTCCTTGGGAAAAAATGAAAAAAATCAGCGAGAAAACAGAATAGGGCGACATTCTCATCACTGTCACTGCCCTGTTTCTCTCCCGCATTTCCCTGCCCAGGGTCTTTAACGAGGGGAGACTTATTCTCCTGCTGCTTTCATGCCAACGCTCCCACCTCCGTGATTTTGTGACTCCCTGTTGCTGATCGGGCGTGCTGGGAAGGCCCTTCCAGCGACTCTTCCCCCGTGCCAGAAGAGCCGCACTGCCGTGGCTGGAGAGCCTTCCGCGGTTGGGCCGGCCACCACCCTGCACAGCGTCCCTGGCCGCGGTGACTCGATGGCGCACTGCCCCTGGGGAAAGCCCCTCTTCTCAGACCCCCTCAGCTGCAGTGTGGACGTGCCCAGCTTTCGTCCTCCATGTGCGTTGGACCTGAGCCTGCTGGGTCCAAGAACCAAAAGAAAAACTTTCATTTCCTGCTTCCTCGGAAGATTTTTAAAAACAAGACAAAACAAAACAAAACAAAAGCAGCACACCCTGGGGAATAAAAAAAAGAAAGAAATTTTTAGACAATAGGTAAAACAACTTCTTAATCTTCAGCAAACTCCAAAATTCTGTGGATTTCAAGAAAGAAAAGAAGAAAAGGTTAACCTCTATAGGCTCCTCAGCCCAGAATTTTCCTGCAGATGAACCAGTGAGGCTTATTTTTACTCAGCTGACATCTCCTGCTGGACAACAAAATAAGAGCATGAAAATCCTTATCAGGCTGCCCCTTAAAAAATGGCATATTCAATAACTATGTAAGAAAACTGCATGATATAAAACCTTGACAGAAGAATGTTGTGGTAATGTTTTCTTTTTTATACATTTCTGTATTTTAGAACTTTTCCTCAAAGAACATAGACTATTTTAAAAAGGAGAAATAAGATTTAAAGTTCTTTTATTAAGTTTTTACTCAAATATGTTTTACTTTAAGTGTGT
>NW_003852501.1:291296-296672 GCF_000181295.1 Otolemur garnettii
TTTTTTTTTTTTTTTTTGAGACTGTCACTTTGTTGCCCTTGGTAGAGTGCCATGGGGTCCTACTCACAGCAACCTCAAACTCTGGGCCTCAAGCCATCCTCCTGATTCAGCCTCCCAAGTAGGTAGGACTACAGGCTCCCCCTACAATGCCTGGCTATTTTTAGAGACAGGGGGGTCTCACTCTTGTTCAGGCTAGTCTCAAACTCTTGAGCTCACGCAATCCACCTGCTCCAGCCTCCCAGAGTGCTAGGATTATAAGCATGAGCTACAGTTTATTTTAAAGTTCTTATTAGTATTTTCTAATTTCAGCAAGCTATTTCTTTTGTTGTTCTTTACCACTTATTATACGTTGTTCTATAACCTTATCAACTACCTACAAATAAAATCCATTGCTCTCAAGACAGCATACTTCTTAAATGTTTCTAGTTTTAATTGCAGTATATTTCACGTTGGATTTGCTTAAGCCACATATTTTGTATTCAAACAGATGTTCATGAAATAAATATTCATGCTGAGTTTATATGGTTCATAATTCCCTGTATTACAGATTGTTTCAGATGAGTTTACAGACCCCATTTTTTTCTGACTTAAAAAATGCACCCAGAATAACATTTAAATTTCATTTACACATCTAATAAAGATGTACAGTCATTTTAACAACCTCTGCTCTGTCAGTCACTGATAGGAAAATATAACCTGACAAGCTCCGGATTCATCCCAACAGGCAAAGCATTTGAAAGTGTTATAACTCTGTGCTAGGGCTATCTTTTCCTGGGATAGTATCTGCCATCAATGTGAGATTTTTTGAGATACTCTCCTAACCCTTTCCAGGTAAAAACATAGCACACATCTGTATGTCTCTTTCCTCTTAGCAATTAGGTGAATACCCCCATGTGGAGCAGGTAGTTTTAAATCCAAATTAATGACATGATGATAGGCAAATCTGACTTCTAAGTATTACATGAGTTAACAAGATTAAAATTGAATATAAACCAAGGGATCAGCTGCTTCTAGAGGATGAAATGCAACATTCTCTGGGGAATATCATATTCATTTTTAATAACTAACATTTCTTGAGCACTAACTGGATGCTAAGCCGATGTTAAGTGCTTTTCACCTAGTGTCTCATTCAATCTTTACAACCTATAAACAAGCTGCTCTCATTAGTCCTAGTGTACAGGTGAGCTGTAAGGAAGCTGAAAATCTGAGGAAGAAGGAAGTGCTATACGAGGCCCAGGGTCACAGTTAGTATGTGGCTGTGCTAGAATTCAAACTCAGGAAGACCCCTGTCTTTTAACCCTTACTCTGTGCTTCCTCTCAAATATAAACAGCTTCAGAAGTCACCAAAACACCAATGTATGGGTTCTTTCTTTCATTGTTTCCTCCTTTCTCCAAATTATTTTCATTTCTTTTGACTGCAAGATTTTTTTGTGCTTTGTCAAAATATCTATTCAAATTCCCTAGTCAGGTACAAGAAATGCATAGTCATGCCTCTGATAGTTTGTAGCCATCCAAACACTTAACAGAACAGCACCTTGGGTTCTCATTTCTTTATTTATATAAAATTTCTTTTTTTTTTTTTCAGGAACCCTAGGCAATATCTGAAAGATTCAAGTTCACAGTATTACTTCCAGCAGCAAAACTTACAATGGAACTTACTCAAATTATGTAGTCTATAAACTGAATTTGTTAAAAAGACTAACACATTTTAAAATATGTGCTATTGTGTCCTCCAGAATGCACTGAGAGAAGGAGAAACAAATAAACGAAACACAACATTTACCAAGCACCTGCTGGATGAATCACTGCTCACAGCGTGGTCCTTAGCTACCAGTGTTTCTAGCATCTGGGAGCTTGTCAGAAATGCAGAATCCCAGGCTACAGCCCAGACCTACTGTATTAGGATCTGCATGTTAACACCAATCTCTGGACAACACACATGCAAAGAAACATTTTAAAAACCACTATAGCAGAGATCATAACATGGGGCCTCCCATAATATGGACCATATTTCAACCAGCTCATGTCCCAGCATAGGAACCATCCTGATATCACCAAGACAGACAAAAGTGAGCACCACTCACCTGCCTTAGCTCACTTTCATTCTGCCAGGTCAGAACAGGCCCGGCTAGTGCTAGGCGTAGAGTGGGAAACAGATTTTCACCAATAGAAACATTCACTGTAGCACAAGTTTAAGAAGTTTCAACTTTGACATAAAGCTGATAAGGATTCATTCAGGATTTTGAGAAAATAAGCCATCTGATCGGATTGCATTTTAGAAAGATCACTCTGGTTGCGGGGTGAATGAAGGAGATGGGGCAAGGTTGGTGCTGGAGCAATCAGTCAATGCAGTGGGGAAGTGTTGGCAACCCCAACACTCTGCTATGAGTAATCACAGCAGAGGCTAAAGCAGAGGGACTCAAAGATAGATCCATCAGGACCTGGAGGTTAACAGGCATGGGAACTGTGAGGAAGAGGAAGGAGAGAATTAGAAGCAACAAAATGACATAAACCATTTTCTTAAAAAGAAAGAGAAATGACTAGCACCAAAAATTTAAATAGTGTAGACCAAAAATGAACAGGCAGATCAATTGAACTGAACAAAAAGATTACCAGTGGCTCAGTTCCTTCCTACAAATGTTTATAATGGTAAAGGTAACAGTTAACCTATTAAGGAAAGGATGGATTATTCAATGAATCATATTGTGATAATTAATTAGTAGAAGGAAAAAGTTAGCTCCTTGCTGCATGCCAAAAGGAATCTGAAATAGATTGAAATTATTGCATTGTAATTGTATGTAAAAAAAAACATATAAAATAGATAAACATTAAATTGATTTTGTGGTACTGAAAGCTATTCTAAAGCGCAAAGGGAAATGGCAAAAACCATAAAGAAAAAAACAGACTTGATTACATGAAAATTAAAACCATTTATATTGTAAAGAAAAATTAGAACACAATCATCAGGGGAAAAAGGCCTTGCTAATTGAAAGAAATATAACAGATGAGGAAACCAATAGCAAAAGAAACAAAGATAGAAAATTTACCCCTGAAAAAATTACCATCTATATAAAAAGAAAAAATAACTTATTCAAACACACTAGTAATTATAGAAATAAAAATTAAGATAATGAGACTATTTATCTTATTAAATTGGGTACAATATCCACTTAGTGTTCTGAGTACAGTAAAATTAGTAATTGTTACACAAAAGTTTCTGGAAGATAATTTTACAATCTGTTTTAAAATGTTTATAATGTTCATATTCTTTGATCAAAAATTTTGCTTTAGGAATTTATCCTAAGAAAATTAGAGCTATGTATAATAATTTCAATGTACAAAATATTCTAATTTCTAATTTGGAAATGGAGAACCTAAAATCAAAATGACAAGTAACAGAAGGTTAATAAAATATATTGTGCTTACCATTAAAAAATATATTTGACAAAAGACAACCTAATATCTGTTGTCTTCAGGGACACATGTAAACCACAAGGACATACACACAGAGAGAGATTCAATGTGAAAAGATGGAAAAAAATATTCCATGCAAATGGAAATCAAAAGAGAGACGATGTATTTAAACTATACCATGAGGTTACAGTAACAGCATGGTATTAGCACAAAAATAGAGGCATTGATCAATGAAACAGAACAGAAAACACAGATATAAAACCATACAGATAGAGCCAACTGATCTTCAACAGAGCTGACACCAATATACACTGGGGGAAAGTGGTGTTGGGAAAATTGAAAAGCCACATGCAAAAGAATGAGACAAGATCCATATTTCTCACCACTCACAAAAATTAATTCAAGATGGAAAAAAGATTTAAATATAAGGCATGAAAAGCATAAGAATTCTAGGGAAAACTTTTATAGATATTGGCCTAGGCAAAGAAATTACGACTAAGTACAATGTGGCAATGAAAGCAACAACACAAATAAATAAATGAAACTTGATTAAATTAGGCAGCTTTTTACATGGCTAAGGAAATAACTGAAAAGGAAAATAGACAACCTACAGAATGGGAGAAAATATTTTCAAGCTATAGAGCCAATATATGCCTAATAACCAGAATAATATAAAGAACTCAAGAAAATCATCAAGAAAGAACGAACTCCATCAAAAAGTGGGCAAAGATAGAAACAGAAGCTTTTCCAAAAAAGATAGACAAATGACTAAATATTGACCCAAGAAGTCATTTTAGCAATACTACTTCTCACCAAAGTACATATATTTTTCTAACTACTTCAGCTACATATCACAGGAAAAAAAAAAAACACATTTATAGAAACACAAAAATCAAAGATCACCAGGCAATCAAAGAATCAGAAAAATTATCCATAAAGAGGAGGAAAATAAACCAATCTAAATTGGTGAAGAAGTGACACAAATGTTAAAACTACCAGAAAAAACTCATTATAACAGTTATTACAACTGTATTGTAAATGTTAAAAAAGTTAACTAGAAACATGAAAAATATGAAAAAGCATCAAATAGTAATTGTAAAGAAGAAAACTGTCTCCATGAAAAAGACACTGGATAAGATTAATAGAAAATTAGATTTTGCAGACTGGTAAACATGAGGACTAAGAAATAAAATCTATGTAAAACTAAATGCAGAGAGAAAAATAATAATAAAAAAGCAGATTACGAGTAACTGGAAGGACAACTTCCAATGTATGTGGAGTAAGATTAGTCAAAGCAGGCAAAGGGGGGGGGGATAGAAAAAATTATCTGAAGAAAAAATAAAGAGAACTTTTCCATATCTGATGAAAAAACTATAAACCCACAGATCTAAGAACTTAAACTCCAAGCACAAAAAACATCAACATACTATACCAAGGCATAGGATAATCATAATCAAACTGCATAAAATCAGTGACAAAAAAATAATTTAAAAGCAGCCAGGGGAAAAAAGGCATGTTAATAAAGAGAAAAAAAGATAAAGATAACGGCATAATTGTCATCAGAAACAATGCAAGGAGGAAGACACTGAAATAGCACCTAAAGTACCTGAATAACAAAACTATGAATCTTGAATTTTATACCCATTGAAAATATCTTTTTTAAATGAAGATAAAACAAATATGTTTTCAGTTGAAAGAATTAATCAGCAGCAGATCCACACTATGAACAATGCTACAAAGACGTGCTTCAGCAATCTGTTAAAAAAATTTAAATTTTAACTGGTACATAATAAAATGTACGTTTAAAGTACACAGTTTAACAAATCTTGACTTCCGTATTTACCTACATAATCATCATCACAATCAAGATAATGAACGTGTTTTTCCGAGTTCCTTTGTAATCCTCCTCCCCACCCTACCCCCTACCCAGGCACCCACTGGTCTGCTTTGTGTCATACAGCA
>NW_003852501.1:297757-307553 GCF_000181295.1 Otolemur garnettii
GCAGCCTACATCAGAGGAGGTACCAAAGGACCAACAGTCTCTATTTCCCACTTGGCTGCCATGACACCTGTATGTGGTTGTGGGTTAGAGCTCTTGGGAAGTGAGGTTTCCCTAGAAGGAGAGAATGTGGGGTGTTCCTGCTCCTCTGGGCTTGCACCAGTTGCAGACATCTCATCTCTGTGGGCTTTTCCACTAAGCCAGCCCTGGCCTCCCTATCATTTCTTACAGTTCTGTAGGTAAGAAGCTCAACACAAGTCTTCCTGGACTAAGATCAAAGTGTTGACAGGGCTATGTTTCTTTCTGGAGGCTATAAGGGAAAATCTTTTTCCTTCTCTTCTGGAGGCCACCCTCATTCCTCAGTTCCCTCCTCTGTGTTCAGACTCCATAAGGGATGGTTGAGTCCTTCTCACATTGACTCATTGCTACCCTTACTGCCTTTCTTTTCCATTTTTACAAACTAGTTTAATTAGATTGAGCTCCCCTAGCAAATCCAAGATAATCCCCCCATCTCAACCTTAATTATGTCTGCAAAGTCCATTTTTCTATAGAAATTAGCATATTCACAAGCTTTGGGTATTAGGCCTTTGAACTTCTTTGGGTGGCTAGAGTTTATTCTGCCTCCCCCAGATGGTATAGGTTAATATATGCAGATATAAAATCATCAAGATATGCTATTAAGTGAAACAATGAGTTTTAAAAATATGTATGCTATATGGCAGTGCCTGTGGCTCAAATGAGTAGGGCACCGGCCCCATATGCTGGAGGTGGTGGCATGTTCAAACTCAGCCCCGGCCAAAAACTGCCAAAAAAAAAAGTAGGGTATAATCCCTTTTGTGGATAAAAAGGTTTTTATATCTGTATATAATGTATTTATGTTTGTAAAAATATAATAAAAGGAGGAAAGCTCAGCCCTGGGCTATCCAAAAAAGCTCTCCCTGCAGTGAGGGCTGGGAATATGAGAGCATGGGGAGAAGAATTTACACATTTTACTTGATATAATCGTATGCTGATTTATTGTAAGTACATGGGGATGTTTATATTATTATTATTTACCATGACAAAAATAGAAATACATAATAAAATCAAGTAATTTTAATATACTATATTATAAAAACATATTACATTTTGAAATATATTTATATTATAAAAATAGGTAAAAAAAAAATTACAAGTACAATAATAAGAAGAAAAATCTTAAAACCTTAGATAAGAAATGGGTACATCTGTGTAATAAAATTGTGAAACATAATTTGGGAATTTATAAAGACACTTGAAACACATATGCAGCTAGAGTACAAATGTGATAAACTGAATATTATATTGATATTAATTCTTTCAAAATAATGTATTGGTTAACACACTGGGCCAACAAAACAATAATATATTTTTAAAAGCAAAAATAATTATAGCTATGTGGTAGTGGCACAAAAACCATCAATTTCTGTATAAATGGAATAAAACAAATAATCAAGAAATAGATGTATAAAACACATACACGCATGCACACATACTAATTGGAAAATACTTAAGCTTACCTTACCACAAAGGCAAAAAGAGTTGTGGATAGTTTCTTTTATTTTTTATTTCAGAATATTATAGGGATACACACATTTGTGGGCAAAGATTTTGCTTTTGTACATTTTAAGTCCAAGTTATAAGTGTGCCTTTTACCCAGAATGTTGTTGATCTTGGTGATACTGATGTTAGGACCAGATTATCCTTGGGGGAAGGGAGTGGCTGTACTGTGCATTACAGGGTATATTGCACAACCTATGACCTCTACCCAATAGGTGTCATTGGCAACCCCAACCCATTCGCCTCTCCCACCCTCCATCCCTGGTTATGACAACCAAAAATATGTGTAGACGTTGCCAAATGTCCTCTAGAACCAAAATCACTCCCAATTGAGAACCACTGGTTTAAAGTATTATATATATATATATTTCCAGAAGAAATTTTTGGGGAGGTTAGTTAGCTAGTTAAAAAAAGAAAATAAAAAGGGTTTACCCTCACTAGTAATCAAAGAAATACCTGCTAAATGAATGAGAAATTTTTTTTGTTTATCTAATTTAACAAAATTTAACCAAAACAGTAATACTAACATTGACAAAGCTGAATTAAAATAGCATTCCTTGTCAAAGGTAGATACAATTTGTTTAGAAATGTTTCCAGAAAGACATTTAGTCATATGTACTAAAATCCTTACCTATTGGTCTACTAATTAGAGTTTGGGACTCTAAACTGAGGAAATAACCAAAGATATGAAGAAATATATGGTAAAAGATATTTGTTACAAAATTATTGAAAATGTAAAAATAAATAATGAAGAATAGGTGAGGGGTAAAAATAAATAAGATATAGCCATACAATGGAATGGAATGCAAAACTAAAGGCATATATTTGAAAAATAAGTATATTAAAAACTTCTTTTAATATAATCGGATGTGGAAAATCTAGAATATAAATCTGTATCTAAAATATGGCCCAGCACCTGCTGTGTACTCAATCAATGGTTGCTGAATGAATGAATAAATAATCCCAATTTCAGAGACATATCTCTCTATGTATAATATACTTGAGTAGGGGGCATTATGAAGAGGCAACTGAAATGTGCGAGCCTAGGAGAAGAGAGAAAAAGAAAGGCGTTTTAAAAAGAATTGAGTTATCTGAAGTGAGTTTTGGTAGGTGGACTAAATTTCTCAAACAGAAAAGAGCGATCAGTGAATTTGGGTAAATTTAAATTTTGTCTTAAACTTTTCTACATTTTAAAACAGTTGTACAATAATTACATTACTTCTACAGTTATTCACAGTACTTGCTAATCAGGAGTCTCTATGGGTTTTCAAACTTCATTCTCATTTGATTTCTTCTGCAACACATAAGGCTCTTAATCCATGCCACAGATCATCTAGATTATTAGGTATTTGCAGTGTGGTCCAATTAATTAATATCTAAAACTTGACTGCAACACTGCCTTCTCCTAACTCAGTAATAATTAAAGGAAGACTTAACAAGTGAGTGCCACTCTAGGGCATGCTCCCCTTGGCAACTCTCCTTCCGTCAGTCTTCAATCCAGGTGACCGGGGCCCTATTTCATCCTCATTTAGTTGATTTTATGTGCGAAATTTGTACAAGACACTTTTCTGTTTGCTTTACTGAAAACCATGAAAAATCATATCTGCAGAACGTTATCAATTAATTCTGTGATTTTACATGAACAGCAATCAAGTCCCTCTGGTGTCAGTTGTTTGACTGCCAATATCTTCTATCATGACTCAAGACGTCCTTATTTCCTGAAGGTTTACATTTTTGTTCCCATAACTATCGTGTACTATAGTTAATTAAAATATAACCCCCAAATAACCAAACACTATTTCAAAGTTCATTTTCCCCCTATTGGCTCATTCCCTTAAAATTCACAGATGGAGTTGTCTAGAATCCTATATTCCTTTTGTCTGCCCTGGACATATCCTGGTCAAGTGCTCAGCTAACCCCATAGGGTGGTTCTTTTTGTTTCTGTTTAGCCTTCATAATAAAGCCATAAAGAGCCCACCAGGAAAAAGTACACAAACGAGAGTCATTCTATTACTTCTGTTAATTTCTATTACTTCTCCGGCTTCCCACATTTATTTAGCTACTACTCCCAGGCCGTCTCCACTATTCACACAGCTTTCAGGAGCAGTCAGGCGCCCTAGCACATTTTTTCCTACCTTTTTAAAAAAAGATTAGGTTTTCAGCTGCTGTTAACCACAAAATCTCTCGTGTCACTACACAATGTTAGCTAGTGTGTATTGGTTTTGCCTAATGAAATCATGAAGCTATTAGAATCAATATCTAGTAATGAGATTTGAGAGTGGGCCATCTTTATGATACCAAATATAAAACAAATCAGATAACGGCCATCTAATATGCTGCCTCCCCTAAACCTTCATTTACTTGTCGGCTGGTAATTTCCCTTCAAGTTCAAACTCCTTTTTGAACTCAGTGTAAGGTGTCCATATAATGGCGTCCAAACTGAGAAACTGTTAACAGTATTAGAGATAGTATTAATAAGTATGGTCACAGGACAATATGAATAAAAAGAACAATGGAGGCCATCCTATCCCTGAGACACCCACTTCTTACAGCCGTACTAACCAGAAATAGACATCAGAAATGGCACGGACTCAAAGAATAGCTGGTACCTATCAGCTTTACCAAAATCTGTAAAACCCTGAAACTTTGGCCAAGAAGATCTCAGGTAAGTGGATTTTACAAATATTGCTACTTTTAGATGCCAGAAAGGAACCAACTTTTCTTATGAAGGATAATTTTCTATCTCAAACCTCTGGGGAAAAAATACCAAACTCTTCCATTAAACTAAAATGTTGGAGAAAAAGTGGGCGCTTGGCATAATCTTGAACTAAATTTCATAACAAGTTTTACAAGTAAATAAAATTATGTTTCAATATGGATTTTTGACGTGTAAGCTTTTCCAAGTACAGATTTCTTCCCCAACTCTCCATATGATTTTTGCAAAATGTCACTTGGGAGTGTTTGTATCGAAAGCACAATTTAAAAAGGGAAGAGGATGCTAAATGTTTAAAAGCTATATAACCTTACTGCTCCAAGCGCCGGTGATTTAGAAGTTCTTGACATCTCTCTCCATATTCAAGCCGCTCATAAGTCATATTGATATTCTTTCCCAAAACTCTCTAGGTTCTGTTCATTTTTTTTCATCTCCACTATTGTCCCTTTAGCCCCCCAATATACCATTATCTCTTGTCTCGTCTGCAGCATTTTTTTAACTAGCTACTCACATCAACCCTTGCCCTCTCCAATCCATTCTCCACATGGCTTCAGAACGTTTCTAAATGCAAATCTAGTCCTATTACACTCTCAACCCACATAGGACCCTTTTAAAGCTTCCTATATTTTTTACAGCGAAAACCAAAATCCTTAACATGCCCATCATATGTACTCTGGACCCTCAGAGCAAAATAATTTATCTTCTATGCTAAAGTGAGAAAATATTGGGTTTCTTATTTTATTCTTTCTCTTGCTGGGGTCCTTAGCAAAACAATTCCCGTCTTCCAGGATAACAGTCCTTGGAAATGACTCTAATCAGCTGAGACCAAATACTTAAGGCCAGTTTACTTTGCTCCACTATTTCACTGCTTGGAAGCAGTTTTAATTAGTGGTTTTTTTGTTTTCCATGGAAAGCAAACACTTTACTCCTAAGAGAGTGAAAAAAAACCTGAAATAAATTATACAATAATCAAGAAGTTGAATGTTGTTTTCTCTAGGAATTGAAATCATTTCCCAAGAAATTTGATGTGCCTTTTTCACCCGGAGAAATTCTATTGCCAGCACTTTATTTACAGACTCTCTTTATGCCTGTGTGATCTTTTGTTCCATAAAAGCAGACAGTCTCAAGGTTTGGCATACCCCAGCCAATTAACAGCAAACAAACAAACAAAAAGTCCATGTTGTGTTTTTCAGCATCATATGGATGGCAGAAAGTTGTCCTGACCCCAGCCAAGCAGGTGAACCCTACCTCTTCCCTTCCTCTGTCTTCCTTTTTAATTCTGATCGTGTGAACTGTGCTAGAAAAGCAAGGCAAGAAAAAAAAAAAAGTGAAATCTTGCTGTCAGCCCAAGGACATGTCACCTTTTATGAAACTGACTTTAAGTGGGATCTGAGAGATTCAGTTCCATAGCAGGTTTTACGGAATGATTGTCTGTTCCCAGGAAAGTTAACCTGAGGTCAGGAAACTAGATTGTAAAGGAACCTACCAATCTGTGTAAAAGGCTTTTGTATAAATCTTTTATGCCCTTAGTTTTCAGGGGTTTTGTCCCCAAAGCCCAAGTTCTTTGCCATTATTTTCAATATTATATTTGTCTGGATGGAAGAGGCTTTGCTCAAATCCCAGCTACTTTTTCTGGGTATTCCTTTTTATTCTGATCTTTTTCCTTTATGCATTTTATGTACCAATATTGCACCCTAGATGCTTTTTTTCTTTTGTAGAGACCAATGGACAGAAAGAAGCTTTAATTACCTTCATGTGCATGTTTATCTTGTCCAGGATCTTGCCCTTGAATCTGTTTGCTCATAGCCGTGTCCTTACATTACATGTAGCAATATTGATCCTCACTCCTGTGCTTTGATGACACTGGTGGGGCCTTCCTTGTTAGTAACGCCCCCACTCATTTCCTGTTGCTGCTGTAACAAATTACCACAAGAGTGGTAGCTTAAAACAACACAAATTTATTCTCTTCTGAGTTCTAGAGGTCAGGTCTGACACCTGTCTCACTGGGGTTTAAATTGAGATGCCTGCTGGGCTGGTTTCTCCTGGAGGTTCTGAGAGGACAATCAGTTTCCTTGATTTTTTTTAGCTTCTGGTAAGATCCTTTCATCTTTGGCTTTTGGCCCCTTTCTCTCTCCCCAAAGCACTTCACTCCATTCTTAGCTTTTGTCATCGAACTGTCTTTTCTCTTGCTGAGAGTCAAATCTCCCTCTCCCTCCCTTATAGGAGAGTACCTGCAATGACTTCAGGCCCATTCACATAATCCATGATAATCAAAAATCATTAACTTAATCCCATCTGCAAAGTCCCTCTTTCTCTATGGGGTGATGGTATTTGGGGGGACCATTCTTTAGTCTGCTGTAATGCCAATACATTTGATATCTTTAATATCATCCTTTTGTAGAGTTATATAAAGCAAGCAACATAGCTATGGTTCAAACCCCCAGCTAATATGAACCAGGCTCTTCTAGTACTTTTCTTGAGTTCTTAGTGGGAAGGGGTTTCTTCAGCTCAAGTACAGGTCCTTCTCATGACAAACCAGTAGACTCTCCTTCCTGGCATCTCACCCCAGCACACACAGGTGCCACCTGTGCCTCACCACCACTCCAGAATCCAACACAATGTTAAATTAGAGTTCCTGGTTTTAAAATAAAAAATCTTTATAAATGACAAGAACAAAAATCTCAGAATAAAAATAGCTTATATATTCATATAGGTCACCCATTAGGTGACAGTAAAACATACTCTTTGGACTCTGCTTTAACTGGGATGGAAAGGATTAAGAAAGAAAAACAAATTATGCTCTTATGGTACTGTAGCAGCCCGTATATCCTATGGCTAGGAGGAGTGAGTTATAGGAATGGAACACCTTGGTGAAAAGGGCATGGAGAGAGATTTGGTTCTAACAAGCATGAGAGAGCTCGCGAGATGAGAGCATTGGTGAATTGGCAGTCTCTACACCTGTGGTGTTGAGAAACACGAGCTCAGCCTTATTTAGGCTGGAGGAGAAGGCAGCCAAGAGGCATGTGCATTCTATCACAGATCCACTTACTCTCACTCTGTCTCCTCTCCTGCCTGCAGAACGCCAGCAGGCGACTCTCTGCTGAAGATTACCAAGCTCTGCTAAAGACTAGGAGCTATCTGTTCTAAGAAGACCTTTACTCTCTCTAAGATACTGTCTCTCTCTCTCTCTCTCCAGCTAAAGTAGATAGCCCTCAAGCACCTACGAGAAACTGTTCCTGAGCAAGGTAGCTTAGTGGTCCGCATCCAGAACCTACCTAAGCTGGGCCCGAGACCTGGCCAGTCCTGGGCCCTGACAAGTGGTGTCAGAAGCAGGATAGTGAATGCCACTGACAAATGGTGCTTTGAGCAGGATTCAGTGAACATGGACTGAGGGGGAAATAAGCTTTAGCAAAATAAGAAAAAAAAAGAAATAGAAATGCTTAGAGGGAAAGGAAATATCTAAGAAAGACAGCCAAGAGCAGGCCTTTCTCATTCGGTTTTTCCTCTTCTTTCCTGCGTTTTCTCTTTCCAAATTCTAACTACTTCTGTGGGGAAAAAGCTGGTAAAATCCTTTAGCCTCTTCCGTGAAGCGGCTGAAGAAAAACAGAAAAAAGCCTCTAAACAAGAGGGAAAGAGAAAGGCTAGACCTAGGAGATAAGAATCTTTAGTAAATAAGCCTTTAGCCTCAGAGGTGAGAAAAGCCTTCCATAAAACAGCAAAGAGAAAAGTTTGGGAATAGGTTGCAAGAGTTTATTAAGTTAGAGAAGAGAACTTCTAACTGCCTTCCCCTAATACCTTAGCCCAATGCCAGCAGGAAGTAGCTTTTGAGAGACTGACACCCGATTCCCTTTTTGCCAGTTAAGAGTTCTGTTTAAAAAGAAAAGAATTGAGGTAGATTGAGGCTGGTGAAGAAATAGTGGAAGTAAAGTTTTGTAAAACAAGACTCCAGAGTAAAAAGAAACAGCTAAAGAGCTCCTGTCTCTTTAAGGCAGCCAAAGGTTCTAAGAATTGAAAGGGAAAGATTATAAAAAGTAAAAGTCCAAAAGAAAAAAAGCAGTAGAGAAAAATCTTGGAAAATAAGATACAGCAGTTGAAATAAAGTTGAGACATCAGATGAATCTTATAGTAGAAGCAGGTAAATGCTATATTGACATCTCAAATTGGGCAGCTGGAAGATCAGAGGGTAAATCCTCCAGTTAACATCAAATGCCATAAATGTGGGAAGCTAGGCCGTAAGAGAAAAGTGTTTAAAAGGGAAAAGAACGTTGAATGCTAAAGAAAAGGAACAAAGAGCATGTAAACCTCCAGGTGGATGTCCCAAGTATAAAAAAAGCTTTCATTGGGCCAAACAAATGCCATTATCAACTTATAGAAGATGGAACACCTTTATTGTAGGGAAATTTTCAGTTGGGCTAGAATCAGGACTCACTGGTAAATCAAAGAAAAAACAGTTTAACATTTTCATTTCAAACCATTCTCAGAAAAAACAGTATAATTCAATTCTATGCCGTGGGAGCACTCTGCCAGCTTGGTTAGACCTGTGGTGCCTTAGTGTAAAACGGGAAATTAAACCAGACCAATGGATGACAATGGAGAATAATTAGATTAAATGTTTGTGGAATATTAGGTTATCCTGCATGGTGAAGGGGTAACCGACCTCTCATCAGTGTCTGTGCACTGCCCAAAGGGGAAATGTCACTCGGAAGCAAGTGAAGCCTTTGGAAGATTATGGGAGGTGAGAACAAGAGGGAAGAGTACAAGTTAAACCACCTTTGTGCTAGGGAACTCCATTTGGAAAAGGAGTCTGGAATCAATTAGCAAAAATTTCGCTGGAAAAGCAGCTTGAAAGCAGGAAAAACTCTGCTGTCAAGGAATTGTGAAGGGTGGTACTTTTTGGACCACGAGTAGAGTAACAGTTTCATGAGAGGAACTGCCAAGTGTGGAACCATTAATCCATGAGTAACAGTCTTTTGCGATCTGTGAAGGGTGGATTTCAGTACCTCGAGTAGCAAAACCTTTGGAATAGCAAGAGAAAAATCCTCTGCTTGCAAAGATTACAAGGAAAGCATTATTTTTTGTTCGTCCATTAAGTAAATATCAAAGGAAAGTTCCTACAGTTAAAGAAATGGTAAATTCTCTCAGGAAAGATTTTGTAGTTTTCTCTGTTTAAAAAGACCTTTAAGGGAATTAACATCACAATCATCATTTTCCTCTAGCAGGGGCTAATAGTTTACATCTGTATTGGGCTTCCTCATTTAAAGAGCCCATACCTGGAATTCTGAACTCTGACAATTACCATCTTTTGCCTAGAAAGAAAAGGGCTAGATAACGGGAAGAAGGGCCCTTACCACATTAAAAATTTTGTTTGTATATAAAAAAGGGGGGAAATGTAGCAGCCCGTATAGCCTATGGCTAGGAGGAGTGAGTTATAGGAAATACCTGTAATGGAACACCTTGGTGAAAAGGGCATGGAGAGAGATTTAGTTCTAACTAGCATGAGAGAGCTCG
>NW_003852501.1:307573-318827 GCF_000181295.1 Otolemur garnettii
GAGATGAGAGCATTGGTGAATTGGCAGTCTCTACACCTGTGGTGTTGAGAAACACGAGCTCAGCCTTATTTAGGCTGGAGGAGAAGGCAGTTAAGAGGCCTGCACATTCTATCACGGATCTACTTTGACTCTGTCTCCTGTCCTGCCTGCAGAACGCCAGCAGGCATCTCTGCTGAAGATTACCAAGCTCTGCTAAAGACAGAAAGCTATCTGTTCTAAGAAGACCTTTACTCTCTCTAAGATACTCTCTCTCTCTCTCCAGCTAAAGTAGATAGCCCTCAAGCACCTACGAGAAACTGTTCCTGAGCGAGGTAGCTTGGTGGTCCGCGTCCAGAACCTACCTAAGCTGGGCCTGAGACCTGGCCAGTCCTGGGCCCTGACATGGTACCACCTTCTAGTTAATTATTTTAAAACCGAAAATGACTGATCAAAGAATAAGATGAACTCAGAACATATTCTCTAGGTCATTTCATGATGATGAGGATAACTCCTTATCTATTTATAATCTTTAAATGTCATCCAGTTCACCCTCTGCCTCCAGGATTATACATACTAATGCCAATGCAAACATTTTTTGAGTAAACTTCCCAAATATTCACAGTAGCATATTTCAACCCTTAAGAGTCTCCTCAGGAAAGGACTTCTAAACACGAATTTAGGTGCTTCTCCAGTGCTTCAAAATGCAATACCGCAGCTCCCTCTCACATCTTGGAGGAGCTATTTTCATCCTGTTGTGCTATCTCACACATGGTAGTGCAAAACAGTTAACATAAACTGGTTTACACATTCTGGAGGGAGCAAACTTTGGAAGTTAATACAAGTTATTTTTAACTGACATATGAAATTATCTCCACAGTAAGAACTTAAAGGTATTTAAAATGCCCAAGAGTTTTCTGGAAGACTGCTGATTATGCCTTGTGTCAATATAAGGTATGGTTAAAATAAAAATGCAAAAGGATTCATTTATCAGGAATGACATTTTATCAAGCTTATTGAGAAACTGTCTTCCTATCTTTCCTCTCCTGTAACTTTTGTATCATTACCGAAAACATTATTTCAACCCAGTCTCATGCCCATTTCCTGAGGCACTGCTCTGGGCATCTTCCTGCAGTTTTAATGCATTAATGACCGTCATTATTCTTTTTTAATGAGAATTTGACCAAAATTGAGCCCTGGTGACAGTATTCACATCTGAGCTAATGTGACTTAATGTTCCAAGTTGGTTTCATGAGACACAGTAGCAAGTGCTTTATTAAAATCTAGATAATAAAATTAGCCCATTCATCTACTAACTGTGTGCTTCTATCACATGATTAAATTCATTTTTTTATAGTAAACTTTTATAAATTACACCAGGCCAGATAAAGTCAAATAATCATAAACATTTCAGTTCTCTATTTTTTTCCATTCTAGGCAGAATTTTAAAGTTTGCTTTTGACATGCAGCCTAGAATATAAACAGCTACTTAACCTCTGTTGAGGTGGCATTTATATTGAAGGACTCACATCAGAGAGCTAGAAGATTAGAAACATTATTTTTATGGGCACTTTTGGGCTTTTGGAAGAAAAGGTTTGCAATGAGCTCTAAAAAGGGTGCCACAAAGTTATAAGATATTTTCCTCTTGGTTTTCTTTTGGGGGGTAGGGAGTAGGTGATATAAGGTAGAAAGATCGTATTCAAGTCTGAATGTTTTCTAGAACTTTGTTCTCACACAAGTTTAAGAGCCTGATTTGCAGACCTAAGAAATAGTAATGGGATCAAATACACCACAAGGAGCCAGCTCTATAAGTGGGATGTTAAATAGGATGGGTTCTAAGTGTTGAGGTTTCCTCTATTCCTAAAGTGGAAATCCTCACAGAAACTCAATCAATGCGAAAGAAAAATTAGAAATATTTAAGTGTATGCAAATAACCATGACATTCTTAGAGGCAATCTCTGAATGGTTTGGCTCCAGACCTCAACTTATTTTCCCGGAATCCTTTTATTCTTTCTTACCACCTGTAATCTTCGGGGATTTTATTCAGATGACAAAGGTTCACTGAGACAGGGAAAGGTATCTTAGAGCAGAGGTAGACTGATCAGCAAGAAATAATTAGTAGTTTTGTGAAGAAATGTCAAGGCTGATTTTCAATGAATGTAAAGTAGGTAAATGTGAGGTTTTCAACTATCCTTATTAAATGTGGATCAAGTGTCACGGGGCTTCCATTCTGCAAAAGATCAAAGCCCAAGTCCCTTCACTCATCACTTGCCCCATTCCAGAGACTGGGAAAGTATGAAAAGCTGAATTCTGGTTCTCAAGCAAAGAAATTTTCTATCTCTTACACAAAGAAACAACTTAAAAGACTGCATCTTTTAAGAAACAGAGACAAATTCTTTCAGGGAAACTATATGTCTTTAAAAGGAGGGGGTGATTTATTCTCTCTTTCTCAGCTTAGAACAATTAATTGGTAGCATAATAAAAACGCTCAGCAGTAAATGAAAAATGACCTAGACACTGAATAAAGCAGAGAGAATGGAGGAAGAGGGAATATTTTTTCTTCTTTAATTGCAGAATTTGGTGTTAAAGGAATTCTTCTTTTCCTTTTTTTTTTCTGTTGTGTTGCTAATTGCAAAACTTAAAAATCTGAAAATACAGGTTTAACTTCTTAACACAAGCACAAATAAAAATTAAATGTTAGAGGCTTATTTCTCTCTGTTAAAAATAAGGGAAGAGCCAGTTTCCAGTTTTATTTGTAAGAGGACTAGAAGTCGCCACCCCATCCTAACAACAAGTAAAAAGCTAAATAGGTTGAGAAACCAGCACCTTTTCTAGAACCCATAAGTGAGGAAAGAAAAAGAAAAAAAAGAAAGAATTGCTGCCCCCACGATTAAAGAGATATTAGGGATTATAGTTTACAGGAGCAGGGACTCACAAGTGGAAACTGCCACAGAATCAGTGCCACTCGGAGAAAAGCCTGAACTGTAATTGACAAATTGCTGAACCCTTGTTGCAGACAACTTTGACAGTTGAAAATAATCCCAGAATGACCAAGTCGAGAGGACACCTTCCCAGTTTTTGTGAGAATTACTTCCAGCACCTTCACCAGGTTCTCATGGAAATATCAGAGAAAAATACCCTTGTTTATCCAGCAAAGGGAAGGGAAAAGAAACCATGTAGGAGGCACCTGTGAGAAATATGTTGGCAATAAGAGATTGGAGAAGAGATTTAACATCATTGCTCTCTCGTTAAAGAGCATGAGAGCATGTAGCATGTAAGAGCACAGGAGAATGTGCATTATTGCATAGCTGTCTCCACACCTGGGGCGTATCGCTTCTATAAATCGACTCAGGAGAAGCTACAGTGGACTAAGACTGACAGTCTGCTGCTGAGAGATTGCTGCTGAGATGTTCCCGCCTACTAATATTGACTGTGACTCCTAAGGTGGTTGGGCACTTGAGACTTGAATGAGACATACCCAGAGTGAAAATGTTTAGCATTCCGTGTCCTGGCAGTTTAATACATTGGGGCCAGCGGCCTGGCTGCCTGGCTCCGACAAACCATCTTGAAACATGCCAGACCATTCTTTTCCTCTTAACAAGTCCTGCCTTCAGGAGAAACTAGTTAACCACACTTGAATCTGCTGGGGTATTATCTGAGCCTAATTCTGGAGGAAAAAAATACCCAACTGTAGTCAGTTCTAGCCATCCTGTCTAGCCTAAAAGGGGAGGGAAAAAACCTAATAAACACTTGTGAAGTTCACAGTTCATAGACCCAGGCTTACTATTAATAAAAATTAAGTCTCAGCCTTTTATTAACGGCAGGGATATTGAAATTGTCAGCCAGGAGTTCAAAACAACTATGATCAATATGTTAGGGGCTCTAATGGATAAACACATAAGAAAAGATGAGGAATGGAAGCAGAAAAATGGAAATCCAGTAGAAGAATCAATAAGAAATTCTAGAGATTAAAAGAAAACTAAGAGAAATAAGAAACACCTTTGATTGGGATTTTTAATAGACTGGACATGGCTAAGGAAAGAATCTCTGAGCTGGATGATATCTCACTAGAAATCTATAAAACTTAATGGTAAAGAAATCAAAGACTGGAAAAATCAGGACAGAATATCCAAGGACTGTGAGACAACTACAAAATGTATAATATACATGCCATGGGACTATGAGTACCAGGAGAACAAAAATAGGAACAGTAGAAGTGTTTAAAGCCATAATGACTGAAAATGTCCCCAAGTTAATGTCAGATACCAAACCCTCTGTCCCAGATGCTCAGAGAATACCAAGAAGAATAAAAGCCAACAAAACAAAACTATGCCCAGACATGTCATTTTTAAACTATAGGAAATAAAAGTTAAAGAAAATAATCCTGAAAAATGCCAGAGGAAACAACACCTTATCTATAAGGGAGCAAAGGTAAAAATTACATCTGACTTGTCCTCGGAGACCATGTGTGAAAGAAGAGAATAGAGTGAAATATTCAAAGGGGTAAGAGAAAATACCAACCTGAACTTCACTATGCTGAAAAATAATCCTTCAGAAGTAAAAGGGAAATAGACTTTCTCAGACAGACAAAAATTGAGGGAATCTGTTGCCAGGAGAATTGCTGCCTATATATAAATAAAATGGGTAATAGTAATAATACATGTACAAGAGACAAGAGGGAGGAATTAGGATCATTTTTATCATAAGGTACTCACAGTACCAGTGAGACTATACAGTGTTATTTAAAAGTGGACTTGTATTAGTTGTAAATGTATATTGCAACCTCTAGAGTAATCACTTAAAAACATTTTAAAAGGAAATATAACTGATGTTCAGAAAAGAGAGAAAATAAAATCATATAAAATGCTTACTTCAAACCACAAAAAGCAGGAGAATCACAGAAGACAAAAATAGAAACAGAGGACAAAGCAACAAATAAAAAAAAATTAGCAAATATGGCAGATATGAATCCAAGTAAGCTAACAATCATTTTGAATATCAATGGTCTGAATGCACTAATTTAAACACAGAGTTTGTCCCAGTGGATCAAAAACCAAGAGTCAACAGTGTGTTTCCTACAAGAAACCCACTTTAAATATAAAGACACATATAGATTAAAAGTAAATGTTTGGAAAAACATATGCCATGCTAACATTATTCAAAACAAAGCAGAGCAGCCATGCTAATTAATTAATTGATTTTCTCCTTCAGAGTAAGGAAAGATAACAGAGATAAACAAGGGCTTTATGAAATGATGAATGGGTCAATTCTCCAAGAAGACACAGCAATCGTTAACATGTATGCATTTAGCAATAGAATCACAGGGAGAAACAGATAAATCCACAATCATAGTTGGAGACTTTAACACCCTTTTTAGCAGAGATGGGCAGATCCAGCTGGCAGATCAGTAAGGATGTTGTTGAACTTAACACCATCAATCAACTGGATATAATCAACATCTATAAACTACTTCATCAGCACCAGCAGAATACACATTATCCTCAAGCCCACATGGAACATTCACCAAGATAGAGCACATACTGGGCCATAAAACAAACCTTAATAAATTTAAAAGAATAAAAATCATACAACGTCTGGTCTCAGACCACAAAAGAATTAAACTAGAAATCAAGAACAGAAAGACATCTTGAAAATCAAGGTTAAGTAACACATTTCTAAATAACATGGGTCAAAGAGAAATCTCAAGAGAAATTTAGAAATATTCTGACCTAAATGAAAATGAAAACAGAATTTAACAACATTTATGGGACACAGTGAAAGCAGTGCTTAAAGGGAAATTTATAACTTCCAACACATAGCAGAAAAGACAAGTATCTAAAATCAATAGTGGAAGTTTACATCTTAGGAAATTAGAAAAAAAAAATTAAACCCAAAACAAGCAGAAAAAAGAAATAATAAGAATTAGAGCAGAAATAAATAAAATTGAAAACATCAAGGCTGCTTCCACATCTGCAAATCAAAGACAATATTAAGACAATGATAAGATAAGCCACAGACTAGTAGAAAATATTTGCGGAAGATCCATCTAATAAAGGACTGTTGTCCAAAATATACATTGAACTCAAATCAAAGACAAATAATCTGATGAAAAAATGATCTAGAGCAGGCATCCTCAAACTACAGCCCACGGGCCATATGCAGCCCACCAAGGACATTTATCCAAGGGTGTTTTTTCCACTGCTGCCTGTCCTGCTTAGCAGCTGACTCGTCCTGGGCCTACAGTCTGGCCCTTCAGCAGTCTGAGGGACAGTGAACTGGCCCCCTGTTTAAAAAGTTTGAGCACTCCTGATCTAAAGGGCTTAATAGAAACCTCAGCAAAGAAGATATCCAAATGGAAAGTAAGCATATAAAAAGACATTCCATATCCTGTGTCATCAGGGAAATGCACACTGTTAAATAAAACAAAAAGGAGAAAGCAGCACACACATATCAGAACGACAGAAATCCAAACATTGGTGAAATGTGGGGGAACTCACACTCACTGCTGGTGGAAACACAAACGATGCAGCCGCTTTGGAAGACAGTTTGGTGGTTTCTTATAAAACTATTCATCCTCTTAGGGTACAATCCAGTGATCACGTTTCTCCTTATTTACTCAAATAAGTCGAAAAGTTTAAATCACACAAAAACACGCACATGGACATTTTTAGCAGCTTTCTTGATAACTGCCAAAACTTGGATGCAGCCAAGATGTCCTTTAGTAGATGAACAGATACACAAACTGGTGCACGAAGACTACAGAATCATTTTGATCTAAGAAGTGAGCTATCAAGGCTGAAATACATAGAAAATCCATAAATACACACTATGGAGTGCAAGCAGCCACTCTGAAAAGGTTACCTAATGTACAGTTCCAACTGCATGACATTCCAGAAAAGGCAAGACTGTGGAGACAGTGAAGGGATGAGTGGTTGCCAGGGATTTGGTAGGACGCAGAGGATGCACAGGTCGAGCACAGAGGACTTTCAGGGCAGTGAAAACACTCTGTACTGCATATGTTACTACAATGGTGAATAAATGTCATCATACATACATCCAAACCAGCAGAATGCATGATGTCCACGACTGACCCTAATGTAAACTATGAACTTGGGTTGATAATGATGTGTCAAGTAAGTTCACAGATGGTAACAAATGTACCCCTCTGGTGGGCGTGTTGCTAATAGGGCAGGTTGTGCATCTGGATGAGGAAGATACACATGGGAACCTTTCTTACCTTTCCCTCCATTGGTGTGAACTCAAAACTACTCTAAAAAATCAAGTCTTTTTTAGAAAGACATCCTCTCCTCCCTTTTTGAGAGCATTTTTCATAAACTTTCAAACTTCCTCTTTTTCTTTGAGACAGATATAAACTTCTCTCTCCTCTCTTTTTGTGTCGCATCAGTTTTACCACCCAGGAATGCAGGAATGTCTTTCCCAAGGGCCAGGGGGTCGTCTCTGAAATGTGAGCATCAAGGCAGATAACCCCCATCCCCCAGTTTCTAAGGAAAGATAGGAGCCTAACTTCAGCAGGTGCCTTGCTCCAAGTCACAGACTCCCACCTGTCATAAAGCTATGAGAAGTTTGTTTTTTCTTCGTATAAAGTCAATTAACTAACACAGATGGTCACCCAATTTGCCAGGTAAATTTAGGATGAATTGTGTGTGACAAATGGTGCTGTCAAGTCTTCGTACTTGAGGACTAGTTACTGTACGTCTTGAGAACATGTATACAAATGTTCTTGGGGATGTAATCTGCTAGGTATTAAAAGGTAAGATTTCTCTTTGTTTGCAGTTTCCGGTAACACACATCACATTCTGGCTTCGTGGGTCTTCAGTAGTAAAGTTGCTGTTTTTCCCTACCACCTTTGTGGGGAGGTTTTCTAGGTTGAGAGAAGATTTTGGTTTGTGATAATATTTCCCCAACTTTCCCCATTTATCCTAAACTCCTAATCTAAGCCCAACAAGATAGCTAGCCTGAAATACAGACTAAAATTCTCATAAGAATATACAGGTTTTTGTTAAATTTTCCTATAGTTCCTGCTTCTTGTTAACCCTGAGACATTTCCTCCTATGAGTAATATAAAACTGACAAGTACAGCAAAAATGAAGCCTATATTAACCTTGAATCTTTGAGGGAAGGGGGTCAGGGAACCTCTGCCTTTTTGAGAATTGGACTAGATATAGTTTATTTCTTTGTTTTTCTGGATATTTAATATAATTCAAAGATATAGCACACATTCCTCATTATCATAATATCCACTGATAAAACTCTAGGGTTTCATATAATTCAAATATTCTGAATTTATTTCTAACCATAAGCCATATTTTCCTACATCTCATCCAAACTGTAAAACATAATGGTTCCATTTTTTTTTTTAAGAAACTTAAGCTTCAATGGCATATAACCCTTATTCACTAAGAATCTTCTGAAAGATTCACCTAATATTGGAGGAAAAAAAAACAAGGAAGGAAAACCACTTTTCAAGGAAGGAAAAGTGCCCATTACCAGAGCAGTGGACCAAAACAAAGCAAGAGTCCAAATGTGAGTCAAAGCATCTCGTCAGAACTGGGGCTTAAAGTCAGAGCTGGGTGAGAAGCAGAAGCGAATCCCAACTAAAGGCCATCAGTCCCTCCTGGGTTCTAGAGATGAGGGGGCCCGAGCCTGCAGGAACAGGTGGAGAATTCTGCCCCAGGGAATTATTCACTCACCCTTCTCCCCTGCTATGGTCCAGTCACTACTTAGTTGCTGGTGATTTACAAGCGAAATAATCAAAGAAAGCCCCTACTCTCAGGGAGTATCTGTCTACTGGAGAGGACAGATGTCAAAGGGAAAACAGATAAGACGATCTCCGATCATAGTCCCTACTTTGAAGAAAACACACAGAACTATCTATGAACTAGAGAACAGCTGCGAGGGAGCAGGATTCAGACAGGATGATTATCCGAAAAGAGCTGTGACTGACAAGAAAAGGCTGACGCACTTTCAGGCACAAGAAACAGTGAATTTAAAGACTGCAGTCAAGAACTGGGGCTGCACGAGAGAAAATCCATTTGGCTGACTAGGAGGCTGCAAGGGGAAGTGGAAGGTGGATCATGTGGGTGTCATTCGGGAAGGTGGATCATGTGGATTTTGGTGAAGCAGGATGGGAAGGCAGTGAGGATTTTAAGTAGGGGTGATAGAATCTGATTTCTGTTATAAAATGATCCCTGTGGGGAGAATGGATTGTGCGTAGGCTGCAGTGTAAGTCCCCGGATATGTTCACATGAGAGGTGACTGTGTTTGGGAGTTGGAGTGAGAAAATAAGTAGAAATTGACAGATTCTGGATATGTTTTGGCAGAGTAATTGATAGAACTTACGGCTGTGTACATGTGAGTAGTGAGGGGAGAGGGATCAAAGAGAACACACAGCTCTGTTGACTGAGAAGCAAGACGGGTCTTGCTTTTTATCTGAGGGTCTCCCGACTCGATGATTCTTCTAATGACATCTGGTATATTCTATTATATTTCGTATTTTCATTGTACCAGTGTTTATCTCCCTCAATTTTATTTTAAACCATTCTTGCTCAGAAAGCCTCAGAGAGAACTTATTCTTTACCCCGACTCCTTTAAGACTCCCACCTTTTCTTTGAGTCTGGTGCTCACATGTTCTGGGCTCTGAGGGACTGAACTCCCAATCACTCTTTACACATCCCAGAGCAAGCTTCCTAAAATGCAAATGCATTGTAAATCATTTCGCTGCTTGAAATTGTTTAATGACTCTCCATAGGTTTGGGCTGGAGTTTGAATCCATGGCTTAGCCCCAGTGTCCTCTGAGATTCACCCACATCTGCCTGCACCTCCATTCCTCCCAGTCTCCAGATGCTCTCAGGACTCCAGGCATGGAAAAATATTTGCGGTTCCAAGAATGCAGAAATTTTGTGTTTCGAAAATCGTATTCATTCAACTTAGAGTGCCCTTCTTCACATTACACCTAGCTAACTCAGATCAAGACACTTCTTCCACGTAAATTTTCTGGAGCTCCCAGTTTGAATTAATGACCCCATTCCTAGGTCCTCTCAGTGTCCTCAGAAGAGCACTACCGGATCCTTTATCAGTTTCTGTGTTGTTAGATTTATTTCTTTCCCACTAGACTAAGATTGTTTAAAAAAAAAAAAAAGAACTATATCTTATTTAATTAGTTTTGTATTTTTCACACCCAACATAAGGTAGCTACTTCAATAACATTGATGAATATTCTACTCATCAATAAATATGAGTGTATAAAAAAGCCATCCATAGTCCATACCATCGCTGAAACCACCCATTACTTTCCTGAGTTCCAGACATTGTCAAGACCCAATCTTTAATTAAAAGAAGAGCTAGAAGTGCTCTAGCACTTTAGCATACTAAAAGTGTTCTTAAATCCAGCAACTCAGAACACAAAGATTCCTTCGGAATTCTTCTGTTTGCGTTATGTATTCACTCATGGGTTGGGAGTGGACAGCCACTATGGGCAGGTTAATGAGTCCAAGGACCCTGGGCCATCCCAGACCCTTAGACCAAAAGCCCACCCCCTGGGTCACCACGTCAGGGCTGTGCACTGCAGCAACTCTTTCCATGATTAAAACTAGGAGTCCTCGACCTAGGAAAGCTTGTGGCTTTCTTTTACATTTAAAATGGTAGGATATACTGTTTACTTATACTATCGCAATTTCTTTCTTTCACTCTGGGATAATATTCTTGCCTTTGTAATATTCCGTCTGTAGATGTAATGTCATTCTTTTTCTCATCACAGTACTGATGCTCTCTCCTCTTCTCAGTTCCTTTCCGAGATAATGTCTTACATCCTATCTAGGAGTGTCTTATTCTCTCTAAGAAGCTAAATTCCTCCAAGCTTTCCAACTTTGTGAGCCAAAAAAAAAAAGAGAGAGAGAGAGAGAGAAAAAAAAAGCAGGACATGTATTACTTGTCATTAGTTATAGGTAGGGAGACAAACACTGTACGTTAGACAATTGTCTCAGTGGCCAAATTTCCTGGAAAGCAAAACAGGGCCACCAAATGCTCCCTGAAACTCACCATGAAACATGACTGGCCCTTCGGCTCCTGTGCTTCGGTGGAATTGTTGTCCTTTGTCTCTTCTGCAGCCACGACAGTCCCAGACAGCCATAGGTACCACTGAGTGAACCATCGTGACCTGCTGGAACCTTTGCCATCATTCCCTGTACCCAACGATATGCATCCTTCTCAATTGGTCTTCAAAGATTTTTGACTGAGGCTTTCCATCATTAGCTTCAAT
>NW_003852501.1:319188-326966 GCF_000181295.1 Otolemur garnettii
GGGAGATTTGCCAGGGCTTCACATCTATACACGGCTTCAGTCTTCAATGTTGGAACATTTCCCAAGTAAGAGATCTCTCTCATGTGTAATTCAGAGCTTCCATCCCATGAGACATGTTCTAAATTCACGCTCAGGATCTTGAACACACATTCATACTCTCTGAGAAGCAGAGAGACCTTGAAGGGAATGGCCGGGCCTTGGAGATGAGTGCTGTGTAGTCTGTCTGTGGCTGAACCACAGTCACACAGCTGCTCACCAGGGCTGGAGGCTGAATCTCTAGGCAGCAGAGAATGCACTCATCATCCCCAACTCTTTTGCTGTGATCTGCCCAGCATTACAAACTAGACTACCTATACGTTTGACTTAGGACACATGCCTGAAACTTCCTCCGTGTGTAATTTAGCACATAAACCAAATATTATGGGAGCAACTTTCCTCTCTTTTAATCTAATAAAGAGCCCTATGTAAATGGTTCTTTTCAAGGGGTGATTCTTTCCTCTAGATTATAAATTCCTTTTTGTCTCTCACATTCTTTCCCCACAACCTACCACACAGAAAATATTTGTTCTCTCATATATCTGCTCTCTCTGAGTCTGGGAGATTCACTCCCTCCCAAGTGTACTCTACCCTTACTCAGAACGCCATCCTCATTGGCCCCACTGGGCCGGAAGCCTCCCACACACACACCTGCCTATGCATCTGCAGCGATTTCCTTTTACTACACATTATCTTGTTGCTCCCCAGTCCGCTTCTATATTGACTTTTGCCTTTCATCTCTCCAGTAAAGGACCAGATGAGGATGTTGGGCTTGTTCCTTGCAATGCAAGCCAAGGAGGGGATTTAGCAATCCCGGAGCACAGTCTTATCTCTGCAGAAATGTTCTGCTTTCTTCTGCATTCTAGAATCTTTGCAATGATCTGGCCACCAGCCAACCTCCAGCAAAGTGTAAAGTCAAAACAACGGGGTGATCTACAAATTCCTCAGGATGTGTGCAGGACACGTTGGCACAGTAAGCAGACACTTGCCAAGCACCTACTATGTGCCAAGCTGTTATTAGAATTTCTCGTTCTGGATAAGAATGTTTAAACCTTGATTGTTTAGATTATTAGCTGCCAAGCATTTGAAAGGAAAGTCTATTTAAAGGAAAATTGGATTGCCGCTGATGACAAGCTGCCCTGGAACAAGACTTGCTGTTTGAAGGGGCTTCACTCAGTTGGGAGGCTTTGGCGGCAGAGGTGCGTTGCTCAGCTCTAGCCCAGCACCAGACATGCGTGGTGATGCTGTTGTAGTGTCTGCAGGCCAGAGGGGCTCAGGAGCGAGACACATGCTGTAAAGCACCAAGAGATTTCCATGACACAGAAACGTGGAGTGTTGATTGCACAGAGGAGCTGAGGTGAGCACAGCAGAGCCTACAAAGCACCTCCCTTTCTCACTCCTTATTCTAAACTCAGCATTCAAACCCTTCTTCCCCTTCTCCAAAGTACAACCTCTCTACCCTGAAGGGCACCGGTGAACAGCCATGCAGGAGGACTTCTCACACATGTGTAAGTGGGCAAGAAATCTCTTCTTGAAACTGACATTTGTGTGGTACAAGAACACGCAGTGCTTCTCCTCTCAACCTCTCTGGCTTTTCCTACCCACCCCAGGATCAGAAAAAGAATTCAAATGTATCCCCAACGTGAGAATCAGCCACAGTAGATGCATTTGAAGAATGGCATGAGGGGGGTTTGTTGTTCAGTTCTCCCTTGAAGAATGAGAATGGGACTGTGCATCTGCTCCACAGAGAGTTTGGAAGGCACAGTAAAGCTCTCAGTGCTATTTAAACATTTGGGTCTTCATTCAATTTAGTAGGGGCAGCGGGCGAGAGCTGTGGCTCCAACTGCAGGCTCTGATTCTGGAGGCTCCTCACCAAGCAACTACAGAAAGTAACCAGACTTGCCCTGACAACCTCACTGGCACCCACAGGAGACACACGATCCCAAAGTGGAGCCAGATGCAATTTTTAATACCTGGAATGTTGTCGGTGAGTGTTCCAAACAAACGAGAGAAGCAAGTCTCGCCAGGACCTCGCACTCAGGAGCCAGAGGAATCCATGTGGGGTTTAAGCTGCTGACTGTTTAAAGGGAAAAGATCGCAAAGCAGAATACTTCAAAATGCTCCCAGAACTTGGAAGACTCAAAGTTGAGTAAGCCCTGGCAAGGAAAGTGTGACCTGAGTTCGAACCACAGAATAAATACCCAAACCAAACCAAACAGGCCTTTAGAGGGCAATAAGAAAGTGAGAAAAATCCCAGAAATCCAAGAGAAAGAAAGCGAGGACTAGAGGGGTGTCGTGAAATATGTAGCAGGAAAGTATATCGTTTTTTCCTGAAAAGTTTTTGTATATCAATAACAAATACAAGCTTTCTCTGTAACTTCCTTTCTAAATATACTAAACTCGTCACTTTCATGATCAAATTGTTAATGACAATTCAGCTAGCTAGACCAGGGGTTAACAGATTCCTCCCAAAAATACTTTAGGCTTTGTGGACCATAGTGTCTCTGTGTCCACCACTATAGACCACTCAACACTGCTGCTAGATCACAAAGCAGCTCCTGCTGCTACAGAACCAGCCAGCCGGAACCATGGGAGAGCTGTCCCCACATAGATGACTCTGTCCTATGAAGCAAGTGGATCAGAGTGCCACAAGAACCAGGCTTCAATAGGTGCCATACTGTGCCACTCAGATCTCTCCTTCAGAACCTATATTTATAGTGCTGGTCAGCCTAAGTATTGACAGCTGGTAGCTTATAGCTGAGACTGTCTTCAGAAACTGGTATTGATTAAAGAGCGTGGTCTTATGTGAAATCATATCCCTCCCTGGAGGCCGTCCTCATCTCATGACTAGTTGAGGCAGAGCAGAGCCACACAGGCCTGGACCCTCACTCGTCTCAGTTGAAGACAACTCTGAATGGCTGTGACCACTCCAGAGCTCTCCATGGGATTGTAGGGGGCTGCATCACAGCTCAGCTTGTCCCACTGCCCAGTCCTGCTCCTAGTGGCTGTGGGTCCTGAGAGCACTCCCCAATAAACATCAGCACAAACATTTCCAGATGAGAGAATTTTTCCCAAGGAACCCACCATAAATCAGAAAATAGTGTGTGAGGATGTATCTGAGCTCTGTTTTTACACATAATGAAGGAAGGATGGCAATTTCTAGCCTGTCTCCTAGGAGTGTTGAGAGTCAAGTAAAATTAATGAAAGGGTCATGAAAACCAAATAGGGTAACATAAATTTAACATGACATTATGACAATAATATTACCTATTATTATTATTACTTTTCTAACTCAGGATGTAGTCACCAAAGTGAGGCCATGGTTTCATCATGCTTGTCTGCAAGAAAGGCATTTTTAAAACCAGGTTGGTGGAACACACTATGACCTAATGTTGAGAACTTGGCCTCTGGAGGCAGACATTCACCTCTATCTTGTACTAGGCATTTACCTAGTAAAGTGAAGATACTAGCAATTATACTGAAATGAATACACTACTATTTGCAGATTATCACACAATACTTTTCATCTGTTGAACATTATATTTCAGAATTAATAAAAAGAGCCAAATTAGCTATGGATTATTATCATAGATCACTTCTGTATATACACTAAAAGGAAAATACATATGAAAGAAATTGTTTGAGACGGTTCTGAAACATGTTGACGCTGTCTTCTGAATCACGTCAGACTCAGAGTCACAGGTACCCATGGTTTTCTGCACTGGATCATTAAGGGTTCATCTGTAGCATGGATCGTGCAGCATTTTGTAAGGGAATCCACAGAGGACAAGATCCGCACACAACTAAAGCCAGTTTTACAATTCTACAGCGGTAGCCAACATGTAACTCCAGATTTGGAAAAGCTGCTAAGGAAGTCTGATGTACTATCTCACCATCCCCACAATTATTTTGTTTGTGGGGATTAAAATTCCACTACTGGCTCTGGTAGTTTCTGCCAAACCCTTGGCACATGTTCTGCAAGGTGTCCCAGCACTCTTGACAGGGTCCGAGTGGACAGAGATGACGGCTGGCTGGAGCAATTGCAAGACTCCATCTTTCAGATGCAATGTGACACCTGAGAAAACAAAATGTCAAAGAAAAATGCATTGTCTTAGAACAATAAAATAGAAAAAACCTCTCTAAAACTGTTATCATAAAATAGGATAATAGTATCCACCTCAGATGGATGTTTATAAAGGCCTGAATAAGATAATCCAGGGGAGGAATCATCAGTGTCTGGACATGGTGAGCATTAATAAGTGGTGTTTACTATGACTGTTATGCTATTACTTAACTTTGGCTAAAAGATGCTTTTCCATAAATAACACATATTGAGGAACTCAGAAGTAATAGGTGAAAAAATGATTATTACCCAATGCCTGATATAATCTCTTACCAACCTGAACAGGAATTAACTCTTATGAGTTCTTGGAGATTCTGTTTTCTAATGTGGTTCTCTATTTATCCCTACTGACTTTTTCTCCTACGAGGCTTGAAATTCTCACCATTATGCTTTCTCTGAGAAAACCATGAAAATGGACTGAATCGAGAACACTAATGCCAAAAAAAAAAAAAAAATCAACACTTTACCTAGGATACATGTGCCCATTAGAGCCCTCACATTAGCTAATATTAATTTATTAATGACATTGTACTTTTGTGGCTCTCATATGGAGTCTGAACTGAGTGAATTTCAAGATAAGAATCAATCTTAACTTTTCTGAGATCTAAATTTAAATTTCTGTACCATAAACATAAAATTTTTGTACCAATGATAAATCCTCAGGGAACATTTAAATCATAATATTGCATGGTCCCATTATGGGTTTAAAAATATATTGTCTTAATAAAAAAAAATATATATATATATACATATATATATACATATATATATATACTGTCTTAGTTTTTTTAGGCTACTGTAATAAAATATCATAAACTTGGTGACTTATAAATAATAAAAATTTATTTCTCACAGTTTCAGAGGCTAGGATGTCCAAGATCAAGGCCCTGGCAAATTCAGTTACCATTGAGGACCCACCTCTGGTTCAGAGATGGTGCTTTCCCATTGCAACCTCTGGGGCCTCTTTGAAGAGGGCACTAATCCCACTCATGAGGGCTCCACCCACAGGACCTAATCACTTTCCAAAGTCCCCACCTCTTAATACCACCACATGGGTGATTAAGTTTCAACGCGTAAATTTTGAGGGGGCACAAACATTCAGTCCACAGCAGTTACTAAACATGTCTGGGTTCCAGAGAAGAGGAAAATAACCTCTTTGCAACTAGTTTCAACTCCATGGCCACCTCCGTGACCACTGATGTTCCCATGACTTATGGAAGCCAGAAAATTGTGGATTTTATTCTCTTTGATTATCTTATTACACAGAAACCTGTTTGCTTCCTGAACTCTTCTTATCCTTCTTTTATGAATTGCAAACATTTCAGCAATTTCCTAGCACCTGGATTTCATTGACAATCAGGGATCAGGAAAGACAAATTCTAAGAAACATGCTTAAGGTGAAGAAATAACATTTTTTACTAGACATAGAGCACAATATTACACAAATCTAAACTTCACAAACAGGATTTTGTAGGTGACCGTAAGCTCACATTGGATGGAACATCAGATTCATTTGCTGGATGCAGGATTTCCCTTGTTACCCATCAACTGCACAAGATGTGTGTTATGGTTATTCATGTGAGCTGTGATTACAAAATAATGGAGCAGATTCCACATAACATGCACAAAAAGAGGAACATATGTACATCATATAAATATATATAAATTAGCTTGTATCCAAATCCCACATTTGTTTATCAAAATGTCAAGAGAAATGTAGTCAAGAGTTGTTTTCATCCCCAATCCTGTCACTTATCATATCTAGCAGTAGAAAAACTATCATCCTAACCTCTTTTTTGCCACATTACAGGCTTGTGAAATAAACATTTGTTCTATTTCTGCACATAATTAGAAGGGAAGAAAGTCAAGGTTGGAATGTGTCAGAAATGGTTCCGTTAACGCTTGAGATTTACCAAACCGATGATCTTAGCGAATCGGTAGACATCCCAATCAGTGCCAAGCTGCTAATGAAGAGGCTCACAGATTAGTGAGATTGACCCTGCAGTATTTGTTATATACTGTAAGAACTATACTTTGCCTGAACAAATTCCACCCACAGTGTAGGGGCCTGACTGGTGGAGTAGGCTGGAACTTAAGGAACCAGTTCTGCACATAGCTCAAGAAATTGGCCTCACCCATCATACAATGGCGGAAATTGATCTGCAGGTTTGCCTTTAAATATGGAGGAAGGGAAAATGAACTTGAACTATGAAGCTAGTCTGAAAGAAAAAAATTGTAAAGTATAACGTGGTTATAGAAAAGCACATCGGCCAGGAAGGTGACGTAGAAGAGAGTCAATCCCAGAAGGCAGTTGAAAGCATAACCCGGGCCTGAGAGGGAGGGAGGGGGAGCCTCAGGGCAGAGTCTGCCCTCTGAAGCCACATGGAGATTAGCAAGCCAGATGGAAAGAGATGAACTCAAGCAGAATTTGGCTGGACTTGGAAGTTATTTTCATTATATAGTGCCCATTCCAGCATTAGGAAATATTCTGCATTTGATTTTGGTTTTGTTTTTACAGAAGCCAGATATGCCTGTGTGTGTGTGTGTGTTGACCATCAATTCAAACAACATTTAATTACTGCAGAGGGCTAATCCAGACCATCAGTCACTAGCTTGTCACCTTAAAAGTTTAATTCTTTGGACCTCCTAAATACTTAAACACACACAAGACAATAAAAGAAGGAAAGAAAAAAATGCACACAAGCCGTTGGTGTTATAGTCAGGTACAATCAGGGGTCTGTTGCTGGTTTCCCTAAACCCACGCAGACTTGGGTGTATTAATATAATGCTTTCTAGCCGCCATATCAGGTAAGCCTTAAAGTCTCAGTAATTTCATGCAATAAAATAAAAGCAACACAATTATTTCTTGCTCACCTGACAGTTCTGCCTGGGGTTCCTGGCGGTGAGGGTGTGGTGTGTAGGGAGGGAGGGAAGGTGTTCTCCAGAAAACTTCTTCCATCTCATAGGTCTGCTGCCTTCAGCCTGTACTTCCCTGAGTCATCCTGGAAAAGGGGGTGGGGGGTAAGTTGTCTCCGGTCCACCAGCCAGAAAGTGAAGGGGCGGGGGTGGGTGGTGAGGGGAGCTATCTCTAGGCCAGACACGGATGTGGCACACATTACTTTCATTGATGTTCCACTAGCTGGGGACTTGGTCCTGTAGCCACACCAAAATGCAAAGGAAACCAAAAAAGCTTGACAGTTGTAGCCTTAAAACAATAAGGAACCTGGTTTGGGGAAAAATATTCAGCACCCAGTGCCACCTCTAGGGATTAAAATGAAGTCACTTTAATGGCAGCAAAGTGAGTTTTCTCTATTCTCATCTGTCTCTGCAGGAAGCCTTCACTCAGTCTCACCAATTTCTTTCTGTCTTTGGAGCTGTGTCCTCTCCTCTCAATGACCACTTGCCTGAGCCATATTTTTTCCATGTGTTTTCAATGCTCCCAACAGAACCTCAGAAGGGACCCTACTCCACCCCCTAGGAGCACCAAGGCCTTTCTTTCCACCCCTCCACACGTACTAAAGCCCTCTGCCATGACTTAATACAGCATTTGGGTTTTGTTATTCTTAATTTGCAGCCCCTCTCTCATACTCTAGGACTCAGATGTGGCCCAGAGATAAAT
>NW_003852501.1:326991-328160 GCF_000181295.1 Otolemur garnettii
AAAGCTTACCATAAATGGTTTTTCTTTTCCTAAAGTTTAGATCTCTTACCCAAAGCACCTTAGCCTCTTATGCAAAAATATTTTCCTTGAGAACTCTTCCAGAACTTACCAGTTCTTAGGAAGACTCAAACATATGCACCTCCCTTCTATAGATTCAATGTTGACTTACATTGGAATCCTTTATTACATTTTAATAAAACATTTCTGGATAACCATCAATGAAAAATATAACATGAGAACCATTGCTAAATATTGTACACATTGTAAGCAACACGATGATTTTTAAAACCATTTCAATTACCTCAGTCTGCTTTCTTATTTCTAGGATCTCCAAAGAGCATAGCATTTTAAAAAAGGCATATTTTCTATTAAAAAATTAAAGACTTAGAGCCATACTCCACCCAGAGCATACATATCAGAAGAGAAGTTCTACTTCAAGGGGAGGGAGTTATACCCAGAAGGAGATGCTCTCTGACATTTGACTCATAATAGGACAGGCCAATTTGATGTCCTCACAGCACTTTATAAAACAGTGTGAAACATGTACATAAAAATGAACAGGAAGGAATCTTAGTGTCCACATCATCCTATCTTAGTCACCTCAATTTGCCAACTGATAAATTTGTGGTTGTGAGACAGTATTATTTATCCATGATCACACAGCTGGCAAGTGAAAAAAAATTCCTGAACAATCCAAGTCTTCTACCAATATATCCAATTCTTTCTCCCCACATCATATTGCCTCTCCAGAGTTTTGTAGAGCCCTCTAAGAAATTTTGAGCATTTATTAACTTGCCTTCTTTACCTCTCCAGGAATCAATACTTAACTCCTTCCGTTTATTAATTTTATTTCAATAAAAGTAAAGAAAAAGTAAATTTCTCCTTACTTTCTTGTACGTGTGAGTACCACTCCACGAGGTGTTGTGTACCACAATACCACTCCACTAGATGTTTTTCAGAATTCATAAACAGAAAGCCAAAACATCAGTGGAGGTTCCATGTGCGGTATCAGCCTTGACTTCTGCACAGGCTTAGCATATGTTACAGCTGTTCTCTAATTAACTCAGGAGGCAGCTATGTGACTCTAGAAGCAGAAAGTTGCTGCTTTTTCACCACTTTCTTTTAGTATTGCAGATATTTATTATCCACTTACTAGAGACCGACTGCTG
>NW_003852501.1:329026-329273 GCF_000181295.1 Otolemur garnettii
CCCAGAGTTCCCTATGTGGTCAGAAGAGGCCCCCAAGGTAACTGCACTGTGGCCTCACGCTTCCTATGCTCCCAATCCTGCTTCTACGATCCTGTCAGGGGGTTGTTTCCAAGAGCATTTCCCATTAAATCTTAGGCAAGCAAATCTCACAGTCTGTTTCTAGGGAGCTTTATCCAAGATGAAAGGAGATAGAAATGGGGACTCAGCATGAGTGTCAATGTGACATAACCTTGACAGTACCTTGACT
>NW_003852501.1:329806-334290 GCF_000181295.1 Otolemur garnettii
GGCTATTTTTTGGTTGCAGCCATAATTGTTGTTTGGCAGGCCTGGGCTGGATTCAAACCTGCCACCTTAGGTATATGTGGCTGGTGCCTTAGCCACTTGAGCCACAGGCGCCGAGCCATCATTAGCATAATATTATACATTTTATCTCTGAAGCCAGTGAGATTCATCCCATTCTCCTTGCTAACAGTTGGTTTAAAATGTGCTCTTTTGGGCAATTCTTGCTACTGGGACATGAATGAAGTCTCTGGGAGCTTCTAGGATAGCATTCATTGATGATAAAAAGGCACAATGAGGAGAAGGCCTCCTTTTTGGCTGGATGTTGTCTTGTGATGCAGCCACTGGAACAGCAGCAGTTATCTGTGACTGTGAGGAGCAGTAGCTAATGAGGGCGGGGAGGAAGGTGGAGAAAACTTTGTTTCCTGATGTCTTGTTTAGATTCTGACTTAACCAACTAAAGGCACATCAGACCTGCACACTTCATCTTACACAAAACAATGAAGTCCTGTGTTGTTTCAGCCACTGAGTCTGGTGAGGAGTAGAGGAGGGGTTTGTTCCTTGCAGTCAAAAGCATCCTAATTGTACAGAGCCTGTTAAAGTGAAAGGAAAACAAGAAAAATATTACTGTATTTTTTTATATTTGTTAGTAAAATGAACAATTATAAAAAAATACAGTAATAAGTAAGTTTGTTTCTCTATTGAAACAAATGGAAGAGTAAGAATAAGAAAACAGAATAAATGATGAGAAAAGTGAAAAAGTTCAAATATAACAAAGTTAAAACTAACACTACCAAGTGAAATAAATCTTGTAAATCTGTATAAAACAGGAAAACTGTCCAGTCTCTAAATCAAAGTGCACAGGAATAGAAAGTAATTTGCTTCTAAGGTCCTTTAATCCTTCATGTATTTTTATAATATTGATCCCTCAAGAAGTGTTCAGCGTAAACTTAGTATTAAATCCTGGGTAACAATAGTTTCACATTCATCATTTCCCTTAGCATTATTAGCCCCATTTTTCAAAAAATGACTAGGACTTAGAGAAGTTACACTTAAATGTAGTTATGACTTTCATTTACTAATAACAGACCCAACTTGAGTCAACTTACAAAAACAAAATAAAAATTTATTTATAATACAGCCCCTTATCCCAAAATAAGAAACTATCATGCAAAAGAATTGTGAATATGAAACACTAACACTGTACAAAGCATTTATAAACTGGGGGTCACCAAAGAAAACTGTAGAGGTGGGGAAGAAGCAGAAGCGGAGTAATCACCCTGAATCTCAACATCCCACAAGTCAAGCAGAGTATAAGTGGTTTGCATAGACCAAGGCCAACATGCCAGTGGCAAAGAGGTGCTATGGACTGAATGTCGTATCTGCCCATAATTCATATGTGGGAACATTAATCTCAATGTGATATATTTGGGGTAGGGTCTCTGGGAGATAATTAGACCTTGAGGGTAGAGCCTCATGCATGGGGTTAGTGCCCTGTTAAGAAGAGCAAGAGAACTAGGTAGGTATCTATCCACCTTGTGAGGGTACAATGAGAAACCAGCAGTCTACACCCAGATGGTAACTCTCCCTCCCCAGAACCCAACCGTGCTGGCTCCAGAGCTATGAGAAATAAATTCCTGTAGTTGATAAGCCATCTAATTTCTTTCTTTCTTGCTCACTTGATAGTCAATTTTATACATAGTCAAAATATGTATAAGGTTAGCATGTCACATATATATATAAATATATATACACACACACACATACATATATGTGAAGATAGCTGACATTTGAACATTCAAGCATATTAAAATTGTCCTTATATTTTTAATTTTAAATGTATACCTTAAGGCATTTTATAGGTGACAGGAGTTCTGCTCCCATTATACTCTATGTATCATATGGGCAGCAGTCAGGGAACATCCGTTCAACTCTGTACCCAGGGAAGACTCAGGCCATGGAGTGGCCACTCAACTACTCCACTACATGGAGTTCCCACTCAACTAGTTATACCCTCTTTGAGGGTTTTCTGAATCCTCAGAAATATTTGTCTCCTTAAACTTTTAGTCAAGATGTTCTTTATGCCTACTACAAAAACTACTTTAAAGGAATTGCAAAGAAACAAATTTCCTGTTAAATAAGGTTTATTTAAAATACAAATTTAGAAATATTATATAAAGCAACAATAATATCGCTAAATAAATCATGATCTATCCACATAACAGAGTGCTATATAGTCATTAAAAATTATGAATTCAAAATATTTTAATAACATGGAAATGTTCATACCTATTATATAAAGATATAGGATATAGACCTACATGGAATAATCTCAATTTTTTAAAATAAATAGTCATGCTATGCATATCCATGGGGAAAAAAATAGAAAGTGTCAGTCATAGGATTACAGATTAATGCTATCATTTAATTTTTTTATAATCCAAGTGATATAAAACATATATCAATTCTATATTCATAAAAGTCTTTCTTCTATATAATATTTGTGCTAGAAATAGATTTTTATGAAAATTTATTTGTAGATTTAAATTCATCTTATATACCATTAGGTTCCTTTTAATTTTTCTCTTTTAAAAGAACCCAGAGATAGTCATGAAAAATGGCAGAATCATATAAGAACTTGTAAACAAAATGAATGAGAAATTAGGTAACAATAAATCATTTATTTAATAAATAAATTGTGAGGCATTAAGTATTTATTTTTCTTTCATTTTTGTATACTGTTCATATGGAATTGTAGATATATTTTTCCACCTGTAAAAGGGTAATTAATAAAAAATAAAGTAGAATAAGCGATTTTAAAAGAGTCTGAGTAGCTGATGCTAGGGAAAAAAAGAAACACACCTCCTTCAAAAAACCTTTCCTCTATAGTTAAAGTAGGTAGGTTTACCAAAATGACAAGTGTTTTGCTACAAATACCTAGATAGCTAAAAGTCAAGAGCAAGTCACTATTTGATGAAATGATTTTTACTTTTTGTTAGCACTTACTCTATATTACAGTAATCTGTGTTACTTTCTTCTCACAAGGCTGTGACCTCTTTAAAGCAAAACTATTCTCTTTGGCTTTGTAGCCCTATTGTCTATCACACTGCTGGGAACACGGTGAAGGTGAAATGCAGCTCCAAGTCGCCTTTCCGCAGCCCATTTTCTGGGCAGTATCACTATACCTTGGCCAGTTCCTCACCCCCCTCCTCTTGGCCTCAGCCCAGGTGTGCACACCCAATGTACTTGGAGGTCAGAATCGCCCCCTCTCAGATCTAGTCCTTTGGAATCAGATTATTTCTGGGCCTACTCAGCCACCTGTGACATCCATGGGATAGCATTTTCAGAATCCAGGATTACAATAGTAAAAACATTTTTAACATAATGTGTGAAGAACTTCAAACAAAAAATATTTATCAAAAACAATAACACATTATTGTTCATCATTGTTAAAAGAAGTTAAGATATACCATATTTACCATGTAGAGAGTGCTCCTGTGCATAACACACACCCACATTTCTGGCCCAAACTTTCAGGAAAATGCCCTCCAAGAAAGTGGCCTGCTGTCTGCCAGGAGAGACATGTCCTCATCATCCCTCAGCTGTTCACTTTGTGAAGGCTGTTATCTTTCCTCTCTCCTGAGAGCCCTTCCCTTCCTGCCACATCACGGAGCCACAACAGAGATGGCCACGTGTGTGGCTGGTAAGGTGGGAGCTTCTGAGGCTGCTCTACCCACAGGCAGCCAAACAATGTCTGGGCGAGTGCTGGACCCCCAGTTCCCTCAACACAGCCAGGCCTTAGGCCGTGGCCTACTTCATCAGCCCTGCCACTGTCCCCTCCTGATTGTGGCACTCAGTGGAGGCCATTCCAGCCCACCCCCACTAGATCATGGATCCTCCCAGATGGATCCGTATGTGTCTGGCCAGCCCAGATGGAAAAGTACCCCTGGACTCCCCAACTCCTGACCCGTGTCCTTAGGATGTGCATTATACCTGGGTAGTACAGAAAATTTGGGGGAAAAGTACAATTGTACATGGCAAAATATAGTACATTTGACTTTGAGGCTGGTCTTCAAGTTTTTGCTATGGTTTGGATGTTTTCTCTCTAAAATTCAAGTGTTGCCAATGGGATAGTATTAAGAGATGGGGTCTTTGAGAGGCTATCAGGCCACAAAGGCTTCTCCTTCATGAAAAGGATTAAGTGCCCCTATAAAGAGGCTTGACAGAGGATGTTTTTTCCACTTGTTCTTCTGGCTCCTACCATGTGAGGACACAGTGTTCTTCCCCTCCATGAGATGCAGCATACAAGGCCTCACCTTGGAAGCAGAGGACAGTCCTCGCCAGACAAGGAGCCTGCTGGTGGCTTGATCTTAACTTCCCAGCCCCAAGAACTGTGAGAAATAAATATCTGTTCTTTAAAAATTACCCAGTCCCAGCTGCCTCAGTCATAACAGCACAAAATGGACTGAGATAGTTTCCTTTCCTAGTTT
>NW_003852501.1:334553-336797 GCF_000181295.1 Otolemur garnettii
AGACTCGCTTGAGCCCAGGAGTTGGAGGTTGCTGTGAGCTGTGATGCCACGGCACTCTACCCAGGGGGACAGCTTGAGGCTCTGTCTCAAAAAAAATATATATATATCAAAATTCAAAAATAAAAAGCTTATTCATACAGCTGCCAAGGTAACAAGCTAATTGTTAACATTTTAGTGTTCTTTTCTTCCAGATATGTCCTATACATGAATTTTTATACTATATTTTATAAAAATATAACATGCAATTTTGCATCCCATTTTTCTTCACATTTAATGATTTGCCATAACCACATTTCACATCATTAAAAGTTCTGCACAACATGCTTAATAGTCACAAAATATTCTATTCTCTGAGTGTGTTCTGAGTCATTGCTCTGTATGTGGACATTCAAGATGTTTCCAATGTTGTTAATACTCTCTTGAGGCTCTTACGAGCATCTTTGAGGATAAATGGTTTTTCATATCTGAGATCAGTTCCTTAGAATAAAGTCCTAGTGATAGAACTGTTAGGTTAAACAAAGTGAAGTGAAGTAGATTATTTCCTTGGTAGACGTTAAAGAATCAGGCCTTCCGGTATTCACATCCTTGTGTAGTTCCCTGCCCTTGAATCATGGATGACTCTGTGTCCTGCTGTCATCAGTGGAATGCAGAAGAAATGACAGTCAGCCAGCTCCGGGTGTAAGCCTTAAGAAAGCCTGGCAAGTTGTGCTTTTGCACTCTTTTAAGAAGTATGACTCCCCTGAGCCTCCATGTTAGGAGAAGCCCAGCCCAGCCATGTGGAGAAGCTGTGAGGAGAAGCACCCAGCCCCCTGACAACAGCTCAGCTGAACTCTCCCTTCAGCTAGCGTCAGGGTATCAGCCTGTAAGTGGGACCACACTTGAAATGGACTTCCAGACTAAGCTGAGCTGCCCCAGCTCACGCGTAGAAGGTAGAGACAAGATATCCCTGCCAAGCCATGCTTGCATTGTAGAATTAAAAGCTAATAACTAAAATGGTGATTGTTTTAAGTTCCTAAATTTGGGACTAGTTTTTTGGGTTTTTGGTTTTTTTTTTTCAGAATGGACAACTGAAACAGGACATTTAAACATTGTTAATGTGCACTGGTAGGTGACATCTCACAAACAAGTCATTGTGTCGACAAATCCTTTGCCTCACTAGCCTTTTAAAAATATTTACAGAATATGTGAACATAAACTGTATTTCCTTTCCCAATATCCATTCAACCACATCTCTATAAAAAAGTAGCGGGGTAGGGCAAGTCAGGCTGCAGGACCCAGAGTCTGCTGGGAGCCAGTCTCTGCAAAGACCTCTGGAGGAGAGCAGGTGGTCAGGAACAGCCTCTCCCTGTGGAGCCAGGGAGCCAGCAGCAGTGAACCTTGGGGCCAGACACTGAGGTTTTGAGGTTGTAGATCACACATGGATTCTAAACTTTCTCAGTTTTGAGTTTGATCACTAAATCAAAGTGGTTGTCTCCCATGGGGTAGGTATGAGGCTACTTTATGTGTGGGATAAAAGGTAAGTAGAATATTGTTGAACAAAAAGACACACAATGGTTGTCCTTAGTTAACATTTGTCCCCCTTCCAGACACATGGTAGAGTTGCACTCCACGGCCCACTTCTGGCTGGTTGGGTCCATGTGATTCATTCTGATGATAAGTTGAGAGAGGATTGTGTGACACTTGCCTGCAGGAGCCCCAGACTGGCAAAGTCCTCTACAGCTCTCTAGCCGTGTTTTGATGACCCGCAATTCCCACAACAGCAGCTGAGTAACAAGAAAGAATAGAATCTCTGTATACATGAAAAGGACAAGGAGCATAAACAAGAAATACATCTTTATTTTTTGCCACTAAGATTTGGGAGTTGTTTATACCATCTGTAGGGATGTCCGACCAGCAGCCCACCGGCGGCATGTGGATTGTATGAGGACATACCACAAAAATCATTCACTGACCTTGTTGGTCTATTGCTCATCAGCTTTCATTAGTGTTTGTATATTTACTATGTAGCCCAAGACAACTCTTCTCCTTCCAGTGTGGACCAGACACCCCTGAGGACATCCTGGTGTCCTTCACTGCAGCATAGACTCCTCCCCAGACTTTGCCAAAATGGAGCTAGCAAGATGCTATGAATCTCTGCCTCGAATTATCGTTTACTCCATCTGCCTGCGGTTTTTCTCATCAGAATGCCGTCATCCCACGCTGTGGGCCCTGGGAAGTGTGCATGTGCAATTGCAGCCTTCATTC
>NW_003852501.1:336875-361431 GCF_000181295.1 Otolemur garnettii
CCACTTAGCAGTCTTGCTTTCATAATATTCTAGCCACCTACCTATCTGTTTATCCATTATCCCTCTATCTATCTGCTTTTGTCTGTCTGTTAGGGAGACTCCCAAGGAACCAAATTTCTTCCCAGGAATCAAGAGGAAGACTGGGGCAGTCCTCTCAGAGATAGAAGCTAGGGTCTCCTTGGCTGCTGTGGCCTCTTATCAGCGCTACCCTCAGACCACTGGGCTTGCTGGAAGTGGGGCGGGGGACGAGAGGGGTCAGCCATACAGGTAGAAACTGGCTCCTATTCAGGACTATACCCTATTCAAGATCTCTTCAATATCCACATACATTCCTCAGTTGAAGGAGCAGAAGGAAAAATCAGACTTTATAAAACAGAAAAAGGTCTGTCTGCAACAAACCAGTAATTGGAATTTCTACATTTTAAAAACAGAGAATAATTTTTCAAAGCTAAACAGAATTTTAATAAAACATATGCATCTGTTTGAAGAAATGTATCCATAAAAAGAGAAATATAAGCTAGTGCTGTCAATATATTGATCCTAAATTTTATAAAGATCCAGGAATGATGAATATCCATTTGAATGCTGTTTAGCATAGTCTTTTTTGAAGAAAGTACAAATACTTACAGTTCTTTGGCTAAAGTTGAAGTTGGTTATGTTCTTTTCTCTTTTTAAATAGTGTCAGTTTTGTAATTTTTGAAAAATTATGCCCCCTGCCTTCTCAAGAAAAAGTTTCTTGAGTTTGAAATCTCTACTAGTTCTACTTTCTGTCAACTGGCTTAGTATCACTTTAAACTATGTGAAAGCAGTTTGAGGTTTTATCCTAAGGACTCTACAAAATCTATAGAGTTTGCATGTATGTGTATCAAGTACTCAGTGTATATAGAGTGTTCCATTTTACATTGTAGAGTGACTTTTTTTTTAAAGAAAATACCATTGAGTTGTAGAGCTTGAAGAGAGATATAATTCTACCCTTTAAATTTATAAAGAAACAAATATTGACTTACAAAGTTATTAGAACCTGAATCAGCAGTTCCCCTCAAATGATTGGTCCTTCATATTTACTCTGAGTAATGATGAATTTGAAAAGTTGTAGCCGGGTGTTCTGGTGGGCGCCTGTAGTCCCACCTACTTGGGAGGCTGAGACAAGAGAATTGTTTAAGCCCAAGAGTTTGAGAGCCACAGCACTCTACTAAGGGTGACATAATGAGACTCTGTCTCAAAAAAAAAAAAATAGAAAAAAAAAAGAAACATTTTAAAATTTCCTTATGCTCAGGATCATTTATTTCAAATTCCATACCAGAAGTAAGTTATGATACTGATATTATATTTCTAGATATCTTAATTATTACCTTTAAAATGATTGGTTGTTACTTTCAGGGGGCATGAATGCTTACTATTTAAATACCCAACACAAAAGAATCACTAAGTAACTCAGATCTTAAAGATTTACTCAAAGATTACATTCTTATTGCATATGATACCTCTTATTCACAAGATAGTATTTTTATATTTATGCCACTGAAAGACTGTTATTTAAAAAAGAATTACTTTGAAATTATAGCATCATGAAATAGAAATTTAACACATAAACACATCTACCCATCTTCTCCCTTTGTCTAAGTGATGTTTCCTTGTGGCCCCAGTTTCTAGCATAACACAAAGACTTGGGAGTTCAGTGACAACCAAAAGCATTGGAGTGATGGTCCCAAGTCCCTGAATGTCCACACTGAAGTGCAGTCTATGTCCTTTTTTCCAGCCCCCACTCACCAGTGTAGGCCAATCCACCCTTATCTCCCCCTGACTAGGGTAGGAGATTGCCTAGTGATCTCCCACTTCTTTCCTTGCTCATTTTAATCTCATCGCAACACAGTAGAGAGAATTACCCTGTTAAATATGCTTTGGGTCATGCCACTCCTTAGCTCAAACCTTCTGGTGACTCTGTTTCCTTAAGAGGATATAAAAACTAAATCCTAACAGTGGTCTATAGCTCCTTCAAATCTCTGCTCAAATATCATCATCTCAGTGAGGGCTTCCCTGACCAATACGAATTCCACTATATACACTTTTCCCTGCCTTATTTTCGTCCATCACAATTATCATCTATCACCCTGAATATTATCTTTGTTTATTACCTTTGTTTACAGACTAACTCTCCTTATTAGAAAGTAAGCTCCAGAGTGCAAGGATTTTTTCCAGTGGTTCATCACTACAATCTGGTGCCCAGAGCAGCCTCTTCCACACTGAAAATTTTCAATAAATATTGTAAATTAATCTTATGTGATCTATCAAATAATCAAACTTAAAAATAACAAAAGCAGGCCAGGTGTGGTGGTTTATCCCTGTAATCCTAGCTCTCTGGAATGCCAAGACAGGTGGACTGCTGGAGGTGAGGAGTTCAAGACCAGCTTGAGCAAAAGCAAGACTCTGTCTTTAAAAACTAGCTGGGTGTGGCACCTGTAGTCTCAGCTACTTGAGAGGCTGAAGGAAGAGGATCAATCACTTGGGCCCAAGACTTTGAGGTTGCTGTGAACTATGACACCATGGCACTCCACCAAGGGCATCAAATTGAGACTGAGACTCTGTCTCAAAAGAAAAAATCAAAGAAAAGACAAAAACCATACGGCAAGAATAAGCCCAATTGCTATGAAAAATAACAGAAAAATTTTAAATCCAACAGAGGCCTTAGAAATGAAAATTGTAGTCAATGAAGCTAAAACCTTTATAGCCAGCTGAACTAGCTGGTTAGAAACAGCCAGAGAGATAATCAGAAAACTGAAAGGAAAAAAAAAAAAAAAACTCAGAAAGCAGGAAATAGGGTGAGATAGAAAATAAAGAAGTTAAAATACATGGAGAACAAATCAAGAGGGTCCAAAAAAGTCTATATGAGTTCTAGAAATAGGAAAGTGAGTAGAAGAGAAATACAAAAGAGATAATTGCTCAGTGTTCCATAATTAATGAAAAATAACAGTGAGTCACAAACAAAATATATTTGTGTCTACAATCAAAAAGAAAAAAAAGAAAAACACAAACAAATGAAAACATAAAAAAATCGGAGAGAATAAACAAGATTACTTGAAAAAGGAACAATCGTTAACTCTGTTCCCTTTGTCTTCCCTCCATTAGGTAATAGAAGTAACCACAATCTGGTAAAAAACTAACAAACAGACACACAAAAACCATAGATCAGTATAGATCAGTGTTTTTCAATCATTTTTATGTCACAGCACATTTGAATATGTAGTTAAACTTCTGTGTCACACTTAAATTATCTTCGCAAAAAAGTAAAAAAAAAAGAATATACTTACTGTGTTTATACTTCTGTTGAAAATAATTTAACTGATGATCTTGGTATTTTCAGGGCACATCTAAGATGCTCTCACAGCACACCAGTTGAAAATCACTGCCATAAGCTGAAGAGAGAGCAACATGAAAAAGAAACAGCAACTTTCGAAAAAACCAGAGAGAATTTCTAGAAACAAAGAAAATATCCATTGAAACAGAAAATTTAATGCATACGTTAAACAGATTGATCGTTGTTAATGATATAAGATCTGCTGGCAATTAATTATCTCTTGAGGTTAAGATTTGAAAGGCTCCATTAATGTACACAGCTATGATTTAATAAAAAAATCTTTAAAAAAAGAAAGATTTGAAAGGTTTGCTTCAGCATCAATAGCTACGTGGTTAGGGCACCGGCCACATACACCAGGGCTGATGGGTTCGAACCTGCCCAGCCCTGCTAAACAACAATGACAACTACAACAACAACAACAAAATAGTCAGGTGTTGTGGTGGGCACCTGTAGTCCCAGCTACTTGGGAGGCTGAGACAAGAGAATGATTTGAGCCCAAGAGTTTGAGGTTGCTGTGAGCTATGACACTACAGCACTCTACTGAGGGCGACATTGTAAGACTGTGTCAAAAAAAAAAAAAAAAAATGTGAACCGCTTTCAAAAACTCGGAAACAGTGGTAAGGAATTCTTTGTTACTTGACCGTGTGTGTCTCTGATTACTGTGGAAGTCTGCATTAGGGAGGAGAGCTTAAATCATCAGAAGCTTACTTCTTGCCATGTTAGATCCTCCCCCTGGGTTGGCTGGGGCCTCTGTCAATCTCATCAGGGACCCAGGTTCATGGAGTGTTAGCAATGGCAAAAAAAAGAAAAAAAAAGAGTTCAGCGAATGGGCCCTGTGTGTTAATGCTTCCTGCCACAGAGTGCATTTCATTCCCTAAAGCAAGCCTGTGCCTGTGCCTGACCTGCAATCCTACCCTGCGCCTGGTAACAGAAATAAAAATTCGAGTGAAAATTCAGCATTAATGCCTATAATAGAATCAAACGTGTTTCCATATGTTATGCATTTATTGGAATTTCTTCTTAAGCATATTTTCTATTCCACTTCTGTATCTAGTAGGGCCCTCAGAGTTCGCAACACTTAGTTTAGTCTTAACCAGAGCCCTAGGAAAACATACTTCTAACCAGGAACCCAGTCAATTTGAAATAGCCTGCTTTCACCCTGGGGGGCCGGGGGGCTCCTTTTCCTGATGTAGATATTTCCTTTACCGTGTAGTAGTCTAGAATAAAGGTCGACAAGAGGCATTTGTTCTTCTGTCTCACTATATTAATACAACCCTTCCTCACAATTTCTGGACCTGCTCCCCAAAGCCCTAAGTTTTTCACTCATTTCATTAATCTCCATCTCCTGCATTCACTTTCCTCCCCAGACTAGCAGCTCATCTTGGGGACCAGAGCAGGTGTTCCCTTTGCAGATGGCCCGATTAACCCACGTCTGGTACTTTGAAAGGACAGTTCTCAGTAGCTATGGATGAACATTCTTGTACAGTAATAACAAAGACAAGGAGGAGGATGCCACGCCCACTCTCTTCCTTCAGTCTTTGCATCCGTCATAAGCCTTATTTTGCTAAAGGAACAGCAGAAAAGCAACAACAAACCACTGATGAATTCTGAGTACAACACATTTTTCTTTCTTTTTTTTTTTTTTTGAATTTTATTTATTGTTTCTGTGTTCCAAATGTTCTATATACTAGCCCTGTGTTGGCTAATGGTGGGTATTCAACTAAGTTGAATCTGAATCAAATAGGAAGTAAAAGCACATTACAGAGGTCAGGGTGTGTATGAGATATTCTGTACGGATTTTTAACTGACCATCCACGCCAAAAGCCTAGTACTCCGGGTACTCAAAACAATCAGAAAGAAAATAATGAGAATTTTAATCCTTTAAGTATGCATTTTCCAAATTATTCTCTAATTCATCTGTCCTGACTTTTGGCTAATTAACACTATTTGGGGTGACCACTAGCATTGCATTACAGTTAAAACTTTTAAAGCAAAAACTATTCCCTGCTTAAAAGTAGTTGCAAACGGGGCAGGGGGGGGAATCAATCTGCTCAGCCAAGTCTTCCCTGGGTCGCAGAGCATCAACTGTTTGTTACAGTTTACTCTGTGATTCAGAGACTTGGTTATTCTATGAGGAAATTCTGAAGGACCACCAAGCATCCTGGTCTTTACATGATTTCTTTATATAATTTTCTTTTATTCCTACGTCCAACGTACAGTAGATTCATGTTATTCAGATAGTTCGCAGTTAAAATAAAACAAAATTGCATATGGCCAAAATTATCCCTTGGTGGCCCAGCATGCAGGGAAAGAGACGAACAGTAGTTTCAATAATGTTTTTCCCAGCTGGAGGAACCTTGGGCTGCTAAGGCGTCCACCTAACAGAAACAACCCTTCAAAGTCATTATCATTTTAGAAAATTGTAATCAACCAAGGCCATGGCATCTTTTAGCCTTCTTCATTGTTATTTCCACTTCTTGAATCTTTGGCTGAGCATGTATTGTTGAATTCACATACATTGAATATATGCAGCCTTACTATAGATGCCTTAAAGACTTACAGTGTCATTACAGGCAATACTAATAATTTATTATTTATGTAAACACCGAAAAATGTTGTTATAATAAAACATAGAAAAGTCTACAAACCATAAATGACATGCAATTCTATATCTGTAGCATCACAATGTTTTGTTTCACACTGGATTGATTGAGTAAAGGTCCAACTTTCATAAAGAACACAGCGTCCCTGCTTTTAGAGGCAGTCACTGGGAAGGATTATAGGAGCACGTAAAACACATTTACATAAATATGAATATTAATCAGTGATTGACTTTAGCTTATACAAATTGAAAATTTAAAAGAACTGAGTTGGACTTCAGGCAAAATGTCCTTCCATATGTGTATACTTTTAAGGCCTGGCATTACCAAGAATGGTCATGATATGCATAGTCTCAGTGATTTTCTGACTCCTCTCAGCAACAAGATCATCCTGGGCTATATAATTCCTTCTGTGGCATGACTGTTTACAAGCTTTCCAAGTGTACAACTGACAGCCCTCCTAAAATCTGTTTAGGTATTTAAAAATAGCTCTCTTCATAGTGTTATAACTGTTTAGTTTGTCTGAGAAAATAAACTAAAGATAATAAAAACCTTGGTTACTCTATTTCTAATGCTACCATAATTATATTTTCGGACCGAGAGTTCTTTAAATTTGAGTTGCCAAAATTAGCAATGTTAATACCAAGGAAAAAAATCATGAGTGGAGTATTGTTTTATCAGTTACCAGGACCATGTACCCAAATCTAAGAGAGAAATATTCATCCCAGATATGTTAGCTCACTTTTCCTCCTTGGTGAGAAAATAGCTGCAGTGTAGCTGTATGAAAAGCATTTTTCTTTGAAGATGCAGTATGTGCCAGAAGGGTGAGGTCATTCCGAACGACTCTGAAAATCAATCCTCATTATGCCAAGATGTATACGTAGATTATGGTATTGACCCAAGGCAAAGCCTGAAATGTGCTTTTCTTAAAAATAATTAGACACTGGATAACTTCTTGCTTTCTTATTGTTTGACGCTTTCTTTTTGAAAGAAGAATTTTAAATTCTTATTATGATTTGGTATTAGACCAAAAAGATGCTGGTTTTCTTCCAATAAAACATAGTCTAAAAGGAATTCACATTCAATCTGTGATATTAATTAATTAACAGCGTTCTTGCAATTTAAGAGTTTCTCGTGATGGACTCTGCCTCCATATGAAGCCCTGGATTCTAGTTCTGACTTTGCAGCTACAAGTTTTGAGGACTTACACCTTATGCACACCACTCAACCTCCTTCATTCTCTATTTTTGCATTTATAAGATAATAATTCAGTTTTCTATAAACTTCCATTTCTCTCTAAAATTATTCTCATGAGATGTTGTGGGTGTCGTGATAGGGCAGTTTCACTGATGTATTTTGAGTGAGTTTTGGGGTCTCCACTCTGACAGATTTATTCTCTTTCCTGATACAATCAAAAAAATAATAAAATACAGTCATGCATCACTTAATGACAGGAATATAGTCTGAGAAATGTGTCATTAGTTGACGTCATTGCATGAACGTCATAGTGTGTACTTTATACAAACCTAGAGGGCACAGACTTCTCCACACCGATGCTGTATGGTACAACCTATTGCTCCTAGGCTGGATTCTGTACTGGATTCTGTAGCCAATTATAACACAATGGAATTTGTGTATCTACACATATCTATGCATAGAAGAGGTACACTATAAAGATAATATAGAAGAAAAACATGGCACACCTGTGTAGGGCACTTACCATGACTGGAGCTTACAGGCCTGGAAGCTGCTCTGGATGAGTCAGTGAGTGAGTGGTGAGTGAATGGGAAGGCCTAGGACATTACTGAGCACTTTTGCAGACTTTGTAAACACTGGACGCTTAGGCTCCCCCACATTTATTTTAAAAATTCATCTTTCGTAAATAATAAATTAAGGAATGTGAAGGCCTAGGACATTTCTGTGTATGCTACACTTCATTTATTGTAAAAATTCATCTTTCTTCAATAATAAATTAATCTTAATTTACATTTTTACTGTATGAAATTTTTTGATTTTTAAACTTTTTGACTCTTTTCTAATGATATTTAGTTTAAAACACAAACACATCCAATAGCTGCACAAAAACATTTTCTTTCTTTCTCCTTATTGTATAAACATTTTTTTGTTTTCAAGTTTGTCATTGCTTCTTTTCTACTTTTTAAACTTTTTTATTCAAATCTAGGACACAAACAGACACATATTTTTAGGCCTATACAGGGCCTAAAAAATCATCAGGGTCAGAGTCATCAATATCACTGGTTCCCTCCACATCTTGTGCCACTGGAAGGTCTCAGCATGAAGCTGTCATCTGCTGTTATTGTAATGCCTTCTTCTGGAATATCTCCTGAAAGAGCTGCCTGAGGTTTACGGTTAACTTTTTTTAATATGTAGAAGTATACTCTAATGATTAAAGTATAGCAAATCAGTAATAGTAACAGTCGTTTATTATCATCATCAAGTATCATGTACTATACATAATTGCACGTGCTATACTTTCATATGACTGGCAGCACCACAGACATGTGAGTACCATGTTATGCTGTGTCGCAATGGCAATAAGATTACTCAGTGGTAGGAATTTTTCAGCTCCGTTTTAACCTTATGGGACCATCATTGTATGCACAGTCCTTGGTTGACTGAAGGGCTGTTATGAGGCACAGGGCTGGGTAGGAAACAGTGGTTTTCGAGACACTGGACATTAGGCAATGAATGGGCATGATTCCTGGGGTACAGGAAGCAAGTGGGGGAGCCCTTGTGGTTGCTTAGCTTCCTGCTGTAGAGAGATCCCAGGCCAAAGTGTGGGAAGATTAGCCTGGCAGATTTTTTGAGTGGAAGAGATGAGGAGAAGGTCCAGAAAGATCAAAGCATCTGCAGTTTACAGAGTATAGTACCCAAGAGCAGAGAGCAACATGGAGGGAGAAAACCAGACATCTAAAAAGGATGCCCTTGAGCATTCAGCTCAGTATTGATCAGCATTAAGTACAATACGTAAGAAAATTATTCAAGGCTCTGCACTTATAGCTCAGCAGCTAGGGTGCCAGTCACATACACCAAGCTGGGAGGTTTGAATCCAGCCTAGGCCTGCCAAACAACAATGACAACTACAACCAAAAAAAAAAAAAAAAAAAAAAAGCTGGGCATTCTGGCAAGTGCCTGTAGTTCCACCTACTTGGGAGGCTGAGGCAAGAGAATTGCTTAAGCCCAACAGTTTGAGGTTGCTGTGAACTGTGATACCACGGCGCTCTACCCAGGGCGACAGCTTGGGACTCTGTCTCAGAAAAAAATAGTAAAAAAAAAATTATTCAAGACTGGGTAAAGAGGCACTCCAAATTGTTAGTGGTAACAATACATGGGGTTCACCCAGATCTAGGAATAATACCTGTTCTCTATAACCAAAAAGGAAAATCTTATAATTCACTTGAGGACTGGAAAAAAGAGACCAAGAAGGTTTGCCTGAGTAGTGAGAAATAGTAACACAGTAGAACTTCTGTAAGTTTACCACCTAAGGGACTGCAACAAACTGGTTGACATGCAGAGGTGGTCAACATAAGAAACTAGGCCTACTGTACTAATATGCACATGTGGAGCCTGTTCAGTCTGTGAAAATTAGGTCAACTTTAGGAGGTGGTCAGTGTAGGGAGGTGGTCAACCATAGAGGTTCTACTATATTTAGATCTAGACTGAGAAGCGCACTCATCCTACTTAATAAATCTCAAAAACAAGGCCTGAAATAGTTTAACAGTTTCCAAGTAATTGAACTATATTCACAAATAAAGTTCAAAAGTACGTATTTACATATTTATTTTTAATTTTTTTTTTTAGAGACAGGGTCTAGCTCTGTCACACAAGCTGGAGTGCAGTGGTATAGTTATAGCTCATCAAAACCTCAAACTCCTCAGCTCAAGCAATCCTCCCACTTTCTGAGTTACTAGGACTATAGGCATATACAAATTTTTGTTTATTATTACTATTTGCTTAGAGATGGGGTCTTGCTATATTGCCCAGGCTAGTCTCAAACTCCTGTGCTTCAGCAATCCTCCCACCTCAGCTTCCCAAAGCACCAGGGTTACAAGCATGAGCCACCATGCCCTGCCTTTGAGAATATTTATAAGAATACAAACATATCCTTCAACTAAGAAGGTAACATTTCCAGCATCTATCATCCAGTCAGGGATTACCAGGTATGCGAACAAGAAAATGCAATTCATAACGAGGGAGGGAAATTAATCAAAAATTACCCAGAATTTATACACGTGTTCAAATTAGCAGAAAATCATTAAAACAATTATTCTAACTCCACTTACTATTTCCAAAATGTTAGGAGGAGACATAGAAGATTTTTTTAAGACCCAAATCAAATTTCTGTGAATAAAAACTGTAATGTAAAGAGGTAAAAACCCACATTGGAAAGGATTCGCAGCACAGCAAACACTGCTGTGAAGAGAAGATTAGTGAACTGGAAGAGTTAACAACAGAGAGAATTTAAATGAATGAAATAGAGGGGAAAAAGAATAACTCAAAAAAATAAAATAGAAGGGGGGTGCCTGTGGCTCAAGGAGTAGGGCCCCATATACCAGGGGTGATGGGTTCAAGCCTGGTCTCTGCCAAAACTGCAAAAAATAAAAATAAATAAATAAATAAAATAGAGCATCGAAATGCTATGAAATTATTTCAAAGAGTCCAATGTGCTACTATTAATTGAAGTCTCCCGGCAGGAGAAGAGAGGGAAGAAATACAATATTTGAAAAATGAGTGAGCAAAAGTTTCCTACTTTATTGAAAACTAGGATGCAACATATCTAAGGAGCTTAATAAATCTTATTCATGACTACACAAGGCACATCAGAATCAAATTGCTCAAAGCCAGTGGTAAAGAAAAAAATTCTAAAAGCAGCCAAGGAAAAAGATTCTATGCATAGGAAAGAAGGCAGGGAATCTAGCAGATTTCTTGCCAGAAACAAGGCAAGCAAGACGAGTAAGGCAACACCTGTAAAGTACTTAAAGAAGAAAGAACTATCAACTAGAATCCGTTAGAACTAGCATTAATGAAATATACCATATTAATAGCATGGTGGAGAAAAACCAGATAATTATTTTAACAGGTCAAAAATTGACAAAATGCTATGCCCTTTCATGATATTAACTTGCAACAAGCTAAACGTGAAGAGAAACTTCATTTACCTGATAAAAGGCATTTATAAGTAACCTACAGCCAATTAATGGTGAAAGTTTGTGTGGTTTCCCTTTAAGATAAGAAACAAGGCAAGGACGTGTGCTCTTCCCTCTTCTGTTCAACAATTTATGGGAGGCTCTAGAGAAGAAGGACTGGCCTTTTCAACAAATCATTCTGAAAACATGGATATCTTTATGTAAAAATGTAAATTTCAAATCATACTTTGGACCATATAAAAATTCACCCAAAATAAATTATAGATTTAAATGTAAAACTAAAACATGCAACTCTCTAGGACAAAACACCAGGAAAAGCCTGGTGTTTGGGACCTTGTTAGGCAAAGACATGTTAGATGCCAAAGGCGTGATCCATGAAAGAAGATGACAAATTGGATTTCATCCAAATTAAAAACTCTGTTCTTTGGAAGTCTCTGTTAAGAGAATGAAAAGACAGGCCACAGATTGGGAGAAAATGTTCAGAAAACAAGTATTTGATAAAGAATGTGTGCCCAGGTACAGAAGAAAATAAGAAATATATCTGAATAAACATTTCACACAAAGGAAACATATGAGTAATAAATAAGCACATGAATAGTTGCTAAATATCATTAGTCATTCAAGAACCATATATTAAAACTACCATATGTCCATTAAAATGGCTAAAATTTAAAAGGCTGACCATTTCAAATGTTGGAAAAGTCATGGAGGACTAGAATTCTTATATATTCCTAGTTGATGTGTATAATGGTATAGCGGCTTTGGGAAACATATTGAAAGGTTTCTAAAAAGTTAAATATATACCAACTGTGTGATCCAGACTCACTCCGCTCATTGATATTTACCCAAGAGAAAGCGAAGCATATGTTTATAAAAAGACTTGTACACAGTATATTGCAAATAAAAGCAACTTTCTTTATGATAGCCAAAAACTGGAAACAATGCCACTGCCCATCATTAAATAAATGAATTTAGAGAAAAGGTGGCATATCCATATGCTGGAATACTAATCTAAATCGTAGGAAAGAATGAACTATTGATAGATGTGGCAAGGTGGATGAATCTCAAAATAAGTTTGAGAAAACTTCATTTACCTGATAAAAGGGCTAGGGCTCACCCAGGTTTAGAAATAATACCTGTTCTCTATAACCAAAGTGGTTATAGAGTTTTGATGGAAGAAACAGACCAAAGAGTAAAAAATGTATGATTCCATCTATATGAAACTCAAGAAAAAACTAACTAGTCTATATTGCATCAGAGTTACCTGGAGAGACCTGGTGGGATGGGGGGAGTAGAGAGAGGGCAGAACAGGATACAGAACATACAGGACCAGGAGAAAAATTTGGAGAGTGAAGGATAATACCTTGATGATAAGGATGGTTTCATGGGGATGTACATATGTCAAAACTTATCAAATTTTATATATCTAATATATGCAATTACATTTTAAGTCAATTATACCTCAATATAGTATGTTGGATGTCACTACAGTATGTGTCCCTAAGTAGAAATACACCTTAAATGAACTAAGTGTACACTTTGAAAAGTATCTCCTTAGATACAGAAATAAATGTGCCGTTATACCTTTTGTTCAGGAATAACACAGGTAACATGTTTGAAATATTATCTTTGGAAATAGTGTTCAAATATGTGCTTGGTACCTAGGAGTCTTTGGAAGCTGAAGTAATTAGTTCTGCTCCTATGGTATTACTTTGAGCACAATAAGTACTTATAGGAGATTGATGTTGAGACTTACTCTCAGTTAGCCAAAACTGTCATTGGTGAATTAATTAGATTTCACATAGTTTAATTAAATTACCTATCTCAGGAGCATACTGGGAGTGAGAATTGCAGTGTGGACCTTGCCAACTGCACCCTTTTGGGGCCAATTGGCCCCTCTAGGAGGAAGGATCTGTTTTCACTCACTGAAACCAACCTGGATTGTTCTTGAAAGATGTCAAAAAGTCATAGATTACATTGTCTAAATGAATAAATAGTACATAGTCCACAAGTTCATATAAACAAACTTGTGGGAAAATGCCTCTTTCTGTAATTTGAATAAAAACCTGTCCCAGGCAAGTTGACAGTGTCCAGCACTCCACAGCCATGTGAGTCCAGAGACTACTTAATTTATCTATTCCAGAAGAAGAAGAGTGAGTTGAAAGGAGGTTAAAATTTAAGATAGAGAAATTCCTTAGTTCATTTATCCAACTGTTACACTTTAGTAAAATTATTTGTAAAATGACGATCTTTCCCTAAAACATAACTTCTTTAGTAAACGGAATATATGTTTATTTATGCTGGCTATAAACCCAGGGCCTGGCACGGTGCATGGAATAATAATTACAACGCCTAACACTTCAGCAGCAGTCACTATGTTCTATGCACTTTTTAAAGGACTTTATATGTATTAATGTAATTTCCCCCAACCATACCATGAAGTTGATACTATTATTAACATCCCTCTACAGATGAGAAGATTGAGGCATAAAGAATTTAAGAACTGATTAATGAATAAGTGTTTGGCACTCCTAGAAGGTGACAATGATGTGTAGAAATTGGGTACATTCAGGTGGCAAACTACCCAACCTTTAGAAGATTCTAGTGAGGTGGACTCTCCTAGCATAGATTTAAAAACCCAGTGATATAGGAGCTTCCTCAGGGCATGACCACGGCTTGTTCATTCGTATTTCCAGCATCTGTCCAAAACGTTTTGTTGAAGTAGAAAGACCCATACAAAAAATGGGGAGTACCAAATCTCAGGTCAGTTTGAAAAAAATATGGATAGAAAAAAGTTAAAATGCAAGTTGGGAAGGGGAAAGGATAGGAAGTGAAAGAGAATATCCCAGAGATTTTTGTCGTTGTTGTTGCTGCTGCTACTTTAAGGGAAGGAAAATAGGGAACTACATGGACAGAATGAACTAAAGTCCTACCATGGAAATGTGGTATGCTGCCCACAGGCGCCAGTGAAGGAGACAAGCTCCTTAAACACTGAGGAACTCCAATGAGATAAATGATGATTTGGGGTTCAGGGAAGTTGTTCAGGTTTTCTTTGTGCTACCCTAAAAATGTTGAGTCATTCTGAGTAACAAATGAGAATCTGCCACACATGTGTAGATGTCCCCTCCCCCCCCACACACACACACACATGCATATACCAGAGCTGTTAGTATGATTTGATTTAGGGAACAAGCAAAGTGATGGGGGAATTAGTGCAACACATGCTGAATAATATCCAGGCCCGGACAATCTTTGTGTGGACCTCAGCACCAAATACTTTGTAATCTCCCCATGGCCAAATTCCAGAAGCCAATAAGGTGAGGGTACCGAGGCATGGGATACAGCAGAGGTGATGATGGTAGGAGCAAAAGCAATAATTAGCTACAGTGCTTTCTTTTCCTGAGACTGTGGGGCCCAGACACACCTGATATTGTGACTGTTGTTGATTCAGTTGAATGCACCAAGAGAAACAGAAAATAGCTTTGCACTCCCTCTTGTAGTTAGGATCAATGGCGATAGAAATAACTTGGCAAATTTGTTTCATTTTGTTTTGTTTTTAGAGAGAACATAATGTAGAAGATAGATTTTCACATCTATATGTAACAATCTTCTCTAAAAGATTTTTTTCCAGTTTTCTTCTAATAATTTTGCTGATCACCATAATTTCCCAAAGAATTAGTACTTACTCCAGTTCCAAATGTTGTCTTAGTCCATTTGATTGCATAATTTATGAAAAACAGAAATTTATTTCTCACAGTTCTAGGGGCTGGAAAGTATAATATCAAAACACTAAACATGACATCTGGTGAGGGCATCTTCATGCTTCCAAGATGGTGCCTTTTTGCTGTGTCCCCACAAGGAGGGAGATGGGAGAGGAAGGGGGTGTTCCCTTCAAACTCCTGTCCTTTTATAGGAATGATAATCCCACTTATGAGGGTGGAACCCTCATAACTTAATCATCTCCAAAAGGTCATATCTCTTAATATTGTTATATTGGAGATTAAGTTTCAACATGAATTTTGAAGGGAACACCACATCATTCAAGCCATAGTATTCTGCCCCTGGACTCCCCAAATTTATGCCCGTCTCACATATAAAATTCATTCATTCCACCCTAATAGTTTCAAAATGTCTTAACTCATTCAAGCACCAACTTTAAAGGTTAAGTCCAAAGTCTCATCTAAATATCATCTAAATCAGATATGGGTGAGACTCAAGGTATGATTCATTCTCAAGCAAATTCTCTTCCAGCACAGCCTGTGAAATCAAACAAGTTCTATGCTTCCAAAACAGAATTGTGGCACAGGCCATAGGATAAACCTCTCTTTTCAAAAAGGGAGATAGATACAAGAAGAAAGAGGTAACATTTCCCAAGTAATCCCAAAACCCAATGAGGCAAGCAATATTAAATCTTAAGCCTTGGGAATACCTTCTTTGTCCCACCCTCCTGACACCCTGTGACAGAAGTTATGTCCCCAAAGCTCCACAGGACCCTGCCACCATGGCTTTGCAGAGCACAGAGCATGCCGGAAGCTCTGGCAGATTGGAGTTGGGGGCCTGTGTTATCCCAGACTGGCACTGCACAGTGGTGATTCTCTAGGTTTAGGGTCTTGGGGCAGCCCTGATCCATTGCTCCACTGGGCATTGCCCTGCTAGAGGCTGTCTGTAGTGGCCATGACCCCAGGATTATGATGGACATCCTCCTGATGGAGGCTCTCTACGGTGGCCTTTGCAGAAGTTCACTGCTTGGGCCCCACAGCCCTCTAACAATATCCTTTCAAATCTAGGGAGAAATGACTGCACCTCCACAGCTCTTACACTCTGCACACTTGCCCATAAACACTGCTACAGTTTAGGACCTGTATTTTCTGGAGCAGCAGCCCAAACTATACCTGGGCCCACCTGAGCCACAACTGCTGCCCTGGAATGCAGGGATCAGAAGCTTGAGAATGCCCTGAGCAGTGAGTGCTGAGGTCCTACTGGTGCCCTAGGTCTCTTTCTTGAAATCACTCTGCCCTCAACGTCCTAAAATTATAGGCCTATGATGGGAATGGCAGCCTGAAAAAATCTCCAAAAAGCCTTCAAGATCATTTTTCCGTTGTCTTAATGAGTAGCGTCTGGCTTTTGCCTAGCCATACTAACATCCTTGTGCATCAAACACAGCTTGGCCACACCCTTGGTGTTCTCTTCCAAACTCACCTTGTCATTTTTCACATGGCCAGGCCAAGAATTTTCCAACTCTTGTAGTTTTGCTTCTCTTTTGATTGTAACTTCTGTCTTTAATGTTTCTCTCTTCTTGAATTTCACTATAAGCAGTTAAGAAAAGCCACACGGCACCTCGAACACCTTGTTTAGAGATTTCTTCTGCCAAAGAATACTAGTTCATCCCTCTTAATGTGTGATTTCTACAAAGCATTAGGACAGACATAATGCAGTGAAGTTTTTGCTACTTTATACTAAGGATGGCCTTTCCTCTAGTTTCCAGTAAGATACTCCTCATTTCCACCTAGGACCTCATCAGAAAGGCCTTTACCAGAAAGCAAAAAAAACCCGAAAAAATAAAAGCCTTTACTATTAAATTTTACTGGCATTCTAATCATTACCACTTAGATAATCTCTAATGTTCAGGCTCTGTCTACAGCTCTCATGTTCTCCTGAGCCCTCACCAGAATCACCCTTAATATTCTGTTCACAGCAATCTAAACTTTTTCCAGCCTCCATCCCCAGACTCTTCTGGCCTCAACTCATTCTCCAGTTTCAAAGCCACTTCTCCATTTTGAGGTATTTACTAAAGCAATATCTCACTTCTTGACTTCTTGGTACCAATTTCTGTCTTAGTTTGCATGTGCTGCTATAACAAAATACCTTAGACTGAGTAATTATAAAAGAAAAAAAAGAAGAAATTTATTTCTCACAGTTCTGGAGGTTGGGAACTCTGAGATCAAAGTGCTGGCAGGTTCCTTGTTTGACGAGGGCTCCTTGTCTAATGTTGATGTTCCCAAGATGGTGCCTTACTACTGTGTCTTCATGTGGGGAAAGTGGAAGGGCCAGAGAGCATCCCTGGAACCTGGAGCCCTGCCATCAGGTGCTAATCCCATTCATGTGGGCAGAACCTTTGTAATTTAATCACCCCCCAAAGGCCACGTCTCTTCACACTGTCAAATTGGGAATTAAATTTGCATCATTCAAACCACAGCACACATGCTCAAAGTTATTCCTAAAGATGTTTTATATAAGCTCCATGGATAAAGCCAAGAGACTGTAATGATTCCAGGCATTTGAAACTGTTGAGAAATAATAGGAATGTTGAGGAATGAGTAAGAAATAAACTCCTTCTTTCACAGCTCTCAGGCAGTACATCCTCATTATAAAGGAGGGGGAAAATAGAACACCTGCGTGATCAGCAGGAAAGAAAAAAATCACAGTCTGCATTTAGCTGGGAAAGAGTGCAAGATTATCCTGCATTTGCGCCAAAAATTCTCACATACCAGAGACGCTCATCTGATTCTGATCATATGGTAATAAACTAGAGATGTTTCAATTTTTTTTCTGTTTTCCATAAAATAATTGTCCTCTTGGTGGGAGAATACCTGCCCATTTCACCAAGCACAGCCTTCAGAGGTCACTGGTGTCTTCCTCAGCACTGCCAAATCCAATAAAGTTTTCTAGTTCTCACCTTAACCCTGTGGTCCCCACCCCTCAGTGGAGGATGAGCACCAGTCCATGGCCTGTTAGGAACTGGCCTCACAGCAGAAGGTAAGCAGCAAGTGAGGCAATCTTCTTCTGTATTTACAGCCACTCACTGTCACACACATGACTGACTGAGCTCCACCTCCTTTCATATCAGCGGTGGCATTAGAGACTCACCAGAGCAGGAATCCTGCTGTAAATTACCCATGTGTGGGATCCAGCTTGCTGGCTTTTTATGAGAACCCTATGCCTGATTATCTGAGGTAAATGCTTGAATCATCCCCAAACCATCTCTGCTGGTCCATGAAAAAAATCATCTGTTAAAACTAGTCCCTGGTGCCAAAAACGTTGGGGATCACCACCTTCACTGACCTTGTTCAATTGTTGACCATGCTCCCTGCATAGTTATCTTTTCATGAGGCCTCCCTTTCTGCTTCTCCAACGTTTTTGACAGGTTGTTTCATTTTGCTTGTTCCTTTTACATTATTTCTTATAAAGACTCTCATCCCATGTTTCACTAGTAGAGAACCTCAGGGTCTCGTCCTTATCCATTTGTATTCCTTAATCTAAACTCTTCCAGCCCCAATCTACAGTGTTTGCAGTTTGAGAACAGCACAAGGCCCTACGCCTTTGTTTATGTTCTCTCCTTTGAAACATCCTTTCTTCCCTACGGTTTTTGGTCTATAGAAACCACTTCCCTCAGTGCCTGGTCAAGTGGTACCTCATTGGCAAAGTTTTCCCAATTTTGCTATGTTGGTTAGCATTCTTTGTAAAACAAACCACTTGAAAATGTATTGGCTTAAAACAGCAAACATTTATTATTTAACTCATGATTTCTTGGGCTGGCAATTTAAGCTGCTCCCTGTGGTCTCAGCTGGGATTCCCTGTGTGTCTAAACTGAGCTGTTGACAGGATGGTCTAGGGTCCTTAGCCAGGAGAGCTGGTCTCTGCTCCACATGATCTCTCATCCTCCAGTAGGCTGTTTTGAGCTTGTTCACAAGGTGGCTACAGGGTTCCCAAAACAAAAGAGGAGCTGCACAGTGGCTCTTGAGGCCAAGACTCAGACAGAACTGATGTCCAATCACTTCCAAAGTATTCTTTTCTCCAAAGCAAAGCAGAAATCCAGTCCAAATTCAAGAGATAGAAAAATAGACTAGAGGTAGAAAAATAGACTCTATGTCTGCATGGGAGGATTACAAGGCTATGGAAACAAACAGGGGATAAATTTGTGACCATTTTTTGCAACACACTGTACTCTTTTAGACAAAGGGAGACCCAGTCACTGTCTTCCCACTGAGGTATTGTCCCATCCCCAAGAACAGTATGATCTTATTCACTTCATTGTATACTTACCATCTACAGCTCCCTACAGTTGGATTCCTATAGTAATGGAGAAGCCATGCATTACTCATCTTTGTATTCTCATTGTTCCTAGTGATACCAGATTTTTGACTTTGGATTTCCAGGCTCTTGGTCTTGACAATTCGATGAATGAATCGATGGACCACAGGATGGACAGTAAGTTAGGTTTTATTTACAGAGTTATTATTACAGCTCTTACAAAGAGCAAAACCTTGCAGAATAGGATAAGATAGGTTTTATAGTGTCACAGCTCGTACAAAGAGCCAAACCTCCTTGCAGGGCAGGATGCAAGTGTTACAGCTCTTAAAAAGAGCCAAACCTCCTTGTAGAACAGGATGCAAGTGTTACAGCTCTTACAAAGAGCCAAACTTCCTTGCAGAACAGGATCCAAGTGTTACAACTCTTCCTCTTCTGCTCTCTCTCCCTCAATAGTCTGCAATGATCTGCTGAAGTCTTGCTCTTCTGCTCTATCTTCCTCCAAGGTCTGCTATGATCTGCCCCTAGGCTCTTTACTTAGGGGTTTATATAGGGGCAGTTGTCCAATGAGCTGAGAGCTTAGCTGATTGGTCTATAAAATAGACCAGTCAGGAGCAGGATTGAAAATGGACCAATCAGGTATGCACTGGAGGAATCGCCAGTGTTTTCCCCTGATCCACCAGTCTTTTTTGTTAATGGAGCCTCCAGAGGGAGAGGAAAGCTCCCCCTTTGGCTCCAGCCTGCTGGTTTCTGTGCCAGCTGCTGCCAAGGCAGAGCCAGCAGATCCTCTAGCGCCACTCTACGGGAGCCTCTGGTGGGGGAGGGAAGCTCCCCTGCTTGCTCCAGCCTGCTGGTTCCTTTGCCAGCTGCTGCCACCAAGACAGAGGTGGCAGGTCCCCCAGCCCTGCTTGGCTGAGGTGCCACTTTTCCGGTATCACTAGCATGAGGTCTGATACCTGATAAGTGTGCGATGCATACTTAACTATTGATTAAAAGTGAGTAGATGACTCTTTCCATCCAAAGACAGCATCTGTAATTAACTGGAATCATTTTGCAGAGTTAACAGTATTAAGTCCCTGATCAAAGATGGAATAACAGAGACAAGTACTCCCTTCTTAATCCCACGCTCCAAGAAATTTGACACCTTTTGTCTTTACACAGTGTTTCTCAGACTTAAAAACTCTGGACCCATTTCAAAGAAAAAATATTCTAGCACACCGCTATCTTGACAGGAATTATTGGTATTATGATACTCAACATGTACAAACATAAAATTGGATATAATTTATATAGCCCTTAAAAAACTATTAACACCAAAACAAATTAAATATAAAACAAGACTACAAAATAAACATAATTCCAATTACATTAATTTAATGTGACATATAATCTTGTTTTGCTAAAAATAAATCACTTCATACAACAAGAATGGAGATTAGTTTGCTATTGCCCAAGTTCATTTGAGTTGGCATGTCTGTAATAAATATTGAAGGAGCACACACCTTTGTTTATAATCTCAGGTTTATGTGAAAATTATTTTCTTTATTATTTCAATGACTCAATTTAATTTCTCTTTTTAGCTATCATCTGCCAAGACAGTAGAAACTTAATCTCAGTCAATCCTTGAATGCATTTAAGTTCTATGGTTCTTATATGATACAAAATGTATGGGAGAGGACGTGGGATATGCAGTAGGAGGAAAGTTGGTGAGACAGAGGTCACGATGTTATCTTCAAATCCTTTGCCTACACCAGTGTTTGTGGAGAAACCCATTGTAAACACTAGGGGTCACCATGTAGAGTGTCCTTGCTTCCATCCAGGCTCCTAGGGCTCTTTTCCATGGTCATGCTGAGCTGAGACACAAGAATCTCCGTCACAGTATCAGCAACCCCTTTTCCCCAGACACACTCAATAGCCATAGCCTACATGGATTTCATCACCTCCATAGAACTCTAACCCAGCTATCCTCTACTTTTGGTTCTCCACCTCATGTATGCTCCATCTAGTAATCAGAATGCAGGGGAAGTTGGTATAAGATAGTGATCCTCTAGATCTCTGCTGAAAACAGTATGGACAAATAGAATTATTTAGTATCTTTAAATATCATTAAGTCAAGTTGGCCATTTGCTGTTTGATAACTCCATTCTTCCATCACATTTATCTACCCAAACTCCTACTTCAGCACAATTGGCATCATTTTCCTCTCACTTGGCATCAACATTTTATTTTCATATTTAATCTGCCTATTTTTCTCATTAACCCATAGCAAATGCAGGCACTGAATCAAATCAGATGATACTGTGTGGGCATATCCTTCATCATCAGTAAGATCCTTCCTGATGCCATGTACCTTATTTCTAATATGGTGCCATGTACCTTATTTCTAGGAAGGGCTATTCTTGGGTCACCCGAACCTACCTAGCACTCTTGCCTCATCTTTCGACCTCTGCCTAGAAGGCACAGTGTTTGACTTTTCCCTCCACATGATGTAGATTATTATTAATTTCAGTCTTTTATTTTTCTCTAGTATCATCTCTCCATTGTTTTATAAAATATACTTTAGCATTCTCTCCATCAGTTGCATTTGTTTAACCCAAGTCTCACTTATCAACAATTAGAAATTTTGGTTAAAAACTCTGGTAATCTATCCCCTTTCCTCTTGTGTTTTTGAACCATATTTGATTGGGGGGGGGTTAAATGTTTGAGTCAAACATAAAATATTGCACATTGGGCACATATCCCCTCTTGGGCTGCTAGCAATAAATTAAATAGATAATCTGGACAAACCAGGAAGCACCAAAAAAAAAAAAAAAAAAAAAAAAGGTCTGGAAATTACATGGCCTATATGCAGAAAGGTGAATTTGTGATTAGCACCCCCTGGTGCATAAAAGGGATAATACTGCTTTTAAGAAAACTTTAATTACAGCTTTGAGAAAATGTTAGAAAACTTAGCCTTAATCTAATTCTGCTGCGTATTATCTAATTAAAACCTAATTGAAAACCAGATTGCTACTAGTATGATAAGTACTCAAGGAATAAAACAAATATTGTTGTTTATCTTACCTGTTCATTTAGTGCCAGAATCTTAGCTACAGCGATTGTTGGATTGTGGTCATGCTGATTCTATTGATAACAATGCCAAATGTGAGTGCTTCTTAACTTCAGTATTTTCAAAGATAACAAAAATCTTAGTTTCGAATTACTGCCCTCCCACCATGAGGTGAGATCCATTTTTAAATTCATTCCTTCCACCACTATTTATTAAGCAAAAGCACCAAGTAAATGCTTAATAAGTATTCCTAGATACTAAGGTAGCAAAGTTCCAAATGTTGAAAAGAGAACTCCTGGCTTTCCAAGTCCTACATCCTAGGAAAGTAGGAGATACGGCAAGAAAAGTTACATAAGCATGAGTTTACTACATGTAAGTGCTCTCGCTCTCTCTCTCTCTCTCTCTGTTCCAGTCAGTATTCCAAACACTTTAAACACTTTAAAAACATTTTTAAAATCTCCTGACAATCCTATAATGTAATTACTATCATCTCCCTTTTACCTGGGAAGAAACCGAAGTTCAGAAATGTGAAGTGCTTTGTTCAAGATCACACTACTGTTAGTGGAAGAGTTGGGATTTGAAGCCAGAGCACTCCAGAGCACTTGCTACAGAAGCTGCTTCCAAATAAGTTTCCCAAAAGTGTTTTTTGCAGAAAAAGTTCAATGGGACAAGTAATTTTAAGAAACATTTTATACTTTCCCCTCTCTTTAGGAAATTCTTGATGCACACTAGCATATTAAGAACATCCAACTATAAAGAAACTTGCTTAGCTTTACTTAAACCAAATACCCAAATGTATTTAATTTTAAATTCTGAATACCTGCAAAAGGTAAGACAATAATAAGAACTAATTTTTTTAAGCATCTTCCATGCACCAGGAGCTGAAAAGCATTATACCATACCAGTCAGGGCATAATCTGTCTACCTCCAGAATACCTTGGTTCAAACACCAACTTTAACTCACTATTATATAGTCTGAGCTCTGTTGTTCTAACAAATAACTCCTGAAACCTCAGTTGCTTGACTCAGTGAGAAATCATTACTCATTTACACAAAGTACAATGTAGATGTATCTGATGAGGAAGCTGTACTGGCAGTTCTCTAAACAACAACCTGAGACCCAGGTTCTATTTTTAGCCTTGTAGATCCACCATCATCAAAAGATGACCTCAAGGTTGCCATGGTAAGGGAAAGAGGGAATGAGAAAGTTTGTGAGTATATTATTCACCAGGCTTGGAAACAACTTACATCATTTTTGCCTACATTTTCTTAGGCAGAAATTGGTCACATATCCCCTATCTAATCACAGGGTGGGCTCATATATGTAGTCTTCCAGTGTTCTCAGGAAAGTAGCAACTGGTTTCAGTGAACACATAGCATTGCCTTTGCCACAAACTTTGCTGGTCACATAACCTTGACCAAGTTACTGAAATCCCCTGTGCTTCAGTTTCCCTGCCTATAAAATGGGATGTTATCTCTCTGGATCACTATAAAGGCTAAATGAATTATTAACTATAGTCATTAGGATTGCATATTAATTCTGAGTTTTTGATTCATGTGTGCAGTCACATATAATCCTAAATCTAAAAGGAAAATATGACTATCTCCATTGTTAAAGATAAGGAAAGAGAGCCTCATAGAGACTAGGGGACTTGCCTACAATTACTCAGCTGCTGTATTAGTCAGCATTTTTCAGAGAACCAAAACCAATAGGATGTGTATATATGCAGGAAGATATTTATTGTAGGGAATTGGCCTGTAAATTTACATAGACTGGCAAGTCCAAATCTGCACTGTGGATCAGCAGGCTGGAGACCCAGGAGACCCAGTGGTATAGGTACAGTCCAAAGTTGTGCAGACAAAGAATTACCTCTTACTCAAGGTGGGGGGTAGAGATTAGTCTTTTTTGCCCCAGAATATTGGGGGGTACATGTGTTTTATTTACATACTTTATTTTTGCACAAAGTGAGTCAAGGTTATACACATGCTCCCAGCCAGCCAGTGTGCACTGCACCCAATAGCTATGAATTTACCCATGGCCCCTCTCCCATCTCCCAGCTAGATTTTCACTGGGATTTATTTCCATAAGTGCACGTAAGTGTTGATCAATCCATTCCAACCTGCTATTAAGCACATGTGTTTGTTTCTCCATTCCTGTGATGTTTCACTTGGTAGAATGGTCCCCAGTTCCATCCAAGTTGTCACACAGGTACTAGATTGTAATTTTTTCTTTATGGCTAAGTAGTACTCCATGGAATGCACACATCACATTTTATTAATCAAAGCATATACTGGGGAATGTTTGGGCTGGGCTGGGTCTTTTTGTTCTACTCAGGCTTTCACTTGATTAACTGAG
>NW_003852501.1:361818-372494 GCF_000181295.1 Otolemur garnettii
TCCTGTCCCCCCATACACTTAGGCATATGTGCTCCCACACTCCAGTGCAACTGTTGCTTCCTATACCTCAGATACCCCCCAACATCCCCAATGTCTCAAACACTTCATGAAATATCAGAAAAGAAAGCATTTGGTCCATTCTTGGAGGAAGCAAGATTGGTTTCCATGTACCTATTCAAGACTGAAAGGTCACATCCTGGTCTTTGTCATTGCTTGGTACAACTAAAAATTTTCTAAACTGAGCATGCTTGAAAATGGGAAAGTCTAAAGGTCTATAAGTCATTTGGCACCAGGTAATTCAGCAAGATCACAAATATCTCTAGTTGGCATTTACTGCCTTAAACTGGATTTTATTCCTAAAGACAAGCTGTACCATATATGAAATGAACTATGTTACTGTCAGTGAGATACAGAAAAGTTGTTTTTCAACCTCAACTCTGCAATTAAATAAGCAATTGCCTCTAATAAAAAGCCATGCCAGAAATATATGTTTACATCATCACGTTTGATTTAAACTTCTATTTCATAGAAAGGGAGAATGTTGTTCAAACTGCTTTTATAAGACAAATACATTTAAAATATATAGTTGATTTAGGATCAACTAATATTACTGGACACCTATAATGGAACAGTAACCATATTTTCAAGGATAACGATTAAGATACCATCACCTAATACACAGTTTGAATCATGAATTTATTTGTGTGAAAATCTTACAAATGAAGACAAAAATAGTAGTACGTGTGGTTTTACATTTAATGAAGTGCTATTGCCAAAAAGAAAAATATACATGAAATGAGACCATCTCAGAAAATCCAAGAAAGCTTTTATTACTACAGTCTATTCTAGGCACTTACCAGCGTCTCAACCCATTTTGAGATTAGTTTTAAAATTAAATGATTCATAAAAATATTTAATAGGACTAATAAGTGTTATTATGAAAGAATCTAATTCAGTAGATATTTATTGACCACTTAATTACAAGTCAGTTACTAAGAAGGATGTAAAACATGCAAATGGACTCTAAGCAGTTTAGAATTGAGCAAAAGAAATACAAGACATACTCAGGGAATCACAACACAAGGCAGATTGTAAGTGCCATTCATTGGAGGTCTCCCCAGTTTACGCAACTATCTTCACTTGTAGATGTGAAGAACCAGGCTTGCTGCTGCTTTTACAATTCTCAACATTCAGGTAAGCTATGGAGCAGGAAAGTCCTGAGTGGAATAGAGAGAGACTTGGGTTTGTTAAGGAGTTTTGCAGAGAATGTTCTGTTGGGATTCAGAGTACGACACTTCACTGCCATTATTCTTATACCTAAGTCCCTAAAGCTGGGTTTCTTGTCACTGTCTGAGCTCATTTGATGAACCATTATTCTCTTTCCTATTTTCTCCATAGGCTGGTTGGGGGACCCTATCCTGATTGGTCATCCAAAATGGTTACCATTTTGCACTATGCTTATTAATTATAAATGGGGTGAATGTTAAGAGAATAAGACAAGTAGGTATTTGTGAGGATAAGCACATGACAATTTTCCAGTTGGTGGGCTTTGGTGCATCTCCATCAGAGCTGAATATAATAAATACATGCTAGCCTTCCTTACTCAGCACGGGCCAGAGGATAAGTGTGTGCAAAACGTCTTGTGAATTTACAGAAGGGAAACAACAGAAAGGTTTCATGAAGCAGATGGCATTTGAAATGGTGTTGAAAAGCTAGTAGGATTTTGGCAAAGAGATGTTGGAGGAGAGACTTCTAACTAGAGACAGAAGGGCCAGCAGAAGAGCAGGAGCAGGAAAACATGTCCAGGGCAACTGTGAGTAGATTAAGTCTAAATAAAATATAAAAAGCAAAGAATCAGAACAACAAAGAATGAAAACCTGGAAATGCTGACTCGAGCCCCATTCCACAGGGCTTTGGGCTGAATTTGAGAGCTTTTGTTTTAAAACTCAGTTGTGTATGAAATGGATGAATTTCTTTAGTTTCTACTTTGAGCTTTTCTCTGCTCCACTGGCAGGAGATTTTAATCTCTGTTTTTCTGTTTCTCCCCTTTTCTTACCCTGAGTGCTGGAGTAGATGTTTTATATCTTGCTGAGGTGTTGGGAAGACCTTGGGCCACTGGATCCTTGAGACTTCTGTCCACTCTACTGAGAAGTTGTTGTCCCAGTGTGCCAGTTCTCAATATTCTTTTGACAAAGCTGATTATGATTCTGTCTAATATATTAATAACATGTGGTCACACCCAGCACCTCACACCCGCAGTGGTGACTCTGGGAAGTGCAGGTTTCCACTAAGCATCACAAACACCTTTAAGGTCTTCTCATCCACTGGTAATGCTGCTTGGGAAACAATGCATGTCCCTTACCGCGACAACATCACACTCTCAGCACCTCCACCACTGCCATCGCCACCACACCACCAATCACTGCTTCCCCCGCTACCCTCTCATCTCTCCTGTGCAGGGTAGAATTGCTAGAACAACCTTTAGTCTTGCAAGATTTTGACTAAGAAAATTTTTTATAATAACCTGATGTCTCTTTGTTCCAGGAAATCACAACACAAGACAGGTTGTAAGTGCCATTGGAGGTCTCCCCAGTTTAAGCAACTATCTTCACTGGTAGAACCCGCCTTGCTGCTGCTTTTATAATTCTCAACATTCAGGTGAACCACAGGGCAGGAAAGTCCTGAGTGGAACCGAGACTTTGTCTTTTAGAAACCACATTTACGGAGACTCCCTGATTATTTTTGTTTCCAATTACAACCCATCTCTTTCCTGAGACAAGAAGTGAAGGGCTGGATAACTGATGGAAAGAGCAGAAAGGAAAATCAAGGGAAATAAGAAATTATTTAATACATCAAAATACTGTTCAACTAAATATATATGCAGAGGAGGATGTGGGGTTCATTCTAGGTTTGTAAAGCGCTGTAACGACCACTCTGTAAGGGAGTGCCTGATGGCTTGGTGGAGGTAGAAAGTAAAATGGACACAATTGTGACAACAACTCACACAGGCCACGGGCAGTGAGAATAAAAAAGAGAAGAGACTCCAAAAAGGTAAACACAGTGAGAGTTACCCAGTGATTTGACGAACACAAAGAGCAAAGAAAAAGAAGTTAGTTAATAACAGGAGGCGGGCAGAATTGTGATGCCCTTTGTGAAGAAGTAGAAGAACTTATATATGAGAAGAACTTACATATGAGAGAAAATATTATTTCCCTTTTGACCATGCCTAGTTTAAGATATGAATATGATCAGTAACTAGATGAGAATTTCCTGAGAAATTGGGAAATTCAAAATCATGACTCAAGAGAGAGGCAACAGAAGGTGTTAAAAATCCTTTGTGGAACGTAGTTTTCTGTGAGTTCGTTTATTGATTTAATTCAAGTAAACAATGACAGGCAAGAATGACCAACGTGCATCTATGGTTATGTGAGATGATTCTTTATATGTGGCTAAAGGAAAAGTATCTTAATACAGAAAACAAGAGGGTACAGGAATTCCAGAGATAAGAGATTTAAGAGGGAAGGATGGTTGTCTATGTCAAGAGCTTCAGAATCCCGAAAAATTTCAAAACTACTTTAAAAATTTGAAGATGTAAAAGTTACTGGAAGTATTCCCAAGACTGAATTCAGCAAGATCTTAGGGTGTGGAGCCATATTACAAGAAATATGAACGTACATAGATGGTGTGGGGGTCTCTTTCAGAAAATGCTGGGTAAATGGCTGAGCAAACTGAGGTTAAAAAGCTGATTCAGAAGGAATAACACAGGGAGGGAGGTAAAAAAACAACTCCAGCTCATCTACAGACTTCTTAGATTTGAGACAATGTAGTCCCTCGCATGGCTTCCGCAGCTCTACTAACTGCCCAGAATGAACTTTCTTCTATCTCTCCTTCTCTAATCGTTCTAAGCACCAGTTTTCTCATTTGTAAATTGAGGGTAATAACACTTACCTTAAATGTTAGGAGGAAAATAAATCAGGTTGTAAAAGGGCCTACATTACTGCCTATAACAGTGTTTTACTGGGAGCTATATTAAGCAGAAGAATATAATCCACATAAAACCATAAGGCACTAGGGAAAGTACTTATTAAGTAGTTAATATTGGAGAGGCAATGACCAGGGCTAACATCAGGTTGCATATACCCCTGGGGAGAAAAGGAAAGCCTAGGACAGAGCCTCTCCCTAGGCAGAGAGAGTAACAAACGAACCATAGGAAATGACAACTGACGGGGAATTACGAGCGAGCAGAAGAAAGGGACTTACCCAGCAACCACAAGCAGCATAACCTGGCTCATTGTACCCGCAATGATTCCCCAACAATAAAATAAAAACAAAAAATGAAACAAAAAAAATGAGTGAGCAGAAGGCGGGTGCAGGGGAAGGGCCTCCCTCATCCCCATTGGTCCCCCAATGCACCTCAAATAAGCCTCCATTGCAGGTGAAAACTTAGCCTCCAACGATATCTTGTTTTTACAAAAATTAGAAGGACTTTAATTTGACCTTCTGTTACTCAAAAGGTTTGGGTAGCAAGAGGAAGAAATACGGGTGGTGTAGCTCTTCTCCTCAGCTGAATGACCTTGGACCAGTAATATAAATCCACAGGCCCTTAATATCCTTCTCTGTAAGAACAAGAAGAGTCACCTAGATTTGTGTTTTCCACAGTGTTCCACTTTGCCCCCGGTAGACATTTAGCTGTGTATGGGCCACAACCCCTAGGCCAATGGCCAGTACCTGTCTGTGGCCTGGCAGGAGCCAGGGCCACATGGCAGGAGGTGAGTGGCAAGCAAGGGAGCCAAGCTTCGTGTGTATTTCCAGCCACTCCCTATCTGACCTGCACCTCCTGTCAGGTCAGGGGCAGCAATAGATTCTCATAGGAGCACGAACCCTACTGCAAACTACACGAGTGAGGGTCTAGGTTGCACTCTCCTTAGGAGACTAGAATGCCCCCCCCCCAAGACCCCCACACACCTCCCGTTTGCATAAAAACTGCCTACCATGAAACCAGACCCTCGTGCCAAAAAATGTTGGAGGCCACTGGTTTCAAGGACTGGGCAGTGCTCCTGGCATTTGGCAGGCATGGATGTCCTTCAGTGCTTTGTGGAGTCTGGCATGACCGAGAATTGTCCTCCATTCTGCATAACACTCTAAATTCCCTCTGACACACTGAGGTAGGTGCAAATCCTTGTTGTAATTAATGAGCCTAGACCCTACCTGTTTAACATATAAAAGCAAAGAATTTTTACACAGTTTTAATGTGTATTGGTCCTACTAGTTCCCGTTCTGATATCTACCTGGCCCTAATCCCTTGCATTTTTCCTTTGGTTATACAAAATAGCTCCTGATCTTCTTTCAAATCTAAACTTTTTCACTATAAGTAATACAACCCTCTGGCTAATTCAACATCTGCAGTATCCAACCTGTGAATGTATGTATTGGATATATATTATCATAATTTATTCTTATTTTATTTCTTTTTTTTTCAGTTTTGTCCAGGGCTGGGTTTGAACCCGCCACCTCCAGCATATGGGGCTGGAGCCCTACTCCTTTAAGCCACAGGCGCCGCCCTCACATTTTATTTCTTACTTATAGTTGGGACACATTTAGTTCTGTGTGTAGGGAGTAGAGATGGGCGTGTTACAAAATACTTGTTATAAAAAGTGCTTTTAAGTCTAAAAGTTTAAAAGTTTTAGACTAAGGGCTCTAATGTTTCTGTCTCCTCCAAAACGCCAAAACTTAACCATTTGCCCACATTACCTCTTCTGCTGAGAGCAAACTACAGAAAAAAGTAGGCTATTTCTTGTGTCATAACACTACAGCAGTCTCTTATTCTTAACTTGAATGTACTTTGAAGAAAGTTAGGGATGTGGGAGTTGACCTGTTGTCCCACAAATCACTATCCAATATTTGAATAACCTGAGTAAATTATAACAAATAATGAAAACGGAGTTGAGCCACGTCCATATCTACTAACAATTTCTTTAAACTCCAGCAGGATTCAGGCAAGGCCTCTCAATTACGCTTATTATCAACGATCCATAAGGATTACTCTCCTGTTAATACTTCCCTGAGCCTCATGCCTGCCTCAGAGAGCTTCTGCCTCTTGTCCTTGTTGAAAGACTCCTCTGGATTTGTTTTGTCATCAAAATGGAAAAGTGAAACTATTTTTCAAGAAACACAGAAACTTTTGATAGAGCTGAAATGGCACATCAAACAAAGACAGCTGAAATAACTTGCGTTTGGTGACTATCTTTATTTCTCAAGAAAAAGAATCACCTCCCGGAGTTGTAAGCAGTTCTATAGCCCTTGAACAATCCAGTCATTTATTTTTGTTGTTTCACTTCTGAAAAAAAATAGCCTGGGCTGGAAGTAGAGAAGAAATGCATATCTGAAAGAATAAATATTTCACTTCCTCTTCTTTAACAAAAGATAAGTCTCTTTATTTTTCTATTTATAACCAGATAAAAATTCTATTTTACCCATCCCAACTTCCAACTGATGACACAATACTTAATTGGCTGACTGAATTCTGAGTGAATTTTGTCAAATTCAGTGATCTCTTAATCATTGTGGGTTTAAAACTTACTTTTAGGATTATCCCCACCCATTCTCCTGCAAAGTGTAGGGTTGGTAGGAAGGGACTGTCCACTTCTGTCTTGATCTGCTATATAATGGCCCGTGCTGAAGCCATCAGCCTCAGAGAAGCAGCACCCACAGTTGGTATCTGTTGGGAAGCCACATACCCCATCAGATTGCACTGTTTATACCACCATCCAAAGATGTATTGCTCAGCCATGATGCCATGGCCACTTATGGGTCCTTCCTGCTCTCAGAGCCTCATTCAAGCCACTTTCTTTTCCTTTTTCTTTTTACTGTTGGGGATTCATTGAGGATACAAAGAACAAGGTTCTATTGGTTGCATTTGTTAGGTAAAGTCCTGCCCCCAAAAGGTGTGCCCATCAAGGAAAACATCTGCTCTCCTCACACCACGGCAGTTAAATTCAGAAGAGGGTACACTTGGACCCATCTGCCTAGGTGCTGCACATGGCCATCTCTGTTCTGATGGGATGCCTTAGAGTAAGGATGCTTCTATGAGAACAGGTACCGCCCAGGGCAAAAAGCCCACCAAGGGTGGCAATCATCCCCTTTACTGCTGGATCTCCAAATGTAGAGAGGGAGGAGGGTTCCTTCATCTCTTGCTCCTGCTGAGGACTTGGCCCATAGGAATAAAAGATGAGGCACACAGCTTCCCACATCAGACTCTCACTCTCTGGCTTTATCTCCGAGAGTCTCTCTCTTTTTCACACCCACACTCCCTGAGTACTGACCTAATTTTGATTAGCAAATGAGGAAAAAGAATTCTCTCATTAACTATCTTTCCCAGATTTTTTTCTGTATTAAGTGATTTAAAATTTTGAAAAATTTTAACATCTTTGTTCACACCTTTCTTTTGTTTTATTTTTTTGGTGGGCATGCAATGATCTCTTTTATAGATTGTTAATAGAGGTGTAGGTGCTAACTTTGGGCTTTAGGTTTCATGAGATTTAAAAAGGAATTATGTTCCTGTGAACCTGGCTTAAGAAGATAATCATTACACCTGAAAACATTTGGGCACAAAAATGCTAAGCACCACATCATTTATAAGAGTAGCCCCAAAGGAAGACCTTCCATGTCCAAAATAGAGAGAAGCAGAAAATTACAGAACTTTCCTGTGATGCAATAACATGTGGGCATTAGAAGTGGCGCTGAGGAAGGGCATCAGTGATGCACAGAAATACTTGTGATAGAATGCTAATTGTGAAAATAAGGGTGAAACATCAGGCATCAAAGCCTTCTTATTAAAAATGAATATAAAATATCTCATTGATAATGTTTCTACCTGTGGGAAGAGGTGGCACTTTCTTGCCTGTGGTTCTGCCAGAAAGTGCAATGTTTTTCCTGGACAGCCATAACTGTACACAGTGACATCATGGTCACGGAACAGCTGCTGAGCACTCTGCCACCATTGCTCCCCTGGCTAAACAAGTGTATAGGACTTTCTGCTTGTGCGGACCTCCCATGTTTGCTCACTAGTTGCCATGAGCTAAATTAAAAGTGTCTCCTACCGGCCCACAGTTCCTACGTTTTTCTTTGGCCTGTCCAGATTAGATCATTTATATGACAATACCAATTACATGTTAAAATGATAATATTTAGGGACTCTTGAATGAAATAAAATATATCAAAATTAATTTCACCTGTTTCTTTTCACACCTAGTAACTGTGTTTTCTTCAATATTTTAAATTACACATGTGGCTCAAATTTAATTTCTCTAAGACAGTGCAGTTCTAGAAGCTGGCCTCAGCAGAGGGTGAATGAATCTTATTGTATTCCAATAACACACATTTATGCAAGTACAGTGAACCATCCCAGGTACAAGGATGCTTTCAACAGCTGCTCTGATCTCTTTTAAATACGTTCTTTTTTCTCCTTTTTCTCTGCTCTTCTGAGCACGCAGAGTGAGGACTTATGATAGGTGTGAACCTCTGCTGACCTCATTATTTGAGTATTTGATGTCACTTCTTGTCACTCCCCTTTGAGAAGACACCTTGGCCCTGTCTCTAGGATCTGGGCAGCAGCCATGGGGGGAGCAGGAAATAAATCCATGAGAAGCAGGCATAGCAATAGGAAATACTTTAAATACTAATATTAAATATGATGGCCTCTGAATGAAAAAATGAAAACATGATTATAAAAAAAATCAACTCGATTCATATGCATTACCTGTAGTATTTTGTTCATAAGAACTTCAAAGCAAATACCACAAATCCGACAAATCTCTTTTAGAAGACAGCCCTGTCCCTCCATCTGAGGTGAGGCTGTGGACAGAAGGCTCAGCCCTTATCTTCAAAGGGCTCTGGCTTTGGAGGACAGATCTGGGAGGGGAGGTGTTCTGTGAGAAGCAGGGACCCAGGTGCTACTGAGTCATGAGGACTCAGACCTAGAGTCGGACACAGTAGCAAGAGCAATAGATTACTCGGCCGATGCTATTACGTGGGGCTTTGACAAACTGATTTGTTGTTGCTTTGATTTTTCTTAAGGAGAATTGTGCAAGTCAGCAAAACACAGAAAAGAAACCTTCCTCTCTGAGCCTGACAGAACAAACACCCTGATTAAGGGCACATCAATTCCTCCGGCTGTTCTCTACCAACCACTGTGCTCCTTTTTTTAAGGGGTATACGCTCTGCATTTTGTCTGTTCTAAGGATTGCTATTATCCATCAAAAGAGGATCTACAAATTATTTGGGAGTTATTTTCAGAAGCAATGAGTTCACTTAATTTATAACAAAGTAAGAGTTATAACTGTGCGATGGGAACACATTAAATTTCTAAAACTCTCCGTTTGCTAAATGGCAATTTCACTGTGTGCATTTGCCTCCCCCCCCCCAGTTTTCTCCAGAGCTGTGTGTCAAATCAAAATTAACAAAGTGTTTACCTCCTCTCCAAACTGCCTGCAAGTACAAAGACCTCAATTTTTCCAAAGCTCTGCTAAACTTGACCAACATTTAAAGCCTGTCCTAGGCTTTAAATTTAGAGGAAATGCCTTTCAGGCCCTTTGTCCATACAAAGCAATAGGTTCCCCTGTCTTATCCCTGACCTTTGAAATCCAGACAACACTGCACTCCCAGTCTTCCTGAGGCTTTCCATTGTAATGCCATGATCTCCATTGGGCTTTCACGGAAGGCTCTCTCTGCTGCCTAGATTCATTTTCACATGTTCTGCCTTCTTCCTGGACATAGGGATTTACCTTGCTGTGGGTGTCTGTATGTGTGTGTGCATGCACACGTGCGTGTGTGTTTGTCGGACATATTTACTGCATGCCTCCACATTCTGGTTTTGTGCATCCTTTGTTCCTACACCAGCCCCTTCTCTCTAGTCAATAAGACCATACAAAAATTTACTTATAGAGCATTTGCAGAGGAAAGAAATAGAAAAGCACATATAAGAATGTATGTGCCATGGGACGGGGTCATTTGGCTCATGTTCGAATTTGAGTGTCAATTAACGTTCTAGCCAGGACTTTAATATAAATGGCTAATCGTTTTAGAGGATTTCGTCAGTAGTGAACACTGAAAAATTCAAATGAAAAGAAAAAGATAGAGAAAAATAACACTAAATTTTGAATCTTATTTGTCTTTGACAACTACTCCATTTACAAGAAGAATTTTGATTTCATGCACTTTTCTATTTCAAATTAATATAAGGGTACAAATGTTTAAGTTACTTTGTTTTCGATTTTAAGGTAAAGTTCAAGATGTGGAAGAGCACTTCACCCAGGAGGGTGCTGAACACCCCCACATTGTGCACATTAGGTGAGATCCCACCTACCTACCACCAATTGCCCTCCTTCCTCCTCCATCCCCTCTACACTCCCCCTTGCTAGGCTGTATTTGTATTTTGTCTTTTGTGTGGGCATGTACTTGTTTATATATTGGTTTCTTATTAGTATTGAGTACATTGCATTTTTTTTCCATTCTTGAGAGGCTTTACTATGAAGAATGTGTTCCAACTTCATCCAAGTAAACACAAAAGATGTAAAGTCCTCACCTTTTCTTAGTGGTGAATAGTACTCCATGGTCTACATGTACCACAGATTGTTAATTCCTTCATGGGTTGATGGGCATTTGTGTTTCCTCCATGT
>NW_003852501.1:373112-374146 GCF_000181295.1 Otolemur garnettii
TTGTTAATTAATCAACTACATAGCTATACCTTGGAATAGTTTTCTAAATTTTAGGACAATTTTCATCCAAGGAGCCAAATTCACTTGAGAGCTGGTCTCAGGGCAAAGGGGCTGCCACTGGCCAGTCAGCCCCAGGGCAGGAAGCATAATCATAACCCCCAATTCACAAGCTATTTCCTGCTCAAACTATACCCATAAATCTTTTAGCAATATCATTTTGCTAAATTGTTAACCAAGTACATAACAAAAACAAGGGTTTTCTGAAAAGTCATCATATAAGCTGAGACTTATCATTGAACCCAGAAGATGAAAGAACAAAGATTATTACCAAAGTCAGTTGTTCTCTCTGTGTGTGATTTTAGACATGTACGTAGGATGAAAAAGGCTCCGAATGGCCAAAACAAAGTAAAGAGACCCTTCAATACACTTCAAAAGCACAAAGTTACTAACCTGAGATGGGATTAAAAATGTTAAGGACCCAACTCCAATTTGTATCCAAACTTCTTTAAAGAGAGTTGTTTAGACATCCTGTCTTCATTTTTCTCATCTTTTACTCAAATTTTGTTTCTAGCTTCATCATTTTACTGACATCATTTAGCAAAATCAGCAGTGACTTCCATGGCATTTAATGCATAGACCATTTTTGGTCATCTTATATCATTCCTTAGCAACATTTGACACTGCTGACCAGGCACTCCTTCCCACAGCTTTCTCCACCTTTGGCCTCTGATACAGTCCTGTCCTCTGGCCACTCTTGTTTGTCCTCCTCACAACATGATCTTCCTGGTGGGGCATGGTGGCTCACCCTATAGTCCTAGCACTCTAGGAGGACAAGGCACATAGATTACTCAACCTCAGGAGTTTGAGACCAGCCTGAGCAAGAGCAAGACCCCATTTCTACTAAAAACAGAAAAGCTAGCTGGGCATAGTGGTGCACATCTGTAGTCCCAGTCGCTTGGGAAGCTGAGGCAAGAGGATTGCTTGAGCCCAGGAGTTTGAGCTATGCGAGCTATGACTCCATGGCATTCTACTCC
>NW_003852501.1:374783-376234 GCF_000181295.1 Otolemur garnettii
CATAAACTGGCTTTTTACCTGCCTCTCCCTTACTCTCAATAACTAATTAATCAACAAATTCAATTAATCTCCATCTTGCACATCTCCTGAATCTATCTCTTCTCTACATCTACAGCTAGGACATGCCCTCCTTGTCTTTTCTCCCCTCCACAAATCTGTTCCTGCTGTCATAGTGACCTTTGGAAAGTGACCTTTTTAATACAGAAATCTGATCATGTCACTGTTCAGATTAAAATGCCCCAGTGAATTTACATTGCTTTTAAGATGAAAATCTTTAATATACTTTACAGGAGTCTGCATTATCTTTACATCTTCTATTTATTTTTCACCATGTTACTCACTATTCTCTGTTTTCCAGACACAGTGGTCATATTTCAGGTCTTATTATGATCCATGCTCCCATTTTCCACAGAGCTTTCACGGAAAGCTTTCTCTGCAAGAAATACTCCTCCCATCCCTGAGTGCTACGCCCACCCGTTAACTTATCTTCTTCCTACAATTCTCAGCTTAATCATCTTTTCCTCAGGAATGATTTCCTCCACTTTCATCTCATTTGTAACTTCACAAATACAGGAAAACCTCTGTAAGTTGACCACCCAAGGGACTATAACACATGGTCAACATATGGAGGTGGTCAACATAAAGAACTAGGCCTATTGCACTGCTGTGTACATGTGGTGCCTGTCTGGTCTATGAAAATTAGGTCAACTTAAGGAGGTGGTCAACCTTGGAAATTCTACTGTATTTTATTTACATATTTGTTTGCTCCTTTTCCTAATATTGATTTATTTAACCCGCTAAGCTAATTACCAAGGAAATAGAAGCACTGCTGCATCCCTACCCACATCACAGTTTGTTGCAGATAGTGGGTGCTCAATAATCATTTGTTGACTAACTAAAATAACAGACCTTCATGTCCAACAACTTGCTTCACTTCCTCCAATCTGATAGTCCTTCATGTACTCCCTTATATTAAGCCTTTTTATGTGCTTAATACTACATCTGAGAGGAAGGAAGAATAAAAAGTACTCAGCATCTGAAGGTTGGATTAAAGACAGAAAGCACATTGTGAAGGAAGAATCACATTGTCACATCTGACCAGTAAGTAGGTGACCTTTCTATCCAGAGGTCTTTTTGTCAGCCTGAAACTGTAAAACAGAGTCCTGAAGGAATCAGGAATTCATTATAGGATCAGAGACTATGGCTGTTAACATGATTAAGGGTACTCTATAACCCCTCTTACCAATAACACCCGTGGTTTGTATAGCTGGTGAGCATTAGAACCAATTATGAGATTTTCTTCAAAAGTAGAAATATCTGGACCACACTTCCTGACATTTAATTCAGTTAGCTTAGTAATGGGATCTGTAGGTCCAGGCCCGGCCAAGGTAGATCAAAAATGAGCTGGAAGACTTTGCTATCCCAGAAAGTGAGGAAATGCTGCTGCACCT
>NW_003852501.1:376423-378336 GCF_000181295.1 Otolemur garnettii
CATAGGAGCCAACTTGAAGGGGCTCCCATAGCCAAAGCTGGAACATTTGGAGCATGCAAATAAATAGTATTAGTTATGGATAATTGTAACCCACAGAGTAAAACAGGAATTGGTGAGCCTATACCCAAAACAGAGATAGGTACAGATGTTGGATGCACAGATAGGATAGGACAGACAGAAGATCCACAGGTCACAGACACATACATGGATATGTGCGTGACAGAATATTGGGTATTCCTTACAGGAGAAGACCAACTGATAAATTTAAACATTGGCTTGGGCAAGAATCAGCAATTGTTAGATCTAAGATGCAGTGTTTGATGAGGAGTAGGATATATACACAATCTTAAAGTATTTCCTCATAAATTACTTATCAGTGCTTACAAGAACACAGTAACTATACAGTGGAGAAACTGGAGAAAACGTTACGGGGTGATCAAAATTGGCACATGGAGAAGTCGACAGGTATTGTGTACCTCTGAAAGTGACACTTTGAGACTTACATCACTTTTATAGTATTCTGGAAAGGGGCACATAACCTGAATATAATTACGAGAAAACAGTACACAAACCATAAGTGAGGGTCATTATTTTATATTTTTGTAAGTGTCAAGGCAACAAAAGACAAAAAAATAGTAAGACACTATTCCTGGTTCTAGAAGATGAAAGAGACATGAAAATTAAGTGCAATACAAATGGATCAGCTCTTGAATTGTAGGAAAAAAATTATACTTTAAAGGGCGTTATTGAGACCATTGAAAAATTATCATAGGAATCTTAGACTAGGTAAAAATAGTACATCAATATTAAATTCTCTCAACGTGGTACCTGTACAATATCCTTGATTTGAAGAGAGGAAATAAATGTGGAAAAATGTTAAAAAGTATTAAAACTCGATAAAGGGAAAATAGAAGCTCTGTGTATTAACATTAAAAGTTTTCTGAAAATTTAAAAGTTATTTTAAAATACAAAGGGTTGTTTAAAGCCCCAGGTGATTCTAGTGATTAGTATTTGGACACCACACATAATAGTGTGAATGTCACCTTATGAAAGTTAATGGGATGCTTTCTCATCTTCTGCCCTATTATTTTTATAATAGCCCTTGAATGAATAATCAATGTACTATTTGGAGCTATCGTCCAGATAAATAACCAGGAGGAAATGATTATAAGTATTAGATAAGACAAGGAAATTGAAATGCACTTATATTTAAACTTCTACATAAACCTTCCATGTGATCAATTACTTGCCTTACACTTTTAGACTTTTCTAAAATAATTACATGAGCAGAAATGATCTGCCTGCATGCTTATCCATTATAGTCATAACATAACAATCGTAAAAAAGAAATCTCAAAATTCCACAGACACTCAGGTCTACAGCTTCTTCTTCCTGTTTCTTTCTCAATTATAAAACACTGAAACAAAAGATCTTTGGAAAATATGCCTAACTGAATCATAATAAGATTCCCCATTTTAATCACTATGTTTTTTGACTACTGTGTTTCCCCAAAAATACGACCTACCCCAAAAATAAGCCTAGCAGGATTTCAATGCATTTGTTAAATAGAAGCCCTACCCTGATAAGACCTAGTGATGGGTGTGGCTATGCAGATACACATTTTGGCTTGGAGTGGTAAGGAAGACTGGAATACCTTTTATTTGCCACAGGTCCTTTCTCTGAGCCAATCGCACGCACTTGCACTGGTGCGCATGGTAACCGTGGTTGCAGGCATCCTATTGCACATGTGTGAACAGCTAAGGAAAAGGAGTTCACGCATCACTAGTGCCAGCCCCCCCAACAAGGTCAGCTCCTCCTGTCAGGTTCCAGAAGAAGATGACTTAACTATATTTGAATAAATGTAGATTGTTGTATTATACTTAATAAAAATAAGACATCTCCTGAAAATAAGC
>NW_003852501.1:378863-379698 GCF_000181295.1 Otolemur garnettii
GTTTGAGGACGCCTGGCCTGAGGAGTGTTCCACTTCAAAAATGTATTTATGCTTCCAGGCTAGCTCCCCTGGGAACCCTTATCTGCCAGACTTTATAACCCACAGCCAGGTGTTCTGTGTTCCTACTATTTTTTATAAAATTTAGCTGTTTATTGGCTTTACTAGCAATGGAGATAGAGATGCTTTCTTTTTAATTAACATGTGCTTTTATTATATTAAGATCAGGCAATGATCTGACAATTAAAAGATCACTTATGAAATTCTGTTATCTCAGTTCTACTTACAGAGGATGTTATGGCCTTGGAACTGAGGTTTTCCCCCAGAAAAAGATTAATGGAAATAGTAATTGCTTTTCAGAGTTGATAGCAGCTACTTCAAAAGTATTTTATTCAAATACTGAATTAAGACAAAAAGAAAAAATAAAAAGCCTTTAGGACACAATGAATTGGTTTGAATTAGTTTGCATCAGCACTCAGTAGTCCTAAAGGGAAAATCACCACTGGTGATTTGTGGGAAAGTAGAAGCAGCCAATTTCTAAGATCTGTTGGGCTTGTTAAACTCTTTCTTAGTCTATGCAGGGAGAACCCACGAGGCAGAAGCACCAAAAATAAGGCAGACAGTCCATTCTAGGTAGTTTGTTCTATATTTTTCAACTTCCAAACCAGCAGGCAAATAGATGACAAGGGTGACCAAATCAGAGCCTGCTTCCTTAGTTTGCTTAAATCATGTCTTTTCAAATCCAAAAGCAAAAGTAACTCTGTAAAAAGGAAGCAATTCATTCCAAGGAAATGTGTGTGCCTAAATGTGTTCTTTCTTCAAATGTAACCACCAAGCC
>NW_003852501.1:382037-384837 GCF_000181295.1 Otolemur garnettii
AAACCCATCTGAGGAAGAATGTTTTTCCAACCATCACCCCCAGAGCACTTATTACAGAAGATAGTTAGGAAGATGGCCCAGGAATATTTGCTAAATTGACTTGGCTTAAGGCAACCCAGGTCAGTTTTCTGAAGTTCCACAAGCTGGTGTCCTGATATGCTGGATCCAAAGTGTGTCATGGATGCCAGTTTATGTTAATGGTGCCAAACCACCACTCAGTCCATGAAAATCTAAGAGTGGTATTGAGTTGTTCGAAAAGAATCACTTGCTTTGAACAACTTATAAAAGAAAGTTAAAAACTGAACACATTGTCCTTTCTTCTGAATTATAATGGGGAAAATTCATGCTTGTTTGAGCAGCAGGTGGACAATTATTACCTTTAAAAGTGACTACATTCTCACTGAAAGTTATTTCAGCCTATAACACGTAACTATAAAAGTCACAATAGACCTTAGGCACCTTCTTGTCCTAAACAATATGAGGCCCACCTGCCCCATGCCATGACATGTTCTCCTTGATGTTACTTTCTGGTCTGATAGCCAGGATTGAAGAGATTCCCAATAATTTCCTTTAAGCCACCACTGTCATTTTATGCCTGAGTCATCACTATTTTAAAAACCTTAGGAGTGTGTTTAGAGAATGAATTTCAGATGACCTTAAATGAGAAAATTAACTGTAGGAAATTAAAACTGCAAAAGCAAAAACTGATTATTCCTCCCATTCTGGAAAAACTTAGGCAAGTCTCATAACTTCCCTCTGTCACTATTTTATCATTTATAAAATGAAAGTATGCGGCAAAATACTCCACTGTCCACCTGAACCACCAAGTTCAAAACTAGAAAATAAAAACTAGGTATGTAATTGTGAAAAACTCCTATAGAGCTAGCTATCCAGATTGGCTAGTCCTTTCTTCTGAAAGGAATAGACAAACATTTGTCCTGAAAATGATTAGTTGGCTGGTAAATGGTTGCCTAGAAGCTTCTTGAAATGCATGTGCTAACTTAAAATGGGGCTCTTGATGATGATAAGCAGATTTTTGGGAAAACTGTATAGTCAAAAAGCAAAAGAAAACTCTCAAGAAAAGTCTGGCCTGAGCAAATTACACTGGACACAGGAAGTTTACTGTAAGAAGATTATGGTAGAGAAATTAAAAATCAGTTTCAAACTATGGCTTGGAAGACAGAAGTTTAAATTGGGCTCTAAGTAGTCTCAAAGAAATCCTGCCATTTTATTTATTTCTAGTACTCTTGGCATACAGCTTAATTCATTCCTGTAATAAATACGTCTGTGCATGTGTATATGTGTACTTATGTGAGTGTGTAAATATGCATATTTGTGTGTGCTTACATATATGTGATGTACACAGGTGCTAGGCCCTGGATACAGTAACAAAAAAGAAAAAGAATGGTCTCACAGGTTAGCTTCTAGTGGGAATTTTAAGCCACAGAGTAATGCTAGATTTTGAGATTCTTTGAACACTGGGACTGACTATATCAAATTTATCTATGTCTAGCACTCTGCTTTATAAATCCTAAGTGTTCAATTAATGTCTGCTAAATAATGTGTAAGCTAAAAATGTCAGTCCCAGCTTGAAATCAGTACCAAAGCTGTGATTTGTGCCAAGATGAACTGCTTGACATGATCATATATATGTCTATTACAGCAGATAGATGGAAACACACACCCGTATGTATCACGGGAACATCACCATCATTCTTAGGTGTAACCACCAGAATCTACTCTACCTAATTTAACCAGACAGACATTTATTAGAGAATTCTAAGTGATAGATGACATCTCCAGGAGGGTCAAGAGCCCAGAATAGATGCTACACAGCCAGGGGCAAATGCAGAAACTGTGAAACTGTTGTAGGGAGCACCTCCTTCCTGCCATGACCCACATATTTCCCCAGATTTCTTATCAGAGTTTGCCCCCCCAAAAAAACTAAATACATCTATCACCATGCCACACATTGCTCACTTCCTTCTTCCAAATCTCAGGGGTGTACAAAACCTGAGCCACATATGGAGCCCTGGGCACAAAGGAATGTAAAAAAGTATATATATACACACCCACATAGCCATTGACTTTCTAGCTTTGCCAGTATTAAGAGGTATACTGGAAGGTATCAGAATAAGCAATATGTGAGCCAATCTGTCATGAAATTGCTTCACTTTACACTGAGGCATTTGTCATACCTCGCTGACTTGTTTGACTGTGTTCTTGGAAAGAACCATAAATAAAAGCATAGGGAAGCCTTCAATTCCTAAAATGAATGAGGGTGAAATGGTTGAATTTCTTCCCTAAATCCTGGTCCCTACACCCGAGGTGTCAGGGACAAGCAAGAGGTAAGGCTACACATCTTGGGCATCTTAGGTTTTGAAGTTGAGCTGAGCTGCATTTTATCAGAGAAAAATAATGCCTGCCTGACCCATTTCAGACAGCCACTGAGATCTCACGGTGGTATGGCATCCCTCTTCTTTCTCCCATGGGTATACGTTTTCCTGTCTCCATTCTCACATTCTCTTCCCTTCATTTCACCCGCTTCAATTGAATCCGTTGCCAAGACCTGCTGATTCTACTTCAAACATTGTTCTCAAATCTGGGCTCTGCCCTCCCTTTCTATTGCCAGTGGGTCAGTGCAGTCTAGGGAATCCAGATCGCAGCAGGTGTTCCAGGCCCAGTCTCTCATCCTATCTAATCCAGATTGCTGTAGGTGTTCCAGGCCCAGTCTCTCATCCCATCTAATCCAGGTTGCTGCAGGAGTTCTAGGCGCAGTCTCTCATCCTATCTACTCCAG
>NW_003852501.1:386799-404748 GCF_000181295.1 Otolemur garnettii
CTATCTAATCCAGGTTGCTGCTGGAGTTCTAGGTGCAGTCTCTCATCCCATCTAACCCAGGTTGCTGCAGGAGTTCTAGGTGCAGTCTCTCATCCCATCTAACCCAGGTTGCTGCAGGAGTTCTAGGTGCAGTCTCTCATCCCATCTAACCCAGGTTGCACAGGTGTTCTAGGTGCAGTTTCTCATCCTGTCTAATCCAGGTTGCTGCTGGAGTTCTAGGTGCAGTCTCTCATCCTATCTAACACAGGTTGCTGCAGGTGGTCTTGGTGCAGTCTCTCATCCTATCTAACCCAGGTTGCTGTGGGTGTTCTTGGTGCTATCTCGCATCCTGGTCACCCCAGCCTGTTACTTGTGTTCTAACTGATTGTCTTGCATCCAGTCTCACCAACTTCCGGTCTAGAAAACAAATCAGATCCCACCACTCTCTTGCTTCAGTAGTGTTTCCATTGTTATTCACACTGTGAAGATACACTATGTGAGCAAAGCCAGCCTTTCATCACTGGGCCCTGACTGTGCCTTCCCTTTCCAGAGAGGACGGGGTAATTCCAACAGAGAGCAAAAACCACTTGTGAGCCCCCATAGGAGATGCAGAAGAAGCAAATTCAAAATGAATTAAAATTTAATATTTTACATTCCTTTGTGGAAATTAAATTACATCTCTTCTAGAGAAGAATCAATATTAAGACTGAATTGTGGTTTTTGTCAAAGATGTTTATAAACCTCCTCCACATTATTTTTCTACATGCTCTTCATTTTATTAGGCATGAATTATACAACTCTTTTCTCTGTTTTTCTGCTTTAATATTTCACATTATATTTACCAGCTTCACCTTGTACCCTACCCTATCCAGTCTCCATCCCTATGATTTTGGGGGGAAAAGTGAGATATGTTATGTTTTTTCTGTTTTACCTTTATATTGTACCAAAGGACACATCTCAGCCTGGGCTACATCCTTGCTCTCCTCCAAACTACCTCATGCTTACCTTGCTTTCAAAGAAACACTGTCTGTATCTCCTACCTAATCTGGCTTCTCCTTTTTCAGGTTCTTATCTCATTTACTGCAACATAATAATTTCGCTGGCAAGTAGGAAGCTGAACAAGCTACCAAAGTAAACCATGTGATGCTTTTTAAAGTTAATTTACACTATTACTTTGTTCCTTTTACATTCAGGTAGCTTCTGAACAAAAGGAATACAACATGCTAAATAAGTCATTTGGGAACAGACAGAGATATAGGATAACATTTCTAATGCATAATTACTTTAAACAAATACCTCATTCACAGAAATCACAGATCATCAGAAACTGCCTACTAGGCTGAGAAGTATGAAAGGTGCTTGATCAGAAAGGAAAAACTCTTTTCAAAAGGTAATTAGGGAAGCATATTTAACATTTCCAATTTTTTTACATTGATATTTCATATGAATTTATGTAGGTTAGGACATTTTATATACATCATAGTACATCAATTTACTAATAAGATGATGCATTATATATTAACATTAATAATAATATAAATAATATCCTACATAAAGTCATATGACATAAAGTCATATGAAATCTCAGTGTGAAAAAATATAGCCTATATAAGGTATGACAATTAATTTCATGAATTCACCTTAGAAAAAGTGCTACATGCCTTGTTGAATATCACTATAGCCACCTTCAAAGTTCTCCCCTTGGGAAGCTATGAGCTAATACCAGCAATCTAGTCCATGCTTTAAAGCAATTTTGGAACTCTTTTTCCGGAATGACCATTAGAGCTGTCATCATATGGCACACAAAAACACACATTAATGAGCACCGTTCAGCAAGACACCACCACACGTGGACACAAACACAGCTGTGAGACACTGACATACCAAGGTTATGAAAACTTACCAAATTGTTTGTACAGTGCTGCCAATGTAATCACACAGTGGCAATTCTCAGACTTACTCTCTAGCCATTTCTATTTCCTTTGGAAGCTCAGATACAAATTCAGAGTTCCTTTACCTAAGACCTCTCTTAGGTGTTTTCTTCCCTCCTGTCCCTGCAGGCTTCCCTGCACCCCATCACCCTCATGGCCTTGTACAACATCAATATGATGCATATTTCTACCTCCAGCTCAGCATTTTTTTCTAAGCTCCAGACATAAATACACAGCCAGCCTCTTGATAAGTTCACTTGGTTGTCTCACAGCAACCTAACACTCATTTTAAACTGAAACCTGGATTTTTCCCCTCAGAACCACCCCTCCTCATGACTACTGAGTTTCAGTAAATAGTATCAGCAATTACCTGGAAGCTGTAAGCCCCAGACCCTGAGAGTCACATCTGGCTTCACCTCTCTACCACATCCACATGCAGTCCTTCACCAAGCCTCATCAATGCAGTCTCTGTAATTTTACTCAAATTTTCTCATTGCTCAAGATTGAGACATTGTATTTTTTATAGATGCATAATAATTCTTACCCACGGGCTCATGTGACCACATGTGCTGTGGAGAATGTGTCCTCCAAAATCCATGTGTTGGAAACTTGACCCCCAGGTGGCAGTGTGCTGGGAGGTGGGGCCTTTGGGAGGTATTCCAGTCATGAGGGCTCTGTTCTCATAAATGGGTCAATGCCATTATAAAAAGGGTTTGCAGGAGCGGGTTTGCTCTCCCTTGTCCTTCCTTCTTCTGGCGTATGAGGGTATAGCAAGAAGGCCCATGCCAGATACTAGAGCCTTCATCTTGGGCTTCCCAGCCTTCAGAACTGTGAAAGAATAAACTTCTGCTCTTTATGAATTAACTCAGTCTCAGGTATCCTGTTCGGTAAACGCTCATGGACTAAGATAACATGTGACTGTGATTCTTTCTCATCAAGAGGTGAAATATAACTTCCTTCCCCTTGAGTCTGGGCTAGCTTCATGATTCACTTCTATTTAATAGATGCAGTGGAAGTGATACTCTGTAACATCTGAGGCTACGTAAAAAAGAGCCATCAGACTTCCATCTATTTTCTTTGACACACGTGCTCTGGGAAAAGCCAGCTGATACGTACAAGTTCAGCTATCCTGGGACCACCATTGTGAAAAGATCATACATAGGTCTGAGCTCCTAGCATCAACTGCTGGCTACCAGAGAACCTCTTGACCATCAAGTTCAGTCATGATTTTAAATGACTGTAGCCCCAGCCAACACCTGGCCATAACTGCGTATGATATGCTGAATGAGAACTTCCCAACCAACCCATTGTTTAGTAAAAATAAAATGGCTATTCTTATACCACCTTGGGGGTAATTTGTTACATAGCATTAGTGACTAATTAGTTACTAGATTGGCTTACCCCTGTTCTCGGGATAAATCCAAAATTGTTTCTGGAAGCTTCAGGGCCCTGTGTGTTCTGGCTGCTGGGTATTCCTCAGCTTCTCCTTGTGCCTTCCTCACAAGACTTCAGTCACCCTGACCCTTGTTTATTCCTCATTAGGAATTTTGCTGAGGATTTTTCCCTGGTGGGAATGTGCCAACAAGGAGCAACTCAATGCTCAGGCTTTAAATGCCATTTCTTTAAAAATCCTAAAAGGATACATGACCTGGAGAGAGAGAGCTTATGTGGTGGTGGTGGTGATATTTAGAATGAAAGAAAAGGACCAAAGTCTCCTGTAATGGGAAAGAGTCATGGAGAAGGAAAGAAAGATGATGCAGGAGAGAAAGGATGATGAATGGGGAGTGGGGGGCTCCAGGCATCACAGGCCTCTCTCAGAAGTGGAGGAGGACAGGTGGCATGTGGATACTGTTAACACCTACTCTACTCGGCTAAGGCTGAGCTGTGGGGACAGCTTTGCTGGACTCTGGAGCTCTAGCTTCCCTTGGGGTCAGCCAGTGGAAAATCCTGGCAAGGAACTGGTGGAAAGAAGGAACGTTTGGTCCCCCAGCTCCCTCCCTCTGGGTCACTTCATGCTTCTTTCCAAGTGGCCCTCTTCACATGGGCTCCTCTGGGATTCCAGGAGCCACTGTCTTTTCTCCCCACTGCAGTCCCCTCTCTTACTAGCACTGGGTGATTCACTCTCTCCTAGAATTCCCCACACCATCCCCCAATGTTTTTGCAAATAGCCTGTTTATTAAACCATCCTCAGATTATCCTAATTTAAGCATGACACCCTGTCAGATACAGATGCGAATGCTATTGAGCAAATAAATGAAAAGGGCCAGAAAATGTGAAACAGCAACAAACTCAACATCTGAAGCTATTCCGGTTAAAATAGAAAACTGAACAATAAACCACTAAAACAGTATTACCGTTAAACTAAGGAACAAAATGAAAAGGCTATAGAGTTGTCATTTATAACCATTAAAAAAAAAAACACCTATAGAGAAAAAGGGCCTCTTCCATTAAACAGCAGAATCAAACTTTTGTTTTCCTTGCTTGAAGCTCTGAACTAACAGAGTTTATGAGAGATTACGGAAAAACAAATCAGTTGAGTCGTTTTATATTCTTTTTCAATTACCTAAACACAGTAAACTTAGACCATCACCTTCACCATACACAACATGGTAGCCTCCACAAACTGGAATACTTTAAGTATTTTGTTTTCTTCTGCTCTATGTTATGCAGAGTAAAAAAATTAATTAATACATGCCTCAATCAGGGCAGATGCTTTCTGCCTGAGACCCTCTAGGCTGTGTTGATTCTTGAAGTAACCCTGGCTCCTACAAGAGAAATAGCAAGTATACTGGAGAAATTCTGATCCAAGTCAATTTGCCACCATCTTCCACATCCCAATAAGTTATCCATAAGGCTTTTTATATTATTATTATTAGTGGCAGTAGTAGTAATAGTAGTATGCTTTTCTTACTGAAGAGAAATGCAAAGATCATGTATCCAATTTTAGAACATATACCCTGTAAAATTATATACATCAAATCATGTCAATACTATGATAAAACCACACGATTGCTCCTATTTTCATATGAAGGAGCAAAAGTACAGACAGGATACACAAGTTGCCAGCATCACACACGTTTTATAATGAAGAAACCCAGCAGAGGAATTGGGCTATAAGAAAATAATTAATAACCAGAATGCTTGAAATATGAGCTGGGGGGGGGGGTTCTTCTTTTCCCCTCTTTTCTTTTCTTTTTCTTTAACTACTAAGGAATGGCAGTGGTCTCCAATGTGGTGAAATTTGGATCTGTTTTGACATCAGGAATGTATGGGAAATAACATAGAACCTCGATTTTCCCCTGTTGAAGCCCCAGGCTTAGAGAGATTACTCAATCACACTCATTGTCATGAAGTTCTTTCCTGTAACTCACCAGTTTGGCAGCATCCAATGTGATTTGGAAAGAAAAATAATGCCGGGAATCAGAAAAAGTGGGTTTAATCACCTCATACCCATTACTAGCTATCCACATTGTATATCAAATCAGCACATTGCACCCCATAAATGCATTCATGTACACAGTTATGATTTAATAAAGATTTTTAAAAAATAGAAAACAATGTTGTAGAAATTGGAACCTTTTGTGCATTGCTGGTGGGAATACAAAATGAGTGTGGATGCTATGGAAAAGTTTAGAGATTCCAGAAATATTAACATAGAATTATCATATGATCCAGCAATTCCACTTCTGGGTATAAACCCCCCAAAAATTGAAAGCAGGGAATCAAACAGATACTTGTACACCAGTATTCATAACAACATTGTTCACAATAACCAAAAGGTGTAAACAACCCAGTGTCCCTCAATGGATGCATAAATAAACAAAATGTGGACAATGGGATTTTATTCAGCCTCAAGAAGGAAGGAAATTAAGACATCCTATAACACAGATGAAACTAGAAACATTCTGCTAAGGGAAAGAAGCCAGACACAAAAGGACAAATATAATTTCACTTATATAAGGTGTCTAGAAGAGGCCGATTCGTAGACACAGAAAGTAAGAGTAGTGGTTACCAGGGAATCGGGGGAGGTGAGAGTAGGAAGTTCCTGTTAAAGGAGATAGAGCTGGCTCGGCGCCTGTGGCTCAAGTGGCTAAGGTGCCAGCCACATACATCTAAGGTGGCGGGTTCGAATCCCCAGCCCGGGCCCGCCAAACAACAATGATGGCTGCAACCAAAAAATGGCCGGGCGTTGTGGCGGGCGCCTGTGGTCCCAGCTACTTGGGAGGCTGAGACAGGAGACTCGCTTGAGCCCAGGAGTTGGAGGTTGCTATAAGCTGTGATGCCATGGCATTCTACCCAGGGGGATAGCTTGAGGCTCCGTCTCAAAAAAAAAAAAAAGGAGATAGAGCTCCAGGTTGGAAGGATGAAAGAGTTCTGGACTCAGATAATGGTGACAGCTGCACAACATCATCAATGTACTTAATGCCCACCGAACTGTACACTTAAAAATGGTTGAAATGGCAAATATTGCATTGTGTACATTTCACCATAGTTTTTAAAAAGTGGATTTAATTTTACCTCTGGTATCTTTGTACTCTGTGACGTGAGTAAAATTTTTTCTGAAACTCATTTCATGATTTGCAAATTAAAGCACTGTTTGGATTTGTCAGAAATCATAAAATAGCTGTCTGCAGAACAGACCAGGCCAACAATTTCTGTGCTTTTTAAAATACTTAGTTTATAACTTTTAAAGAGATTTTACATAAAATTCCAAACTTGTAGCTGTTATTTAAAGAAATCAAAATAGAAATTTTCATTCATGGATGAGTTGTGCTCCCACTTTTATATATATGTTTTAAAAAGTCCAGGTAAATTTCAAAGTCATAAATGTTCTTGAGACCTTTTTAGAGTTGAGGTGACAGGGTATCAAGCAATTCCAACATATAGAAAGAGACATGTGTCTGCACAGATAGTAAACAGGCACTTTCTTACCTGAGGCAGCCCCAACTGGACACCAGTAGGAGAACTCAGGAAGAATAGTTAATGACTCAGTGGAGTGTGGCTTGAGCCAGCAAAAGAGAGCAAAGATAGTCTTATAGTGTGTTTCTTATAAACGAGTGTGTTTCTTATAAACATTATAAATATATTGCTTATAGTTCAAGAAGCTGGAAAGTCCAAGATCAGGGTACTAGCAGATTCCATGTCTGGTTCATTGATGGCACCTTCTTCCTGCATCTTCAGATGGTGGAAAGGGCAAAAAAGCTCCTGAAGACCCATTTTGTAAGGGAACTAATCCCACCATAAGGGCCCCACCCTCATGACCTAATCACCTCCCAAAGGCCTCACCTCTGTTGCATTGGAGAGTAGGCTTCAACGTGTGAATTTTGGAGGGATATAGACATTCAGATCATAGCACCTGTTTAAACAAACTACTTACATTTTTCTAACTTTTCACTTGTGGTTTGAAACGTCAAACCACATGTAAACGTCATGTGGAGCCTGTGTTATGTTTTTAATATAATGATATTGATGAGAAGCCACTGAATGTATGTTCTGATGAGTTGTAACTAATGCCTCTTTAATCAGCATATAGAATAATCCATGGCCCCAGAACATTCCCTCATGCCCCTCCGCAGGTACTCCTCCTGAACCTTGGGTTCTGCTCCAGGGTCAGCCACTGTTACTGAAGGGTAATTTACTGGATCTTCCGAGTTGCAGGTACAGAGGGTTTTGGTGAGAGTAGAAATTACATCTCTGCTTCAGCATGACTGCAAAACATGATGATGCACAGCAATGAGCATGGTGTTGTTCTGCTGCCTTTCTCCCTGTCTCAGGAAGAACCGCCACTGTGCCTTGAGGGGATTTCCACTTCCTTATGTTCTGCAGAGACCAAACTGAGATGACAGTATCAAAAGCGTTCCCCTTTATACTATCACTGTAAGCAAGGAAGAATTTATCAGACTGGGAGAGGGATGCAGTTTTGTAGCATGAAAACAAAATATAAAAAGTTAGAAGTGGTTTTTTTTTAATTTAAAATAATTCCAAGATAGTTCCATGGAGTGAGGAGGAGGATATGTGTAGCCTAGAGCAATTTATGTCTCATCTTATTCTAATTAGATGGCTGTCGATAGTCTTTGAAATTCTGATTCATCAGGGTTGCCCCCTCTTGCTAGAAGTATCAAGGGAAGAGATTGTGCAAGTAAATGTAGAGTTAGCACTTTCACTTATGTATCTGTGTTACAAAGTTATTTCATGATGGGAGAAGCTGTAATTTAAAGGGAGAAATTGGCAATTAGTTAACTCTCCCTTTGATTTACACAAGGCCAGCAGTGGGTTTGATTGAGCTCCTTGAAATAATTACCATGTGCATGGAAAGGATTTCAAAATTAGCCAATGACACAGCTTACAACCTCACATGCCCTGTTACCATTTCCAGTATCACTGACCTCTTCTCTGGCATCAGCTTGCTCTTGTTCCTTTACATAGTCATCAAAAAGTAGAGACTGAAAACCCTTCACCTCCCCTATGACAGAACAAGAGAAAAAAACTCAGACATCATCAGAACAAACTGTCCAGGTCTGATTACATCCCTAGGGAAAGCCATCAAATTTAATCAGTTCTGAAAGGAGCAGCTATTTCCCTTTCACAGGGAAAACAAAATCATTCCTCTGTGGAGTTCTACTAGGTCCACATAAGATATTAGGGGACCATAAAAGGAACTGATTCATGGGAAAAGAAAGGCAGAGAGGTGGAACCTTTGGGAGAGACAATTCATTTGAAAGGAACAATATTCCTTATAAATATGACATTGTGCTCGGCACTCAAGACAATGATATTTTAAAAGCAGTAATGGTCTGTCAGTCAGAAATCCTGAGTTCAAGTGTAGCTCTCCACCTAAAGCTATGTGGCCCTGGGTAAGTGACTCGAGTGTCTGGACTTCAACGTTTTTGAAGGTTGATATTAATACCACTGCTTGTATATATTGGATGGTTCCAATGACAATGAATTTTAAATATCTTTGCATTATTACTGTTGCATGGATACAATATTGAACAATACAGACACAGTGGCAGGTACCACTCTGACTCTGTTACCTTGTGGAGAATAAAATTGAGTAAGACAAATATACAAAATAAATAGGCAAATTGACAGACTGCTAGAAAGGGGAAGAGGGAGATGAACCTGCATTCAAGCATCAGGGAACAAAGTGGCAGCACATGGACCAAAAATCAAAGGGTGAGAAAGTGCCAGCCAAGAGTAAAAACTAAGGTGGAAAACTCCAGGTGGAATGTGCAAAAGCCCTTTGATAAATAAAATAGTTCAATGAGTTGAATAAAATGAAGCAAGACCAGTGACTCTGGAACACAGTCACTCTCCCAAATGAGTGGGAAAGAAAGGCATAAAATGGTGATGGAGAAAGATTCCAGAATCATCTCTTCTATTGTGCCCTTAAGTTCGAGAACGCAAAATTTGCATGTGACAGCTCGGACACAGGAGGAGAACAATAATGTGACAGCTCACAATCAACAATAGCAAAGAGACATCCAGAGACTTAAATTCTAAGATTTGGCTTGACCTTTTAACAAAATTCCAAATCTCCAGCACATTAAGCCTACAACATACCAACATTCTTCCACTGAAAAAATACAGAGGAAGTTAAGAAATCAAGAGTATTTCATGAAGACCATTAGAGACCATCATTTGGTACCCAGGTCACTTGCCCAGACCTCCCAAATCAAGCCGTCTCCATTGTGGAAGGGTGGACCCCTGAGATTACTTTGAGCGGGAATTTAAGCAGTAGTGTGTGCACAGTCCAGTCAAGAAGTTTTGGGCACCACTCTGACTTTTCCATTCTAGCTGTCCTCTGCTACCTGTCAGTCAACAAGGGCAGCTGACCCATAGAGTTGGAAATGTTCTTATTTCATTGTCTTTAGGCACCCCATCAGAGAACTGTTTAAAATAATAACGGCTACCCAATCTGCACAGGAGACATCTTTGTCTAGGTTGGGGCATTGGCCTAGATTTTTTTTTTTCTTTACTCTCTACAGACCCACTCTGAATAGTTCCACTCAAACTTTTGGTGTGGGACCAAGTATCGTCCAATAACTCCCAAATCTATTCTCTCACTCTGGCCTCTCTCCCACACAGTCAAACTCTTTGCTAATGACCTCCTGGGTAGCTCAGTTAGTCTATCGCATTGCCCTCCCCCCAAGTTTGATATATCCGAAATAGATCTGATCATCTGTCCTTAAGCCAGCTCTTTCTCGTTAAGGGCACCAGTATCCACTAAACTACTCAAGCAAGAAAGCTAGAATCTGCCTTTCACTCTTCCCCTTCTGCATTTAGTCAATTATCAATCCCCACAGTTTTTAGTGTCTTAACTCCTCTGGAGTCTTTCCTCTTCCCACCTGCCCTACTAGGTCAGGCCCTCATCACTTCTTGCCTAAGTCTCCAGGCTTCCCCTGTAGCTCACACAAATTTATCCTCCACAGAGATATCACAGAGGTCTTTATAAAAGGCACACTTCTCACGCCAATTTTCTACTTAGAGGTATTCACTGGAATCCCCTATTGGCTAGCTTTCAGAACAGTGGTCACGTGGCCTGGCTTTGAACATCAGATCCTCCTTGATCCGACTCCTGCCTACTTTGCTGGCTTTTCTTTCTCCACTCTCTTACTTACGGCTTTCCCACTAGCCTAACTAAGCCATTTGAACTTTTCCACGCACAGATCTCAATGCTTATTTCCACTTATCCATTAACTCTCTTTCATCCTTCAGAACTCAGTTCAAGCCTCTTCCCTTTATTTGCTTTGGCTGTGTTTCTTCCATGCCCCCCAAAACACCCTGTGCCATCTTGTACCTAACACTCACCACACTGGGCCACACTTACCAGTTTAGTTGTTTGTCTCACTAAATTGACTGTCAATACTTCAGGAGAAAGAGCATCTGTTTTATTTTATTTGCTTCCTCAATCCCTAGCCCCATGCATTGTGTAAACATACTTTGAGAATAGTTAGTCAGTAGGATATTAACTTTAAGCCATGATGTAAGTGATTCCAAACTAGAAAACATTTAGAAGAAGAATGAGTTTTGGTTTTACCTGAGCATATTCCGCATACATATGTATTTGATAGGAAAAGTTTTGTTCACAAAATTTCCTTGAATGAAACTCTAGGTAAGGATATATTTGAAATATGAGTCCTCTTTTCCACTCATTATTTTCTAAAGAGTAAAATATATCCCCAACCTCACTGTGGAGAACAACAATCTTCTTCTGACACTGGTAAATGCAGGGAAAATCATTTCTCTTCACTGAAATGTTCAAATCCTGAAACCTCTAAAAACAAAAGTTTTTCAGAAACTCATTTGGCAGCAAAATCTGACTCGGCCTGTACCAAATTGATTACAAAACCTGACCTCAGGGCTGTATAAAATCTTTATTTATCACACCATCAGGGCTACAATTCAGCAGTTTTTTTTTGATAATCCTTCTGCAGTTTCATTCTCATATCTGGTAAGTAGCCAAAAAATGAAAACGAAAAGAGCAACTTTGTAATTTTTCCTCAAATTTCTGGTCCTATACTCTCACAAAACTCTAAGGTTTCTTAATTTTCTTTTTCCTCCCTCAATACCTACTCCTAATCAAAATCCTTTCTGGGAGGTGGAATATAAACTCTTTGATTTTTTCAACTGTATTGAGGTATAATTGACAATAATATTTGCATATTTAAGGTGTCCATCTTGATCTGTTGATACATGCATACTAATATGATCACCACAATCAAGCTAAGATATCTGTCATTTCACATAGTTACCATTGTTTTTGTTTGTGTGTGTGTGTGTGTGTGTGTGTGGTGAGAACATTTAAGATCTACACTCCTAGCAAATTTCATGTATATGATACAGTGTTGTTAACTATAGCCACCATGTACATTAGATACAGTATTGTTAACTGTAGTCACCAAGATATACATTAGACCTCCAAACTCATTCATCCCACAGAACTGAAATTTTGAACTCGTTAGCCAACATCTTCCCATGTCCTCTTCTCCCAGCATCTGATAATCACCGTCCAACTCCACTTCCATGAGATTGACATAGACGTGAGAGTTCATTTAGTATTTGTCTTTCCATGTCCCGCTTATTCCCCTCAGTATAACGCCCTCCAGGTTCAGCCATATTGCAAATAGCAGGATTGCCTTCTTTTTTAAGGTTGAATAATATTCCCTTATTTATATAACCCTATTATACCACATTTTCTTTATGCATTCATCCATTGATGGACGTTTCGGTTGTTTCCATCTGGACTTTTATGAACAATGCTGCAATGAACTTGGGAGTACAGATATCTCTTCAAAATACTGATTTCATTTCCTTTGGATACATGCCCAAAAGTGGACTCTCTAGACCAGTGGTTCTCAACCTTCCTAATGCCGTGGCCCTTTTATACAGTTCCTCCGGGTCACAACCCACAGATAGAGAATCACTGCTCTAGACTATACATGTGGTAGTTCTATTTTCAACTTTTTGAGGAACTCCTCTATCATTTTTTTTACAGTGGTTGTACCAATTTATATTACCACCAAAGGCATATAATGGCTCTCTTTTCTCCATATCCCTATAATACTTTCTATCTTTCTTCTATTTGGTAATAACCATCCCAACAGGTATAAACTGATATCTCATTGTGGTTTTGATTTGCACAGTCAAGACTGTGTCTTGTATCTGCCTCCAAGTTAATAAGAAAAGGGCTTTCTTTGCCCAGCTAATCTCTATTTAATACATTGCTCAAACAAACGCTTAAAAGGACAGATATGAAATTACTTCTAGTGCTTTTGTGTTAAGATCATGTCAGCCATTTTTCACACCTAGTTTTCTCAATTGCTGTAACTCTTTTACCTTGAAAAAACACCCTGGAGTTTTTTACTCTTAATTTTTTTCTTAAAAGCAGCATTTTCTAGGTCTAAGCTGAATTCCTATGCAGGAACTCTAACTTTTATAATTTGACATAGCTTTAAAATATAACAATAGAGAAAAAGTAGGATAATTTTCTGAAAAATTTAGAATGTATAGCTTATGAAATTTAGAAGTAATTTTTAAATAATAAATTTGATTATACAAAAGTCAAACATTTCTGCAAAGTATAACCCACCAGAAGCAAAGCCAAAAGACAAAAAAAAAACTTAAGAAAAATTTATATGTAAATTTCATTAATTCACAATGAATTCCTACAATTTTTTTGTAAACAATAAATTAATAGAAAAAATTAAAAACATAAATAAATAGGCCACAGGAAAAGCTTTACAAACCATTGTTAATCATAGGAAATACCTTTGATCACATCTAAAATAAGAGAAATGCAAATTAAACTATACTGTATTGTTTTTCATTTAGCAAATTGGCACCAGTTGAAAATTGGGAGAAAGCCTTGTTGGCAAAGCAGTGAAAAAACCATAAACTTTTATATGTTACTAGTGAGGATGTAAATTGGAACAACCTATAAAGAACCAATTTAGAAATATCTTTAAAAATTACAAATGCACATATCATTTTGTACAGTAATTCCACTTCTAGAAATTTATTCTACAAATACATCAGCAAATTATAAAACTATAGCAAATTATATACATAGTTATTCACTGCAACCTTGTTAGTTTGGAGAAAATTAGAAATCACCTAAATTTCCATCAATATGGAATTGGCTATCTATTGTCATAGATCCATTCTGTGTTATATTGTAATTGTTTTAACAAAAAAAGAAGAAGAAGGATAAGAGGACCTGGAGCAAGATAGAGGACCAGAGACATCTCCTTTGCAGCCTCTGTGGTGAGATCAGGGAAGAAGGACTCCAGCCACATCTGGCTGAGAGGCCCAGCACAGAAACATCACTTTGAGGGCACAGGGAGGCATCAGAAGACTCCAGGAGCCAACAAAGTGGTCAGGAGCAGTAGAGAACCAGTACAGAAGGCACTGCTTGTGTGCAGGCAGAGACTGGCCAGTTTGAGGGAAGTTTTCAGACAGAGAAAGTCTCCCCTGCAAGGAATTTTTTTGGACCTGAACACTTGCTGGATTTACCTTGGGAGAGCTTGGGCAAGCAAGTGATCTTGAACAGAGTCCAGGGACTGGGATTAAGCCACCAGGTATAGTAGAGCTCTCATAGTTCACCTGGTCAGGTGCAGCCATTGTGAGAGAGCTGTCTGGGAGAAACAGCCCACAAGGTCCTAATGCAAGGCTGCTTCTGGTGTGCCTGCCGATCTGGGCAGCCACCTATGGGGAGACTTAAATGAAACATGCTTTTCTGGGAAAGCTACTGTGTGGCCAAGGGATATTGTTTAGAAAGATCAAGGAATGTCTATTAAGTAGGCTGACAGGACCTTCTGGCTCCCAACCCTGCGGAGATTGAGGTCAAAGAAATCAGGAAGATGGAACCAGGTCTCTATGGAAAGATAGTGGCTTCCAGCACCCCCTTCTATACATCCATATCAGCATTGTGATTAGCATCTCATACCCCAGAACATCACCTCTTATCCAAGCAATATATGCAACATATGTTTTTCCTTTTTTCCAATTATTTCACCTAGATTTTTCTTTCTTTCTTTTCTTTCTTTTTTTTTTATATTTATAATTCTTCATTATTCCTTTTTTCAATAGTAAGGGCTCTGTTTTTGCTACAATTTTCTTCTCCTTTTCTTTTTATGTTCCCCTTAAGGTGTTTGTTTGTTTGTTTGTTTGTTTTCTTTTGTTTTATTTTTATCTTTCTATTTTTGCTTTCTTCAATAAGGGCTCCATTTTTGCTGCGATTTTTCTGCACCTTTCATTCTTTCTTTCCTTTCAACTTCTCTCCTTTTTTCTCTTCTTGTAAAGATTCTTCTACTTTTCCTATTTTTCTTACATCACATTCTGAAATAACAACTAAGATATACCCCCCTTTTTCTCACATCCTATATAATTTTATTTTCAATTTTCTTTATATACTTTTGTTATTTCTTTTTTCTTTTTTTTTTTTTCTGATCCATTTTACTGTTTGTCAATCTGTATTCCATTTATGGGGCAGAGTCTCACTCTGAGGCCTCAGCTAGAGGACCACAGTATTGGCCTGGCTCAAGGAGACCTTGATCTCCTGGTCTAGACAGTCCTTCTAGCTTTAGCCTTTAAAAGGATGCTAATGGTAGGTCCCTACTGCAACATACTGCTGTTTTTTCTTTCTTCTCTATTTGGTGGAGGAGGGATTGTCTTTTTGCTCAGACTCGTAAGGGGCTCCAGACTTCTAAGGACACACCCATCTGAGCCACCTAGAGGCTGAGAATTGTGGGTGTGGGTCAAAGCACCCTGCTAAACACCACTATTGCTCCCTTCTCTTTCTTTCTGTTCTTCTCTTCTTTTTGTTAATCTTTACTTTTATCCCCCCCCTTTCTTTTTCCTTTATCTTTTTCTTTTTTTTTTTTCCTTTATCTTTTTCTATCTTATCTCCATTCTGGCTCTTAATTTTTCTCTTCTCTTTGTTGCTATACCAAAAGGACACTTCAACATCTAAGCACAGAGCAAGGTTATTTAAAGAGAAGAAGGAAGTGAAAGGAAAAAGTAGGGGAAGGAAGCAGACAAGAATAAAACACTCATGATTAGGAACCAACAGAAAAATCCTGGCAACATGAAAAACTAGAACAAAGCAACTCAGGGGCCCCCCCAAAAGGGATCATGAGGTTACTATCACAGAGGATTCCACCTGTAAAGAAATTGGGGGGGATAAATGTTAGAAATGAAAGAATGAGAATTTAAAATATAGATGGTAAAACAATGAAATAAATTGCTGAGAAAATCAACAATAGCCAAAAGGAAGTCCAAAAAGAGAAGCAAATAAGGAATGGAAGATATGAAGAATATAGAAAAGATATAGCAGAGCTTAAGGAATTGAAGGAATCGAACAGGGAACTTAAAGATGCAGTGGAATGTATCAATAATCTTATTTTCAGGTAGAAGTGGATTTAGAGCATGGAGAAGAAAGAATCTCAGAGCTAGAGGATAAAGCTCTTGAGTTAAAGAGGTGGAAAACAAGAGAGAGAAAGCAGAATGTCTGCTCTGAGATTATGAGACTTTGTGAAGTGTTCAAACATGCAAATTATAGGTATCCCAGAAGGAAAAGAAGAATGCTCCAGAAGAATGGAAGCCCTACTGGAGGATATCATCAATGAAAATTTCCCAAGTATTACCAAATACTCCCACACACTCCTTTCAGAGGGATATTGAACCCCAGGTTGTCTCAACACAAACAGAGGTTCTCCAAGACATATTATCCTGAACCTGTCCAAAGTCAAGACAAAAGAGAAAATTCTGCACACAGCCAGGAGTAAGCACCAATTGACTTACAGGGGGAGAACTATCATGGTGACAGCAGACTTCTCAAAGGATTCCACCTATAAAGAAATGTTATAAATGACAGAAAGAATTTAAAATATGGATGGTGAAATAATGAAGGAAATTGTTGAAACTTTTCAAACCAGAAGAGAATAGTCATCTACCTTTAACATTCTTAAACAAGACAATGTTCAGCCCAGAATTCTATATCCTGCCAAGCCAAGCTTTAAAGTTGATGGAGAAATCAATTATTTTACTAATATGCAAATATTGAAAAAAATTGCCACAATAAGACTAGGTCTACAGGAAAGACCTAGACTTATTCTCCACACTGACCTTCACAATGGACCATGAGCAAAGCAAACACCCAGAAACTAAAGGAAAAAAACCTAGCTTCCACAATTATGCAAAGGATAAAACTAAAGCAATGGACTTTCACAAAATAAGATGAATAGAACTCTATCACACTTACCAATTCCTCTTGATAAATGTTAATAGCTTGAATTCCCCCACTGAAGAGGCAGAGGCTTACTGATTAAATAAAAAAGCACAAGCCATCTATATACTGTCTCCAGAAAATACACCTAGCCTCAAAGAACAAAATAAGACCTGGGGTGAAGGGATGGAAAACAATATTTCAGGCAAATGGAAATCAGAAGAAAAGAAGAGTTGCAATCTTATTTTCAGGTAGAAGTGGATTTAAAGCACCTAAAAAAATATAAAGATGGGCACTTCATACTGGTCAAGGGGACAATACAACAAGAGGACATTTCAAATCTAAATATTTACGCACCCAACTTAAATGCTTCCAGATTTATGAAACAGACCTTAATTGGTTTGACCAAAATGATATTCAATAACACCATAATAGTAGGGGACTTTAACATCCCTCTTACAGAGCTGGATATATCATCTAACAGAAACTAAACAAAGGTACAAGGGACTTACACAAAAAGCTAGAACAACTCTACTTACTAGACATACACAGAACATACCATCCCCAAACTCAGAAATATACATTATTCTCATTACCCCATGAAACATTTTCAAAAATAGATCATATCCTAGGACACAAATCAAACCTCAACAAAATTAGAAGAATTGAAATTATACTTTGTATCTTTTCAGACCACAAGGCAAAAATTTTCATCCCCACACAAAGGTCTGGAAACTAAACAACCTCATGCTGAATGACAGTTGGGTCAAGGAAGACATAAAGAAGGAATTCATTAACTTCCTCAAACATAACAAAAATAAAGACACAAGCTACCAAAGCCTGTAGAACACTGCAAAAGCAGTCCTAAGAGGAAAATGTATCACATTAGAGGCTACATCTGGAAAACATAAGGAGAGCACCTCAACAACCTAATGGATCATCTTAAAGAAATGGGAAGGAAAGAGCTATCCATTCCTAAGCCTAGCAGAAGAGAAGACAAAATTAAATCAGAAATTAAAAAACATAAAAACAAAAGAATAATTCAGAAAATTAATGGAACAAAAAGTTGTTTCTTTGAAAAAATAATAAAATCAATAAACATTGGCCAGAATAACTAGAAGCAGAAAAGTAACATCTTTAATAACTTCAACCAAAACAAAAAGGGGAAAATAACAACTCATCCCACAGAGACACAAGAGATTATCTCTGACTGCTCAAAAACTCAAAGCCCAGAAATGTGACGATGTGGAGGAAATGGGCCAATACCTGCAATCACACTATCTCCCTTAACCAGGAAGAAATCGGTCTCTT
>NW_003852501.1:407062-408074 GCF_000181295.1 Otolemur garnettii
TTCTCCAAAAATAGATAGGTATGCTAAATTTATGCATAGCCCTCATTTGAATGATGATTCCATTTATTTGCCAAGGTAATCAGTTTAACCCCTGGGATCAGAGGCATTTTGCACTGTTATGAGGTTATCCTACCTTTCTGGTAAATCCTTCTATCCTTTTGCTGAACTTTCTTCTTTCACCTATTTTTCAACTATTGCTGCTTCCAAGGATCCCGCCTCTCACGCTATGGTGAGTTCAGGTGCTCTCATTTACTTTGATAATAGTAACATATGCACATGGTTATTCATTGCAATATTGTTTAAATGGAGGTGATTTCTAGTTGACTTCACCTATCCTGTGACCTCTCAATCACATGTGCAAAGCTGAAATCTTCATCTTCCCCCAAACGTTTTTCCTCCCCCTAAATTATATCATCTCCTTTCTTCTTCTCCCCCACCATTCAACCAGTTACTAAATCCTACCATTTCTATCTCTTCAGTGTATCTGACCACTGTAGTCCTTCCCACCACCTCCACCTACTTCAGACTCACTCCATGCCTCACACAATTGCAGTAGCACCTTGCAAACCCATCCACAGCACAACTAATAGAATCATAATACTCCTTGATTCAGTCCTTTAATAGTGGTCATCTTTAAAATGTCCCCAGGAATGGGGTCTCTCCACCTTTCCTTCTGTGTCTCCCCCCACTGCTCTATACCTTCTATCCATTTCTGAAAGGAGTCATGCTCTTTCACCACAGGCATCCCTTTCACCATGAACAGTCTTCCCCAGTCTTTCCCCCATGGCTTATCTCTACCCTCAACTCCTACCATTTAGTGAGCTCCTAGCCTCATTCAAAATGCAACACAAGTGTCTCCTCATCTCCCCTTTTGAGCATGCCTGGCATTGAGCAGTGTCTGCTTGTTTAATGTGAGTCTGTCCCACTAAACTGCACACTTCACACAACAAGAGCATTCATTAAATTGTGGCTCAATTAAATTTAATCGAACATTAATATTCTAATGTATATT
>NW_003852501.1:408619-409877 GCF_000181295.1 Otolemur garnettii
CTGACTCATTAAATCTATTGCTCTGAGACCTTGAATTAGCCTCTTCCTGGAACAAAGAACCTAGAAAAATATAATAGGACTAGCTGAATTCTGAGATCATTCCTATTTTTCTTCTCTGGGGCCTTCTCATCTGAAAATATTTCCCTAAGTGTCTGTTCCTTTTTTTCATCATTTCTTAATTGGCTAATCAATAAACATAGTCCTGGTGTCACATGGTGTCCCTACAAATGTGGCACCTGCTTCAAGCCAAACTGATTTTTGTATACCAACTGCGTCAAGGAATTTATTTTGTCCTTTTCTTCTCTTCTGCCTCTTCCTCCTTATTCCTTCCTAATATCTCTCCCTCTCTCCCCCCCTTCCTCTCTCTCTCTCATCCATACACGCACACGCGCACACACATACACATGCTCATTCACATACACACAGAATTAACACATAGAAATCGCCATTATTTTTCTCACCCAACAATCATTAATGTTCACAAAGTACAAATCTACATTTAAGATGGTGCCAGACTCTCAAGGCAGGTCCATTTGTAAATACAAACAAACACTTGGGAGAAATATTGTTGCCATCAAGAGAAATACCTAATATATAAACACTCTAGAAACTAATTGGGAAAAAAAAAATTAAGCCAAAATAAGTGAAAACTATTTATTTCCTTCTTAGCACATCAGAATGCATACTGGCCTGTTCTACAGAAGTTACAGAAGCAAAAGGTTTAGAATCACATTAAAATGATTTATCCATAACTTAATAAAAGCCAGTAGAACAACTGTAGAGAAATAATGGAGATCTCAGAAGGAGATGGATATAGAAAGTGATTTCAGAAGTGGTTTGACTCTGCTGTTGTAAATATGAGTCTAGTTATGTGTTTGGTCAATATATTCCAGATAGGAGTCAATATCTCCTTATAATTTTAAAGGTTCTTGTTCTTATTGTAAAGATTGCTATCATTGTATTTCACTTTACCATTCCTACCTAATGTATCACATGATTATATTTCATATATGTATACTTTTTTTACTTATTATATTGTCTTTCAATTTCTGGAACTTAAATTTTTTTTAAAAATCACTTCTGAACCCAATTCCTATTATAAATCCCATCTATACATCTCTACACACACATAAGTAAAACAATTTTGCACCAATAATCATTCAGTAATTCATAAACTAATAGGAATCTATTTGCCTCTTCTCATTTTTTAAATCTCAATTTAAGTCCTCAAAAGACTTTGCTAGAAAAGATCCACTAG
>NW_003852501.1:410614-412336 GCF_000181295.1 Otolemur garnettii
TTGAGTTGAGAAACTTCCCCATATGGCTGTTGCTTTCTTCAAAGTCAACAGGGAAGAGTCTCCTGGAAAGGTAAGGTTGACAATCTTATGTAAGCTAATACATTCCATTGCCCTTGTCACATTGCCCAGGCTCAAGGTGAGAGTGCCACCAGGGTGGGAGCACGCAGAGGCAGGGGTCAGGGAGGCCCCCTGAAGTCAGCTCACCATAGATGGAATAGTCATCAGGAGCCTGGCTCACTTAAGCATATCAATAAATAAAATATTTTCTGGTAGTAAGTAATGTGGCCAATCTCATTGACCTCTCCAAGGTTTTGTGAATAAAATTTTAAAATAACTCACACAAGTAGTTTAGGTGGTAACATTCACATAGAAAGATTTTTAATGATGTTTCACAAGTAGAGAGTAAATCAAAGAAATGCGAATGCCCCCAGAGTTTTATCAAAGACTAATGAAATAATAAGATAGATGATGAATGTAATATAAAAAGCAGCCAATGATTCTATATATAAGACACTGAATGAGAGTCATTCTCCCTATATGTGAGACATTCCATCATAGTTCCCATTCTGTCTCTGTCCTTGCTGTGGTTCACTGTAGGCAGATCATACTGTTTTGCCCCACTGGCATTGGGCTTGGTCGTGTGAGTTGCTTCAATCAGGCAGATGTGGATTTGGATGACAACGTGCCAGCTCTGAGCAAAGACTATTGGAAGTAGTACAAGTTTCAATTTGTTCCTTTTGCATTCCTGCCATCCACCAGGAGAATAACTCATCCAGAGAAGATCCCAGAGTGAGAAGATAGACCCACGCAGAGCCCAGCAGAGTCATGGCCAACCCTTGAAATTACAAGTAATAAATAAATATTTGTTGTCATAGCCACTAAATTTTGGAGTTGTTCATTATGCAGTTTTGCATTAGCAAAAAACTGACTAATATGGGTACAGAACATCCCAAGTTACTGATCAATAAAATGAGACGGGACTTGCCATATTCCCTATAATTAGAATGTTTGTTTCAAGATCAAACTACAATACGTTAGTTTGTATTTTAATACTCCACACTCTGATCTCTGACAACATGATTTCTTCTTCCCGAAATGTCCTCTGCTGAGGTTTCAGGAGGTCATTAAAAAACTGGTCCTTTCTCCCACCTGAGGTTAGGATGCAATGAGAGGGATTCGGAGAAGCTGAATGGACCAACAAACCATTTTTATGATCATTAATTTACTATGATTGTTGGAAATCAAAGTTTAATATAAAAGTCAAAGAGACCTGCTAATGTGAAGCCCAGAATTAAGCTTCCTACTCAAGCCCAGGCAGACATGCACAAACACACCCTTTGCTGGTGACGACAAGAGCGTCCACCACTAACTTTAGCACATCACAGAGAGTAGACCTGACTTGGGCTCCTTCTTCCAAACCTACCAGTCTCACGTTATTCCTCCTCACATGGTGGGGAAAGAGACAAAAGCTATTACTCTAAGGAAGTTTCTGGAAGAAAATATGAGGAAGGGGAATGTCTTCCATATTTTAGAAGCATTATTCTCTCATACTTCACGGTTTTCTCAGCATCCTAATTACAACACTTAGAGTTACCTTATATTTTAGCTATGTATGTCTGTACCTGTCCTTCCCACTAAACTGTGACTCCCTAAAGAGCAAAGATCATAGTTTATTTATTTTAAAATTCCCCATACTACACACAGCCCACAGAAAATAGACAT
>NW_003852501.1:412968-414032 GCF_000181295.1 Otolemur garnettii
TGGAGAGGGTTTCTTTCTGACAGTTGGTTCCAACTTCATAGAAGCCAGAGGTGTGGAGGTCAGAATGAGCAGACTGTGTGATTCAAAGCATGCGCCCCAGCAGGAAATGTATTAGCACTAGAAATATTCAGGAAGGAGGTTTCTCCAGGCAGGTAGGGGCTCATTCCCCAGTCAGGCTAAAGAGTGGCTTGCAGCAATCCACTTGACAATTGTGACAGAGATGAGATTATAGGCTGAAAGGGTTAAGAAAATTTATATTCTAGCTACCATTGTAAAAATGCCAAAAAGCAGGAACGAAGAATAGGAAGTTTGTAGGAAATAGGAAAATATAATAGTTCTACCCTTTTTCAAGCATGACACAAGGTAAAATGTGGCTGAGAAGAAAATATTAGCTGTCAGGCTTAGACTCTCAGGCAGAATTGAAAACAATAGCAAATAATATTGCAGCGGCACTCTGCACAGGCCGTTGCTGTGTTATGTTTTTGTAACTCTAAGTCAAATCTCCCTTTGAGCCTGTCCGCTGTCAGATTAGGAAAAGGATCCCTGAGAGTAACTAGGACACCTGCTACCCCTCCCAATTCTGATGCAGCCAAATCATGTTCCACACACAAGGAAGCTGAAGTCCAAGAAGAGATGGGACTTGCTCTCTGGCTGAGTAATTTTGCATGTGTACCTCATGCCTGAAAGCTCAGTTTCTCTGGAGACAGCATAGTGTGATTATTAAATGCTCCAAAAGTAGAGCCAGAAGGAACTAATGGGTCATTCTGACTCTGCCACTCATTAGCTGCGTGAACCTGAATAGACCATTTAGCCTCAGTTACCTCAGGTGTAAAATGGAAATCACATCTGCCCCATCAGAGGCTGTATTTAGCAAAACCTTAGTGTAAAATGCTTAGTAAATTGCTTGGAGTAAATGATTATTATCATTATTATTGTCCTTACCCTTCAACAACATAAATATGTGATGAAGCAATTTGCGTTTTATGCTATTTTTCTTACAGCCAGAAAACTGACCTTGAAGATGGAGTCTGAGAAGCTGAACTGAAGCAGTACAGCTGACCTTC
>NW_003852501.1:414365-431871 GCF_000181295.1 Otolemur garnettii
TTTGGCTGACAGTGACAGGCGCCAGACCCTTTGTCCAGCAACACTTCCAGGATCAGGCAGAGCTTCCATTGTCCCTCTTCCTCGTTCCCCATCGAGGCACTGAGAACTCCCATCACTCATTGTATCTGTCCTCCCATGCTCTTCCCACCTCCTCATCTTTTCTTCTACCTTGCAAAAAAGTTGCCAACAGGTATCCTTTTTGTTTTTCTTTTGTTTTACCTCCTAAACATACAGGGTCTTGTCCTGTTCCCTTTTGCCAAAAAGTCTGGTCCATCCTTTCGCCCCCTGCTGGGGACTTTGTTCTGTGTCCAGGGCTCACTCATAGCCTCTTATCTCACCTATTCCTCTGCTCCTCCCTTCCCCTCAACCTACATACTTAAACCTCCTCCAGCCTAAGAAAACGTACAACAATTATAATAGTTCTCTCAATTTCCATGAAAGCATAACTTTCCTTCTCCTTGCTTTGCTTTGTAGTTTGTTGGCTGTGTATTATTTTTTGTTGGTTTGTTTTGTCTCCTAAATACAAGCTGCTGTTGCTTCACATCACCCTGCTTTGTCTGCTTTGTTTATACTGTCTCCTCTTCACCCCTGCATAAAGGACAAGGTCCTACCTAAGGACACCAAAGGCCTCCTAATGGCCAGACCCAAAGGCCTCAGGGAGCCCCTCACCCTGCCAGGCCTAGGGCAGCAGTGAACACTGCAGGCTGCCAGACCTCCGTACCTGAGCACCCGGCTGCCCTCCCACCTCTCTAATCCCACTTACTTTTTCTTATTGTTGCTATGGTCACTGTTTCTGCTTTTTTAACTCTGTAGCTATTGGTTACGTTCAGAGTTCTGTCCTTGGTCCTCTTGTCTGTTTATTTGCCTGCCTCCACCATCCCATTTATCCTTCTTTCCCAATGCCTCATACCTGGATTCCAGCTCTACTCAGCATCTCTAAAGCACCTCAGACTTAACATGCGCATAGAAACACATTTCTGCTCTCATTCTGATTCTACAAGTTTTGGTTAGTGGGGCCTATGAACCTTGTTCGCCAAGAGTGCCTCACTTCCCTCCCTTTCAGCCCTCCTCTTGCTCCATATCTAACCAGCCATCATATCCCACTAACACACCTCAGAAACATCTCCTTCCAGCCCAGCCCTCTTCTCTGTCCCTGTGGCCATGGTTTAGTGGGAATCTCATCAGTTCAGAACTAGACTATTAGAGATAGTCTCCAACGTGGCTTTAATGAACCCTGTCTCTCCAGTTCAGTACAACCTCTACATGCCAACCAGAGTTGGAAATAAATTGGAACATGAATCTCTATGTGGCCTGGGCCGTAACACAAAGACCACTTTTTATAAACTCACATAAAAGTCTTTTCAGAATCCAGTTGCTCCACCCATCCAGTTCCACCATTCTTGATGCTCTCCACTCCACTGACTCTAGTCACACTGAATGTCCCACCAGGTCTAGGCACACTGCCCTTTCAAAAATCTTGTGCCCACATAAGCAAGTCTCATTGCCTGGAATGTCATTCCTGTCCTTCTGCTCCTGTTACTACCTCAGTGCCCAATTTAAATGTCACCATCTCTGTGAAGTGGCCCTAGGCAGACATGGCCATGGTGCTTTGTTCACACCTCTATTAAATCTCACACCCTGTGGCACTGTAATAAGACATTTTAATGCTTCTGTCTTAACAGTGGCATTGCCAGTCCTTCCAGCAGGAACTATGCCTTTTCATCTTTTATTTCAGCCACTATTAGAGAGCTCTTACATACTTGATAATCAAATAAATGTGCGTGGAATAAATGAATGACTACATAGAGGAACATGGCCAGTGGACACTGATGCTTTTGCTGCCCTTTCAATTGTTTCAATGAATAACTGCATCCGTTATAATCCATAATTAAATGACAAAGCAGTGAGACTGATTATTTGAATAACAAAACAGCAACTTTCCATTCAGAAGATTTTTGTGAGATCAGCTGTAGTAGCAATGGAGGGAAAATGGGGGTGGAGAGTGTCCAAGCAGAGGCAGGCTTGGCCCACAAGTTTGGAGTGGCACGGGGGGATCATCTGAACACTGCCTGCTAAACCCTCCACCCAGGAGAGGAATTAGAAAAAGCTACAACATATCAGTAGATGTGGAGAAAGCTTGAGATCAAGAGAAGATTGTATAACTGGGTACGATTTGTATGCAAAATGGAAGCTAAATATTCCAGGAGATATTATAACTTGAGTCCAGATAGGAATGCAGGCATCTCAGCAAATCAGGGGGCAGATGACTCATAACCAGACTCTTCCCTCCCATCCCAACAGAACTTACAGTCAGTCCTGAAGAGAAGCGAGCAGAGGGAAAGCCAGAATGACTGAGGGTGCTCTGAATCTTTTAAGACTCTAAATTAGGTTCCACTGGAAACATGAAGGCTTGAGAAATTAATTAATTATGCTATAGAAAAATTAAGTTGTATTTTTTATTTTTATTTCCTTGCTTATTTTATTTTTATTTCTTTGTTTTTATGTTATTGTTGTTGCAACAGAGTCCCACCCTATGCCCTTGAGCAGACTCCTCTGAATGTCATCTTCACAGTCTTCCTTGAACATTTAACTCAGATTAAGAGCCTTTCTTTCATGTTCCCACACCCCACCATACCACTAACCATGGTACAGTAAAAATATCTTAAGTATGACATCCTCCCCCCTAGACATCAAGCTTCTCAAGTGAAGGAAGTGTCTTATTCTTCTTTATGTTCCCAGAAATTTGCTTAACTGCCTGGCTCAGAGGAAGTGCTCTATAGTGGCAGTCAACTTACTATTATCATACAACTCAAATATTCAATTAACTTTCCATTCCATCCAATCCAGCAAAGATTTATGAAGTGCCAACCACATTTCAGGCAGTATGCTAGAGCTATAAAATAGAAATAGTCTACATTTGCATAATTGCATACATTAAATTATTTTTATTTCATTTTCCTGTTAAATGAAAACTAGATATTTCAAGAGACCACTTTATGAGGTAATTCCTCAAAGCCTGATAGGATAAGTCAGGGAAGTAGAACTTACTTAAAGTTTAACTTTCTTGAGATAAGGTGAAATGCAAGAATGGAAAATATTTGATTATTCAGGTTAGGGCTTTATTCTTTCAATTTAGTGCAATGGTTCTCAACCTGTGGGTCATGATGGTATTGAAGAGCCATGGCATTAGGTAGGTTGAAAACCACTGATTTAGCGTAACGATGAAATATCATAAACCAGCACCATCCATATAATCTCTGCCATCACTCTCTGTCCACAGGTGGTTTCCGGTAGAAGAAGGGAGCTATGTAAATTTGCATTATATATTAAAAAGTAAGTAAAAGAAATGAGGGGTATATTAGAAGTACAAAATGTTATGGTAGTTTAGAGAAAGGAGAAGCACATTCAATTGGGGGGATTAAAAAAAGTTTTCATAAAAAAGATGGATTCTGAGCTAAGTTTGGAATATGAAAAATTTGACAGATAGATTCCAAGCTACAGGGCATTCAGAGCCAGAGACATCCGCCCAGGCCAAGTCACAGAACCAGAAATTTCCAGAGTTGAAGAGGGAAAGCAGTGAATCTCTTGGTCTTCTGAAAACATAAAAATAATGAGACACAAGACTGTGAAGGTAATTTGAGGCCTTTACAGAGAGCTTTGAATAATATGACATTGGAGACTATTAAAAAGTTTGTGAGATTAGCATGAGTTAGTCAGAGCTGGGCTTTAGGGAAGGAAATCTAATAAAGTTGGAGCTGGAGAAAGAACTAGAGTCAGGATAAACAGTCTAGGGGCAACGTTGGCCCCAGGCAAGTGTGCAATTTATATTTCATTCTTATGAAACTCTGAGGTGCTAGGGACATCAAAAATGGACCAATTGACAACTTACATTTTTAAAAACATGATAGTTATAATAAGATAGAAATCCCGGTGGCACTTTACACTTAATCATCAAGTACTTGATTGGCATCTACTAAGAGCCTAGTGCTCTGCTATCTACAAGGAGAGAGGACACGGTCCTATGAAAATAAAATAGAAGGTGGGACACAGTGAAGATATGTCAAGATACCACATACTTAATTATAGGGGATCATAATAAAAAGTAACTTCGAGGGTGTAACTTTTTTTCTTAGCATTTATTACTCTCTACGTTACTTACAGGTAACTAAATTACTTGTCACCCTTAACTAAGAGGGTGACAAATAACTTAGTTGCTTATACGTAACTTAGAGGGTGATAAACTCTAAAAACAAAAAAAAGAAAGAGAACTCACGGGGTGGGGAACATGCACCCTTCTGATTTCAAGATTAAGAAATTCCTTTTTTAAGCACCAAAGGAAGCGTGAAAAGTTTCATCTTTCTCTGCTGCACCCCTTTTAATAAAAGGATTTATTACAAAAACTTTGGATTAGTCAAAGGCTGCACTGAAGGACCAGAAAGACTACAAATTTCCTTAAGGCCAGAAGTTCCCCAGCCAGGGAGGGGGTCTTGAGTGTCATAGTGTATAATAGGATACTTCAAGGTAGGGGTATTTTAGGAGGCAATATTTTTTTTTCAATTTCAGATTATTATGAGGGTACAAATGATTAGGTTATAGTGTTTGTTAGGTAAGGTCCCTATTGTAGTTATGTCCCACACCTAGGAGGTATGTGTATACCCTGACCTTGGGCCCATTAGATGAGAGCTACCTTCCCTCTTCCCCCACCACACTTTCCCCTCTCCCCAACTTGAATTAAATTGAGTTTTTTTAGTGTGGGCCCATATTGGTTCACCTACTGGTCTCATATTAGTATTAAATACATTAGATACTTGCTTTTCCATTCTTGTGATACTTTACTAAAGAGAATGTTCTCCAACTCTATCCAAGTTCATACAAATACGTAAAGTCTCCTTACAGCCTTTGTATTAACCTGGATGGAAGTGGAACACATTATTCTTGGTAAAGCATCACAAGAATGGAGAAGCATGACTCCTATGTACTCGATTTTGCTGAGGACAATTAATGAGGGTGGCAGAAGGGGAGAGCAGAGAGAGAAAGAAGGAGGAGGGATGAGGAAAGTAAGAGCAGAGAGAGGCAAGGAGCGAAGGGGGGTGGGGTCTTCGTGTGTGCCTCATCTTTGGGGGGCAAGACACAATTGTAAGAGAGTTTTTACCTAGCAAATGCAATCAGTGTAACCTGTTTTCTTGTACCCTCAATGGATCCCCAACAATAAAAAAAAAAAAGATGTAGTCTCCAAGTTTCTTTATGGCTGAAAAGTATTCCATGATCAACCCAAGTGCCCATCAACCTATGAATGTATTAATAAACTGTGATCTATATAGTATACCTTGGGAGGCAATACTTGAAGAAGACATTATCAAGGAATCATTGGTAAAGGCTTTGACCTCAAAAGACTGCTAAAAGAAGTTGCATCCATGACGCAAAGAGTTTGTCATCTGGGGTTCAGGAAATGTCAGATTCCAACCTTCTGAGCTTCTGTAGTAAACACAATGTGAAAGGCAAAGCTGGCAGCACCTTGAAGTTGCAGGTCCACTTACTGCTACCGTGGAGGAAGTATTAACAGCAGCAGAAACACAACAGAAGGCCGCAGAGGCAGAGGCTAAGCATGCTCATTTATTTATTTATTTATTTTTTATTTATTTATTTATTTTTGTGACCGTTCTCTCTTGATTCCCACACTCTTTCTGTGCTTGCATCGTGTGACTGGGCTATTCTGCTGTGCCTTCTCAGATTTTAGTTCAAAATAATCAAGTCTTGCAGACTTGATTTTTGCCGTTAATCAAAATTCCCTAAATGAACTCATTGTATTTAGCAAGAATATTTCTTTAATTCAGAGCTTACTTTGGGGAGAAGGGCAGTATTTTATTAGAGATTAGACACTGAGGTGTAATGCAAGTCACCAAAGATGTCAGTGGGGGTTCAAGTGCAGAAGAGAGCAGAGTACACACTTCATGAGAGCAAGCCAAATACCTGGGATGCATCTATGACAGACTTAGCCAGCAGTGAACAGGATGCACGTGAGCCAGTGTGCAGAGGCTAAAGGGACAAGCAGCCAAAAGTCCTCCCAGAACTGGATCGACACCAGCCAGCAGAGAACCAGGGGTCTGTGGAGAACATCGTTTGGCGAACTCAGAGACGGTATCCCTAATCATAATTCATATTCAAGTTGGCTTTTATTAGGACTGTTTTTAAACACAGAGAAATTTAGTAAAAATTGGGAAGAGTGGGAAAAAAGAGAGGCTTTATTTGAAATTTCTTTCCTTGACTCCCCACCATCTCTGCTCAGCCCTGTGACATGCTAGGAAGAGGCTGTCACGAAAGAGAAGCTTTGACTTTGTCACTGCCCACAGTCTCCGTATGTTTTGGGGGGAGGGGTAACTTTCTGGCAGCTTTTCAATGTTCAGCCCTGTCCATTGAAACCAGATTTTTCTGTAGATTTTTTACTCACCCCTGTGAGCCCAACGCTATACTCTGATCCATTTTCTCAGGCTATGAGTAAATGTAGAACCCTAATTTTTCTTAAAAATGTGTATAAAGAAAAACAGCAGAACCAAGGGATGGGTGTGCCTTATTTTTACCTTGATCTAAGCTGTCCTTGCAGATCTAAACTGTCGTCCTCTCTCTCATTAGCCGCCTCCTCCCCTCTGCTCGCTCCCTCCTCCAGAGCCACAAAGCAAACCTTCTACCTCCTCCCTGCTTCTCCCTGGGATAAAGGAATGTCCTTGCCAGAGCCAGCTCATCTTCAAGGTGCTGAAGCCACTTTCCAAACAAACTATGGACTGGATCTGAGACTACAAATTTGGAAAATCTTAGAATTGAGAACAAGAGAAAGTCACTGGCTAGTAGAATTAAAATAGGGTTCGGTGTTTATGGATGAATAGAAGCCCCTTGACTCCACCAAGGATGCAGTATTGATTAGAAGAAAACTGTGTGGGAAGACCATGCTGATTTTTCAGGTAGCCTTTCAAAACTCCTTCTGTGTTTGGAAGGGCCAGCCGGAAAATGTGGCTCATGTGACTCTTCTCCAAGGAACGTTTCCATTTCTTTCCACACCATCACTTCTCACCTCCCCCAATTCTAAGATTTTGGAAAAGGCAGAGGGAAGAACTGTGGCTTTCTCTCCCTCTCCCTGCATGTGTCAACATGGCAATGTCAGTATTTACTAATCTGCATTCAGTGGCTGTACAAATAGCCCCTATAGTAAGAAAAGCTTCGGGACCCTAGAGGTGGATATTTGAGAGTGCACGTTTTCTTTAATTAGTGATTGTGTCGGCAGCCTAACTTCCAGTAGCTTATTATGTACATTACTTTCCATGTTTGCCTTTGATAAATAGAAACAGAGGTTCCCTGCCAAAGAAAAATAAAATAAAATAAATGTTCATATTCCTAGGAATGGAACATTTCAGGCATCTCTGAAGAGTCAAAGAGGCAGCTAAATATTAAGCCACCCGGTTCTATGTTTGGAATGTTCTAATGCAATCATGATGGTTTTAAAATGATGTTTAATCTTTCAAGAGATCTATCTAAGATACTTGAGCTAGTACTCAATGACTTGAAAAAGTTAAACTATCTCTGATAAAACAAGTTGAGGGACTTGGAGGAAAGTTAAAAGCCTACAGATAAAGCCACCCTTGCAATTTAATCCTCATCTTGCTTTATTTGGTAATTTCATGATGCCGTTGATTAAATACTGGGCTATTTTGTCACAGGGAGAAGATTCCTGAGGCAGAGTGGGTTGGAGAGAGGGTGAAGCAGCCAGCGTAGCACATGACCCCAGAATGGACTTTTAAAAAGCTAAAGATCATGTCACCCTTCAGGAGGTCACACCTTCCAAGAACCTTCCACCTCAGTCAGCCCTGCCCTTGCCTCCCTCTCCCTTACTCGCGAGGCTCCTGCCAAGCTGGTTCCTTGCCGATCTCAAATGTGCCAAGCTTCTAGTCCAGGGCCTTTGAGCACTCTCTGCTCTCCCTGGTTCATTCTCCAACCCAACCTTTCCATGTGCCTCAGTCCTTCTTATCACCCAGATTCTGACCGAGGAATTCTTACATTCGCTCCGTAGATGAACACCAGCTTCCACACACGCCTGAGCGCACTCATGCTCCAGCCCCGTCCCTATTTTATTTGTATAGCACTCATCTCTACCTGAAACAGATTGCTTTCCTTTCTACTTGCTGATTTCCTGCCTCCCGAACTACAACACATGCATACATTTTAGTACCACATTACCTTGAAAAATTAGAAAATAACGAGTGTTAAATACCCAGAGAAAGCAGAAAGGATGGGATCAGAAAAAAGCAATTATGTAAATTAATTTATACTAGTCACATATGTAAGGTAGAAAAAGAAAACACATTTCAAAAGTTCTGGAAATGTCTTGGAGGAAGTTAATATAGGGAATAAAACTGAAATGATCGAATAAGGAAAATGTATTACTTTGTACCTATACATTTTTCTTTCTTCCCACTCTAACTGGGTTTTGTAATTTACATATAAGAAGTAGAAGTTATTTATACCCAAACGAAATTATGGGTTGAGAAAGACAAGATAAATAAAAATAAATAGGAATCCACCTATCAGACAATGGTTAAAAGTCTAATGAGATGCAATCTTGTGAAATATTAAGCATGGCATCCAGATCTGTCAAATGAAGTCAAATCTAATATCCAGTACTTTCATGCATTTATGATGTGAGCATGAGATGGTACAGCTTTTGGGGGATGATATGGCAATGAACGTCAAAATGAAATTACCCCCTGCCCAAAGCCTGGTTTGAAAAAAGATTTACTCATTCATCTTGAATCTATCTATTCCACCTTTGAGACTCTACCAGTTCCAACTTATATGTTGTTGTAATAGCAAACAACATAAACACTCATCATTTGATTTGGTTAATAAGTCATGGTGATTCCTAACGTAAAACACCACACAATATTTAGAAGAAGAAGACAAATGAGAATTGAATGGAATTATATTTTTTAAATTGTTAAAAGACACACATCTTGGAGGCGGGACATATTTGTAAGAAGGACTTTACCTAACAAATGCAATCAATGCAACCTGGTTCTCTGTATCCTCAATGAATCCGCAACAATAAAAATAAATAAATAAATAAATAATAAAAATAAATAAAATTGTTAAAAGAAAACAGTATTTTGCATAAGTATAGAAAGTGTAAGTTTACTTGCAAAATAAATAATGGATGAATATACTGGTAGGTATGCATGCAAAATTGTCTGAAAAAAATATGGAAATGTCTTAATGGGTTTTGATCCCTTTATAGATTTAGACTGGGGTGTGAAGAATTTTTACCTTTCATCTGTATCACTTTAGAAAATTTACCTATAGCTCAGCAGCTAGGGCGCCAGCCATATGCACCGGAGTCAGCAGGTTCAAACCTGGCCCAGGCCCGCCAAACAACAATGACAACTACCAAAAAAAAAAAAGAAAATAGCCAGGCATTGTGGCAGGCTCCTGTAGTCCCAGCTACTTGGGAGGCCGAGGCAAGAGAACTGCTTAAGCCCAAGAGTTTGAGGTTGCTGTGAGCTGTGACGCCCCATGACACTTTACTAAGGGTGACAATGAGACTCACAAAAAAAAGAAAAGTTATTCTCTGGCCATTCATGGGTCTCCCTCATTTCACCTTTGCACACACCATTCACTCTAATAGGAAGGACACCTCTGCCCTCCACCCCCAGAGCACAGCAAAGTCTAAGACTGTGACAGGTGTAACCTCATTTTAGCAGGTGCATCTGACCTCAGGAGCAGAGCAGGGTGCCCTTCGCTGCGCACTTCCATCTACTCTAGCTGGTTGACCCCACTTACTCCCCACTTCTCTTTCTCCTTCAGATCCTGAACCAGAATTGTAACCATATCACTCCTCTGCAATCGTGCACATTTCAGGACATACAGCTCTTTCTGGAAAGGTTAAGCTTCTGTTCCCTAACTTCAAACATTCTCCCACAGATATTTTCAGGATCATCCCGTGTGAGAGAAAATATTATCTTGTATTTACCATTTAAATTGCCTTTGAGCCCTATAAAGCAAGGATTGTGTCTGGTTTTCTCTGTAATCCCAAGATGTATCTTATACTCGGCACACAGGCTCTGAATGAATGAATACTGATAAAAAGAAGGAAAGTACACATCGAAAAGAATATGAAAAAAATTATTTAAAGTGTTTCCACTGTAAAGAAGAATTCATCTTTTGTTTGTTTGTTTGTGGCCAGGGCTGGGTTTGAACCCACCACCTCCGGCATATGGGGCCGGCACCCTACTCCTTTGAGCCACAGGCGCAGGCCAAGCACTCATCTTTCAAAAGAAGTACACTAGTACCTCAGAGCATATTGCCTGTTTAGTGGGGAAGATGCTGCCTCCCTCACACAAGCTTAATGCTCTTCCAGAAGCCTGGGCTTTGAAAGGGGAGACAAGGCAAAGCCTAAGAACACCTGTGTCCTTTTTACCTCCAGTGGCCTCAGAGCATTTGATCAAGTGAAAATCTAAACATGTAAGGTGTAATCTGTCTCAGGTTAGAAGTCTCAGCAGTAATTGATGAGGGGCCTGTATAAATGAAAGATTGAAGGTTGGAAAAGAACCGAGTGAATACGAGATTAAAAATGACCACTCAGGTTTCATAGTTGCTGTTATCCTTGAATTTTCCTTCATTCTACACATGCAACCATTCTCCAAGTTTTTTGTATGACTTTCCTTCTACACATTTTTTAGCATTTTCCTTTCTCTCTAGCCAAGCTCTTTTCCATGGCTGAATCGTGCTCCTGTAATCTAGACCCTGCAGACCACTCCAGCCTCTTCAATCCCCTTCCTTCCTTCATTCTTCATGATTGGTCATCAATGATATGCTTGGAGCTCTGGTGGAAGCTGAGCCTATAACAATAGGCAACACAGGTACTGCTTTGCCTCAGTCATGTTATGCTTCAACCACTGCCCTCAGCTTTGCTCATAAAGTACCAGCTGTCTGAAATCTCCCTGCCTGGCTGACCCCAATGTGTTTCAGACCTCACCTCCCCTAGATACCTTCCAGAATTCCCCTGCGCTGTAGTAAGTGCCGTTTCCCATACTTCCAAGATGCGTGTAAGCAGGGGCCTTCAGGAAAGAAATGGCACATTCAGGAGGCCGTTGAAGAGGCCTTAATAAAGGTGCTCTGCAAAATGTAACTGGGTTAAAAGACACCAACAATGGATGGTGAAACACCTCGGGGCTAGCAATGGCAGAAAGTTGTTACCGCCTCCCAGGTCTGAGTGGCAGAGGGAAGAAGCAATTTGCCAAAACCTCAACATAGTGAAATTGTAGGGGAGGACCACTGAACAGAAGCTGTGACCATAAGTAGAGAAACCCGTTTAACCTGCGGTGGGCAGGAGGAAAACACTGAAGAATAAACGCCCTGCCTTCTGGTGCTCCCCCCTTTCCGTCTCTTGATAGTACTGTCTTTTAATTGAATCCAACCTGGACCCAGAGGTCAAGAGGGCCTTATGATTAAGCCTCTAATGGCCAACGTCTCAGGACTCAAAGAAAATTAAGAAAGGGAAAGGAGAGGAGCTGGGAAGGCAAACAGAAAGCGTTCAACACAGATTCAATCACTGCTCTTACGTGGTGTAATGTCTCCCAACTAAATTCAGCTTCCGTGGAAGAAAGACCCAGGCTTCTGATGTTAGAATGGAGTTGGTACTGAGTAAATTTACTGACCACACGAATAAAACAAAGTTAGGGTTTTATTTTACCTGCCTTTAATTTTTTCCTTTTGGTTCTACTTGGACAAGAAAAGCTAGAAACCACTGAAATGCAGCTCTCCTCCAGCCCTCACGGGAGAATCCCCATTTGTGCCTTGCTGGGGTTTAATACATTGAATTTTAAAAACCTATATATAGAGATATGACCCTTCCTGTGTCACAGAGTGACCGTGTGCTAATCCTGCATAATTTGATAAGCATTTTTAAATCTTAGAAACTCAAAGTTCACCCAGCTGGGACTTATATCCCACTGTCAGAGGAATTGTGAGGAGTTCAGTGCTTACCCCACCTCCCAAGGTGTGGCCAGGGTCCCAGCATCAGCCACCCAGGGCCAGACACAGCCTTGCTTCCCTTAGCAGGCAAGAAAGGAGCTGGGGGCCATAGGTTTGTTCTCAAGGACTAAAGACAATTTTCAATATAGCACGTGATAAAAACATATTACAATAAAATATTAAATCTTTAATACCTTGTGAGGAAAAACAAAGGACTTGTTTATTACTGGCATGTTTGATATTTAATGGGTCCCTTCTTCTGACCAGAAGTGTGGATGATAATCAGGATGAGGTCTGAGCTTATCTAGTTGCTGAAAGCATACACCATATCACAGCTTGGGCTGTTCCACTTAAGCTTATTGTTTTTACAGAGTCAGGCTCTTTTTCCTCTCCACTGCTGCCTAATTCAACCGAAGATTAGAATACTAAGGCCTCTGGGAGTGGGGAAAAAACACTTCTTATCTGTGATGTTTCAGCCAAGGGAACTGATGCAAAGGGAACACATTTTCTCTCGGGGTCTCCCACAGCTCAATAAGATTTAATCACATTCCTTCTTTAACATCTTCTAAAAACAGCCTTTCAGAAGCTACACTGAACTTAACTTAGCCCCAAAGTCCAATAAGAAGTTTAAGCGCAGTTAGTGAAAAGACATTTTTTGCTCCTGCCCCAGTCTGAGAATCTAAGGATTATAGCAAACCCTGCCAGGTGGGTTAAGAGCTATTCTGTGGGGCAGCCTCCCTGTAGAGGAGCATTTTTCAAACGGGAAGCTCTTTTCAAGCAATTTTTCTGCTTCCGATTTGTGGAATGACCCACCTGTCTAATAATCACTCAGCATGTGCTCCACCCACATGACATTCTCACCAGTTTAGGAATCTATGACTCCTTTATGTTCTTGTTGGAACTCCTCATAGACAAGGAGGAAGAAGTCACAATCGCTTTCTTCAGGGAACTTATGAATGACTTGGGTTGAGCAGGAGAGAGAAAGAGAAAAGTCCTCAAGGAAACACAATGGAGCTGCAGTAGTAGAGACCCCACCCATAAGGAAATAGCCACAATGACAGAAGTGGAACTCAGAGTATAGATGGTAAATAAGATGAATGGGATTGAAGATAAAGTGGAAAACCAACAAAAAGGAGCCCGCCCCCCCCTCAATTTCAGGAAATGAATGAAAACGTCACCAGAGAGCTTATAGACAACATAAGAAATAATATAATAGAACCTAAAGAAATGAAAGTCATTTAGGGGATTTTTTAATGCAGCAGAAAGCTTTAGCAATAGGCTAAACTAAGAAGAAAGAATCTCGAAGCTTAAAGGCAAGGTTCTTGAGACAACTCAGTTATTCAAAGAGGTAAAGAAGAGTATTCAAAAGTCTCAGCAATCACTGAGAGAGAGATGGAACTATGTGAAGTGGACTAACATTTGAATTATAGATATCCCTGAAAGATAAGAAGTAAAGAAAGAACTAAAAGCATGGAAAACCTATTTGAGGAAATTATTGAGGAAAACTTACCTGGTATCATCTTAAATTCAGACATACAGATAAAAAATGGACATTGAACACTGGGAAGATTCCTAGCAAGTAGGTCATCTCCAGAACACATGGTAATCCACTTAGCCAAAGTGAAAATGAAGGAGAAAGTTCTGCAAGCAGCAAGATGAAACTATCAAATAACTGCAAAGGAAAACCCATCAGATTAACTGCAGACTTCTCAGTGAAAGCCTTAGAAGCCAGAAAGAATATGGACCTCCTCCTCAAACAACTTAAACAAAACAACTGTCAGCCTCAAAATATATCCTGAAAAACTAAGTTTCACAATCAATGGAGAAATTAAGTGTTTTCCAGACAAGTGAACACTAAGGCAGTTTACCATGATCAGATCTGTCCTATACAAAATACTCAGAAGAGCACCATACACAAATCAGTACGACAGATACACACCAATGTAAATTCACCTATCAAAACCACCCAAACCTTACAACTCCTATAAAACAATAGAATAAGAGGTAAAACAACACAATAAAGGACCACCCAACAGGATGACCTGACCAGCATCCCACATATCAATGCTGTCAATCAATGTTTAGGGACTGAGTGCCCCTCTCAAAAGACATAGGCTGGCCGAGTGGTGGGAAAAACACAAAATAGTATCTGCTGTCTTCAGGAAACACATCTAAACCACAAGGATGCATCCAGGCTCAGGGTGAAGGGATGAAAATATTCCACACAAATGAATGTCACAACAGAGCAGGGGTAGCTATTCTCACATCAGCTAAAATGGATTTTAAACCAACAAAGGTAAAGAAAGACAAAGAGAATCATATAATATTGAAGGAAGTTGCTACTAACAAGAAGATATAACAATCCTAAATACACAGGGTGGCCATAAAGTTCGTGTGCAAGTGCAAGGCACATGAACTCGATGGCCATCCTGTCTAGGCACCCAACACATATGTAAAATTTACATAGAACAAATTTTACTACAACTAAGCAAAGAAATAAACAGCACCATGGTAATTGCCAGAAAGCTCAACATTTGATTCTTACATTCACTTGCATTCCCTTAAAAGAGTAAAATAACGAGCCACTCACCCTTGAATTTCTATCAGATATTAAGACAACCTATGCAGCTATAAAAATTGAAAGTGTGATGTAGGAGCAGGGCTAACTACACAGACCAATGGGAAGAAAGAAAGTGCTAAGATCAAAGGGCCCACGTGGTGGTAAATTTGTAAATTTTATATATGTGTATGATACAATTTTATTCGGATTTCATACCATATACAAAGTAGATTAAAAAAATATTTTTTAAATAAGAATTTTAACTGTCAGAAGAACATATCACACAAAATTCTCGTGACCCTGCAATAGGAGAAGGTTTCTTACACAAGACATAAGAAAGTACAAATGCATTTTTAAACAAAATCAGCATATTTGGCTTCCTTCATATTTAAAGTTTCTCTATGACGGAAAACTAATAGGTAAAAGACAAGCCACAGGGTAGAAAAAGATATTTGAAATACCTGTAACTGGCAATCTGTTATATATATTATACACATTTAAATAGATGTTAAATATTTATTTAATATTATTTATATATGAATGTCATCTACAGATATCATATATAGATTTAATATAATAAATAATGAATATATTTATTTTTTAAAGCCTCCTATCATAAAAGAAGACAAACAACCCAAAGAAGAAAATGTGGAAAAAGAAACCCAAATAAACAACATATTCTTTTCTTTCTTTTTTTTTTTTTTTTTTTTGCAGCTTTTGGCCAGGGCTGGGTTTGAACCCACCACCTCTGGCATATGGGGCTGGTGCCCTACTCCTTTGAGCCACAGGCACCACCCCTAAACTTGAATAAATGCATATCCTACTTTCCAGCAATTTCACTTCTAAGATGATACCTTAGAAAAATTCTTTCACATGAACCCAAAGGCACATAAACAAAAATCTTTCTTGCAGTAATGTTTATAGTAGTTGCAAAATGGACATAAAACAGTCCTCTGTAGGAATATAGATGTAAACAAACCATAATTTATTCATACAGTAAAGTTTAAATGAATCAATTAGATATTTGTGTTTCAACTCATATCTTTCATCTCTATGAGAAAAGAGCAAGTTGCAAAATTATACCGACAGCTGAGTTTATCTATGTTAATTTTAAATGCAATAAATAAAATTTCATACTATTTATGGATTCTTACATATGTACATAAATTACAAAATAATGCATATTAATAATATGCACCAAATTCAAAGTAGTTGAAGGCCCAGCCCAGAAAAACAGAAGTCATAACAGCTGTTATAAAAGATAGAATTCAATATAGGGAACTGGTTAAGCAGGTATTAGAAAATGAACTGAAAAAGCAAAAAAAAAAAAAAAAATTTATCTAATGTAATATAGGAATTATAACTGCAAAAAACTCCTCCTACTACCCCTAGAGTTGGGGAAATAAAGGAAGAGATTGATTATTAGAATATAGAGGGATTGCGCTGTGGTCCTATAGGTCTGGAATGTGATCTCTAAAGAGAGTCACTGTCCAGCTGGTACTGGTGCCCCAGGGACTCATAACCCCTAAGCTGAGACTCTGACCTCTGGAGAAGGGCATTGACTAATTAGTGGTGGTATTCCTGCACACTCTGAGGTGGTGCAGAGCTTCCAAGAGTGAGGGGAAAACTGCACATTAGAATTACCTGCTACTAGAACCAATTACAGCTGTCAGTTTAGGACAAATGTATACCTGCAGCATTACTGAGATGATACCAACAGAAAAAGCAAGCAAACAAAGAAGCAAGTCTCTCTGTCCTCCTACCTTCTCACTCTCTTTTTCTTCCCCTGTGGACAGAAAATAAGAGGGATTCAGCTGGCGAAGTGGGACATGCTTGACAAAGACCCAGACCTAGCTGAGAGAGTTGGGAGACAATACTTCAATAATTAGCATAAAAGAGAGGGGGTTTCAGGAGAGGAGCTTTAGCTGGAACTTTTTTTAATTTAATTTTTATTAAATCATAACTGTATACATTTATGGTGTACAGTGTGATGATTTGATATACAATGTGAAATGCTTAAATCAAACTGATTAATATAACCATCACCTCACTTACTTTTTGTGATAAGACATTTATAAATTACTCTTAGTTGTTTTGAAATGTACACTTGCATTGGAAAGATAAATGTGGAGCAAATATGGCATTTATTAAATCAGGGCACTTATGGGCACTTCTGGGTATATTTAAAATGTATTATAATCAATTTTTTTAAAAGAAATTAAAGCACATTAATATGAATCTGACAAGTAGCTCAAGAACTGTAGCAAAGGAATAATTGAAAGAAAAGGCTGGCAGGAGAGTGGGTGAAGTGACATTTCCGAGGGTTGAGACTGGATGGTTAGATGGACAGAGGAAGGCAACAAAGAACTTAGGAGGAAAATGGAAAAGAAGAACTGAGGTAACTGGAGCTTTCCTTGGAGCAAAGAACACTTTGCTGTAAGAGAATAAGAACTCCGGAAAGACGTGCAATTATGGCTGGAGGATGAATATTGACACCAAACTTGTCTAAGACTGGACAGTTCCAACATCACTAGCTTTCCTTCCATCCTTCCATCCTTGTACTAGACGCGGAACCTAGTACACCTTCAATGGGAGTATGCACCACTAGTTTATGAGGCATTAAGAAAGGGGAAACTGAAGATAATTGAAGTATAACACAATGCATTCTCATTGTTTACAACTTTAATTTTTATTTCTAAGATCTTTTTAGATTTACTTAGATGTGAATTTCCTTTGCAGATCGTGCTCGTACATTCATTTTTAAAGCACATATATGTAATAAATTGTTTAAGACACTACTCAAACTTTTTCACCTTCATCCCATCTCTTTCAAATCATCTTTGGCTCAAAATCATAGCCATCCATAGTTTCTACACAATTAAGAGTGTTGGTGATGCAACATTTCTTTAAAAAGATGCTATTGTTGTAGCT
>NW_003852501.1:432283-433574 GCF_000181295.1 Otolemur garnettii
TTGCACCTCTCAGAACTAATAACCAAGTCTCTAAACTTTATGTGAACTTGTTCTTTAACTGTTCAAATACATGTCCACTACATACATGTAGAATCAGCATTCTTTGTGTATAACTCCAAAATATTTATTTCAGATGCCAGCCCTTCATCAATTCAACCATTGCCATTTTATCCACCATTTATCTTCTTTAAGGAATAGCCCATTCTTAGATACTGTTTTGTGAACTAAATTAAGTCTGGTGACAACTTTAGCCCAGTGCCATTATGCACATCATTTCAGTGATATGACTCTTTTCCACCCTATGATCAAGTTCCTTATGTCTTTAGAACCATTAGTATAAATTTCTAGGCATGCCAAAAACAACTGAGCTTTTCATCAACATTTCACATTTGATTTAATTAATACATTTTCTCTCAATTGAATTACATGTTGCTGGAAATTAATCAACTTTTGTTCAGTTAACAAGAAATTTCTGACAAATTGAAGTTCAGTGGTTTAATGTTGTAATTACAGTTCTCTTCAACATACAGCCTCTTGTGGCTTTGAAATTACTTTGTGTTTATTCTAAGGAGTTTAGCAATTTCTCTATCTTCAGTTGCATATCTAGACAAGGGAACTATAATCCTTGTGAACATACCTCAGCCCCAAAACATAATACAGCTTCATCTATCTATTAGAATCTTCTTTCCTTGGATCTCATAATATTCTTTACTCTTGCCCCCCAGAAGAATATAGAATTATGATCATGCATCCAACTATAACTTATACTACTATCCAGTGCACATAATGTTACTGTTTCCATATCTGTATTCATAATTGATTATTTCAATGTCAAATATTAGTGTAGTGTTATATTTTTTATTCAAAATAGCAATTAAAGCAACAGGTGCATAACTCACTCACAGTAATGATAACGTGAAGAGCTGTGACCCAGTTTTTTCATGCAATAAAAAGCAAAGACAACTACATCACAGTTTTTCTCTGGCCCATGGAAGTTGTAAGACACCATCAATTTTAAAATTCACCTCAATGTAGAAAGGAAAGTTCCAGCCTTCTTTGCCTACTTGCCCTTGCAATAAAGGCCCATTCTCTGTCTGTGGCAAATGTATCCTGCTTTGTAAGCTTTCTTATTCTATAAGCCTATCTTTCTCTTTCTTAATAAATGTCATTTCACACTTAACTTAGGAAAAAATAGATGAAAAAAATAATTCTTAGTTTTGTATGGAACCAGAAAAAAAAAAAAAAACCGTATAGCCAATGCAATTCTTAGTACTTAAAAACAAAGCCAGGG
>NW_003852501.1:433927-438556 GCF_000181295.1 Otolemur garnettii
GGAAAACACTTGAAGATATTGGCCTGGGGAAAGATTTAATGAAGAAGACTTCGGTGGCCATTGCAACAACAACAAAAATAAACAAATGGGACTTAATTAAACTGAAAAGCTTCGGTACAGAGAAGGAGACAACAACCAAAGTAAATAGACAACCATTAGAATGGGAAAAGATATTTGCATATTATGAATTGGACAAAGCTTGATAACTAGGATCTATAGAGAACTCAAATTAATCCACAAAAAAAGAGCCAATGATTCCATAGATCACTGGGCAAGAGACATGAATAGAACCTTCTCTAAAGAAGACAAATGGCTAACAAACATATGAGAAAATGTTTATCATCCCTAATCACCAGAGAAATGCAAATCAAAACCAACCTGACATATCACCTAACCCTAGTGAGAATGACCAACATCAAAAAGTCTCAAAGCTGCAGATGCTGGCATGGATGTGAAAAGAAGGGAACACTTTCACACCGTGGATGGGACTGCAAACTATTACAACCTTTTTGGGAAGAAGCATGAAGAATCCTCAAAGAACTCAAACTAGACCTCCCATTTGATCCTGCAATCCCACTACTAAGCATCTACCCAGAAGAAAATAAATCATTTTATCCTAAGGGCATTTGCACTAGACTGTTTATTGCAGCTCAATTTACCATTACCAAAATGTGGAAGCAACCTAAATGCCAGCCAATCCAGAAATGGATTAATAAGCTGTGGTATATGTATACTATGGAATACTATTCAGCCATTAAAAGAGATGGAGACTTTACTTCTTTTGTATTAACCTGGATTGAAGGGGAATACATTCTTCTTAGTAAAGCATCACAAGAATGGAGAAACCAAGAATCCAATGTAATCAATTCTAATATACAGGCAGTAGATGACCTAATACATGGTAGGGAATAGGGGACAGAGGGATGGGGAGGGGGGAGACAAGGATGGAGAGATTGGGGACTCACAGTGCATGGCACACCTCTTTGGGGAAGAACACAATTATAAGAGGGACTTTAACAAATGCCATCAGTGTAACCTAATTCTTTGTACCCTCAATAAATCCCTAACAATTAAAAAAAAGAAAAAATTAGAAAAGTGAATATACATCTTAGAGCCAATATAACTGAGATATAGTAGCAGAAGATAGGAAGAAAAGCTACTTTGGACTGGTGGTATTAGTAAGTAATCCACAAAGACATTGAAATCAGGTGATATGGGTGCATAAATGGATAAGCAACCATGGAGAGGCTGCTTATCCATTCATGCACCCATATCTCCCACTTCCACTTGTCTTTTCCTCTCAGCATACAGGTAACACAAATATCAATAACATTTTTGAAGACATTCCTCTGTTGTAGGTGTTGTTTGAAGTCTCACAGATATAGGAAGCCTCATGGCACACATTAATCTGCAAAAGCACTCAACAATTATCTTCCTTTTACTCAGAAAACTAAGGAATAAAGAGGTTAAGTAACTTGCCTAAAATAATAGGTGGTAGAACCTGGATTCAAATTCAAGAAGTCTGAATTCATAGCCTTTGCATTTGGCCATTATGCTTCTTTATTCATACCCTCCCATTGTTCCCAACAGGGTCAGGAGACAAGCTAGCCGAAGTGCTTCATGCCCCTCTGTGGGCTTCATTGCTGGTACCCAACTTCTATCCTCCATTTTTCATGCCCCAGCTCATGATCTCACAAATGCAAATAAACAGCAACAACAGTAACAGCTAACATTGTAATAATAGTACTTCATAATTTATGAAATACATATTCACATGACTTAACCCTCACAACTCTGTCAAGTAGATAGAATTGCCCCAATCTTACAAATAAAAATAGAGATTTTTTTTATTAAATAGGGCTAAGATGAAGCAGCTATAATAAAGAGACAAAAATACAGGAGTCTTATCTAAGCCTGACCCTTGTTCTTCTCACACTTCATCACGTGGAGCATCAGGTCTGAGCTGGCAGGGCAGCCACACTTCATAGAGTCATCTCGGGATCCAGGTTTCTCTATCTGGTTGTCCTGCCAATCCCTAGGGATCCGTTGATCTCACCAGAATAGAGAAGCTGGGTCGCCCCCAGGTCCAGGATTCAACCGAAGAGTAGGAGAAGGAGACAGTCTAGGGTAGGAAATTTTCTCCCAATCTCTCCTTAACATTCCCTCAGTGAGAATTTACTCATGAGACTACAGCTAGCTGTGAAGGAGGCAGAGAAATGTAGTCTCTAGCTGGGCATCCATGTTTCCAAGGGAAGAAACAGATTTTGGAACCCAACACGTCCTCCAGTCAGAAAGACTAAGCAACTTTCCTAAGGGCACTAAGCTAGGAGTCAGAATCCAGCCTTCCTCACCTTACCCAGGGGTGATTTTCTTATTCTGGAGCATTTTCAGGGTTAGGATTCTTTAAGAATGTTCTTGCAGAACCACTCAAACAACTAAATTTAAAGGAACTAAAGGCAATGCTTTTTAGATTATAGAACGATGGGATAGCATGGCTGAGTTCCCCCCTAAATAGATAACAAGAGGATCGGTTTCTCTCAGAGGTCCCAGCAGAGGTGGCAAGCGACACAGTACCCTCCAAATTGTGCAAGGGCTAATTATGCTATCTTTGACTTATCCAGATTTTTTTTTCTGGCACCATTTGTAGTGGCAGCTTTTCAGTCATTTCTGGTTTCTCTGCACGTCTGTAGTTCTTGTACAAATTTGGCAGGAGCTGGGCCTGAAAAGGAACAGCTTAACTGAACAGCTGTTCGTCAGTTCCAGGCAGCACCTGGGAGCTGTACTGTGGCATCTCGGAAGAGAGGGATAAGGAGGGTGGAGGGAGGCAGAGAAGACTCAAGAGATCTCAGGCTACCAGCACATGAAAAAATGTCTGAAAAAAACCAGACAAACCTGTAAGAGTAATTATCATGTGGAGACGAGTAAAGACAAGATAGAAGTCAGTGGGATAGATCCAAGGAGGAAAAAGCAAAATGAACCTGCTATCATCAATGTGACCCCCAAAAGAGGGGTGAACAGATGCTGTGAATCCCGAACACCCCATTTCCCTTCCTCCCACCCCCACACAGAGAGAGAGTAGAAAAGACCGACATGGTAGCCTTCAATTCCTTGTCTATCTCAGGATTCAAGCCATCAGACATATCCCCTTCTCCTCAGGTCTTCTGGAAAATCTTGCACTGAGGTTTCCATTTGCAACTCATGCTTAAATCTTCCTTGGATCACATGGAACAATCTTACCCTGGGACTTTTACAGCACTCAAACTGTCCGAAAGTCGTGCTCTGCTCCTATTAAATCACCGCTTAGCCACCCGGCTCTATTGTTCCGGCTGCTTCTCGTTTGCTCCCAACCAGGTCCTGCCCTCCTCGGTCACTCAGCTGCTCTGCCCTGAGCTCACACACTCCTGCTGTCTTGCTCGCTCTCTCTCTTGACTTCAGCTCCCTGATGTCCAGAGCTGAGGGCAAATGACCCCTGCCATCACAGCATGGCACACCAAAGGGGAAAAGAGGTCACCTTTCTGACTTGGCATTTCATCAACCAATAGAATATTTTACACATATATTGTGTTTTATAGGATACAAAGTTGGTGGCATTCAGTGAGGCACTTAACAGATGTCTGGCATGGATAGAGTTCTCTCCCTTCCTGGGGTCATCTTTTCTTCAAGGTCAGGAATAAGAACCTACCTGGTGACTAAGTACTCCACACAACCTACAGCTGGAAACACTGAGGCCCCGGGTAGCAGAATGGCTGAATTAAAATCTTAGAGCAGAGAGCCTAGAGCAGTGCTTCTCAAACTGGAATGTGCATAAGAATTAGCTGGAATTTCACATCTGTCATTTAGGAGATCCCAACAGTTCTGTGGATGCCGAGAGATCTTAACAGTTCTCTGGGAGCCTGTTCTAATCACAGAGCCTGCAAGGTGACTTATTCATAAAACAAACCAACTGCTTGTAACTTGAAATTTTTTAAGTCTGGTTTCTTAAATCCCCTACAGGTAATTCACAAATGGTCTCACTGAAAGTGACATATTTGTTAAGGTAAATTACGCTGAAAATGAGACATGATGCCCACCCAACTCCCACTTCGTCTCAAGAAAGGATTTAAAAATAACAGTTTCTTTTCAATAAAAGCTAAACCAGGAAGATATTTTGTCATCATCAATTTAAGATAATTACTCCTGACATTGCACTATTAATCTTCTTTCTCAATGTGCATTAACTTCTCACTCATAAAAATACACTGTTCAATGCTCCCTGGATTTCTTTAAAATTAAAAGCTTCCTTTCAAGGAATAGTATTTGATCTAATCAAGAGATCATATTTGTTCTATCGATTTTAACTTTTTCTAGCTCTTGAAGTTTCTTAAGTGGTATCCTCTATTATTGAAATACAGGTGTTTTACTAACTGCGTAGTGGTGGAATAGACATTTCCTTATCCTTCCTTATCCACTATTGTCTAGTGGTACAATACGTGATTAAATGCAGGGTGTATCTGAGACTACAAAAGCAAATGGACGTTATTTAGACACTGGGTAAATTAAGATCGCTAATAACAAATGACTTCATGAAACAACAGTCAATCTCTTGCCTTTTTCAGCTACCCATTCATTCATTAAAGTTGTTTAAATGCC
>NW_003852501.1:438786-439280 GCF_000181295.1 Otolemur garnettii
GTGTGTGTGAGTTAGTCATGCCAAGAGGGGTGAAGGGGGCATGTGTTTACCTGACCAGCAGAGTAGTACCACAAGTGTCAAGAATTGATGGGGGCAGTGCACATGAAAGAGGCAGGCCAGAATAGCTGGAAACAGAAAGTAGAGACGTAGGAGTGAAAAGATGTGACTTGAGAAGATTGTCAAATAGATGGCAGGAAGACTTAACCCCAATCTTTCCAACTCCAAAGCCTAGTACTTCCGCTATACCAAACTGTGCGGGGCAGGTGTGCAAAAAAGCTACACATAGCATTCAGTCTGAAGGTAGAGGGGGCAGAAGAAACTTCAGATTAGATCAGTCAAGGAAGGTTTTATGGAGGACAGAGAGGCTGCATCATATCTGGAAGAATGGTTCAGGTTGGGTGGTGCCAGGCTGTGTTATGCTTACAATAACTCCCACCTGGCTGACTCTATGGCCCTTCCCAGTTGAGATTGACTTCCTCTGGGATGTGTCTCCT
>NW_003852501.1:441240-459464 GCF_000181295.1 Otolemur garnettii
GGTACTAGGGCACTGGCTCTCCTAGGAGAAATTACTTCATCCTACAGTCCTGTAAACTACTTAGTGATGTGGAAGAGTACCTTTGTATTAGTTTCCTGTGGCTGCTGCAACAATTATCACAAATTCAATGGTATAAAAAAACAGAAATTTATCACCCCACCCCAGTTAGGAGGCCAGAAGTATGACAGTAGTGTCAACGAGCTGAAATTAAGATGTTTACACACTCCTTCCAGAGATTCTAGGGGAGAATGCCTTCCTTGACTCTTTCAGCTTCTAGTAGCTACAAGTATTGCTTGGCTGGCAGCCTCAGCAATCCCATCTTCAGGGCCAGCCTCTTCAACTCTCTCTCTACTCCATCTTCATACCCCCTGCTCCTCTGTATCTCTGACAAATCTCCTTCTGTCTTCCTCTTAAGGGACTCCATTTAGAGCTCACCTGAATAAATCAGGATAGTCTCTCCATTGTAAGAGCCTTAACTTAATCACACCTGAAAAGTATTTGCCATGTAAAGTCATACAGGTTCCAAACATTAGGACTTGATATCTTTAGTTATTATAAATTCCAGACTTAATCTCCTTAGACATTTCTCACCATCTCCTTTCCTCAATCTCAGTTGTCTCCACCTCATATTTTATTTAGAAAATAGAAATGAAATACCTCATCTTCCCACTATCAAATCTGTCTGATTCTTTGCCTGCCACCTCTTCCCTCTTATTGTGGAAGACACATTCCTTCTCTCAGAGCTCAGTCCCTCCACTTGGGGTCCTCATTATATCTCTCCTCCATTTCTCGAGGATTTCTCTTCTTTCATTTCAATACCTGTCTCTCTCACCCCATCCCTCCCTCTCCTCCTCTCCTCTCTTCTTTCCTCCCTCCTTCCCTCCTCCCCCTTCTATACCATTTCTCTCTCCATTCCTCTTGGATCATTTCCAGTAATGTTATAAGAGGCTCAGACACTTCTTAGGTTTAGAATCTTCCTCTTGATCCCACTTCTCCACATCCTCTCCCACTCTACATAATTTTCCTGTTCCACTTTTTATGTAATTTCTTGAAGGGATCATTTAGACAAAACTATCTCTGCTTCCTCACCTCTGGTTCTTTCCTCAATCCTCTCTAGTCTAGGTTCCCATCATCATCCATAAAACATTTCCTGTCAAGGTCGCCAATGGCTCTAGTTACTCCACTAGCCAGCAACATAGTGGCCACACTTCCTTCTTAGACAGTTCTCCCCTCTTGATTTCTTTGACCTCATGCTCCTCCAGATTCCCTACTTTTCCTTTTCACTCTTCCTCAAACTCCATTCCCACCCATGTTCTGAAAGCTTAATCTCCAATACTCGTCTCCATTCTCCACCACCTCTCCCTAGATAATCTCAACAACATTTTTGGAGTAAAACACAAATGTTAGACTGTTGACTCTAAAACTGCTACCTCTAGGCCACATTTCTCGACTGAAATTCACAAATATCTAAATTCCTAGTTGACATCTTCACTTGGATATCTCATAGACAACTCACACTAATAGCCCCAAAGCAGAATTTATCATCCCTCTCTATTTCTGCCTTCTACCTTTAGTCTTAACCATCTAATTTGCTTTCACTCAGGAAAATCAGGGGAGGTTAAGAAGGAAAAAAGGAAGACGAGAGAAGTTTATGTCATATTGCTGGCACTGTCCAAATGTTCAATGGACAGGTTGCAAATTGCCTGCATAATAATTCGGGATTTGGGCAACTTCCATCCTGTAGCTCCACCATCTCCTTGGACTTCAGAGTTATTTAAATATAGCCAGAGTCCAGAGAAGGAAAAATAGAAAATATACAACCATTTCTTAAAACCCCAGCCAGGAAAGAGAGGTACATCACCTCTATTGACATTCTATTGGAGAAAACTAGTCACATGTCTACATCTTGATGCAAAGGGTCCTGGGAAGTATCAACTACTCAGTCTCTAGCGGAGTCGTTTCCCACTATATAAATGGGAGCACAGATTTGTGCTGAACATCTAAGTGCCTCTGCCACCACCAGCTAAACCAAGGAACCCAGGATTCAGGCTTATCTGGAGAGAAATAAAGATCTGAGGAGAAATTACAAATTTTGTAAAAAAGAAAAAGAATTTTTCATGAGAAGAAAGAAACCGGCTAAATAAAGATAGAGAAGGGGAATGAAGTGTGGAAGTATTATAATATATTTATGAGGGATTTCTTATCTTACACCTTCTTGAGGTGTAAGACTTGCTAAAGTCCCTGGTTCTCTGGACTCTTGTGCTTTGTATCTTTCTAGCAGATGAAGAAGAACAACCATTCCATGAGACCACCATGCAGATAAACTGAAAAATGGATTTCTGCAAACTCCTGCCAGCATTTTGAAATGAATACACACACAAATATGTTCTGACAGTTATAAAAAAAGGATAAATAATAAAGTAGATCCAGAAAAAGATATTGTTAAATAATTGTGCTCTGATACTCTCTTAAGTTCCTCTAGGTGTCTGTTACAAATGAAGATTTCAGAAAGTGCAGTTTTCAAGGTAGCCTGACATCTCACCTTGGGATTTGGCAGCCTTGTGTAATGAGCTGCCAGAGAATAGGATGGCAGGCAGTGAAGAACTGAGTGCTCTAAACCTCCCTTCCTCCTCTTTTCTTTGTATTTTTATTATGCATAAGTGGGTCGTGAACATGAAGAGAACTTTATACAAATTAAGTGCAGTGACAGATCAGCTGACAAAGCATATCCTTGGCTTGGAGAAAACAGAAAATCACAAGGTCGTGACAGAGGATGGATCACAGAAGGCATATAAAGATCACAAACAATGACCATATTGGCAGCCACAAGCCCTTCTGCCTCTGAGAAATTTGGCTTTCCAACAGAATCAGGGACACTGCCCACACAGAATAGACAACATGGGCTGGCAGAGGTGGGACCAGAAGGGCAAAGAACAGGTCAGGGGAGAGCAGTAGAGTCCTCCCCACCCGAATTGTGAGGGTCTGCCAGGAGTGTCCAATTTTTTTTTTTACTCTGCCACACAATGGAAGAAGAGTTGTCTTGGGCCACACATTAAATACACAAACATTATTGAAAGCTGATTAGACATAAAAATGTCTTTTTGTGATACTGATACCACAGATAAGCAAAAAAAATCTTCACAAAATCAGCATTCAGTCCCACAGACCACAGGATGGATGTGCCTGAAACCTTCTTCAGGACAATGATTTGGGGGATAATTGAGCCCCATTGAGATGCTCTGTGACTGATAAGAATAAAAAATAAACAGCTGCTGGCAGTTGTCCATAAGTCAAGGTAGCTATGGGTCATGTTCTCGCGCACTTAGTTGCCACAAAGACTTCCAACTAGGTTTCCATGGAGACAGCATAGAAATCAAAGACACAACTTAAATTATTAAAACCTACTAATCCAAGAAAGAAATACTTTGATAATTTTAATAGTTATCCACTGAGACTGGTGTTACTTATCTTGAGGAAAAAGAGAAATTAACATATTTTCCTACATAGTTTATGAGCTGTGACACCAGGTTTATCTCACTGTATTTATTATTAGTTTGGATGTAAAACTTTTTCATGTGCAGCAGCTTCTGTAGCTTCATCTTGTCAATTTAGCAGTGTATCTATGTATTACTCATACACTAGGGTATATATTATAGAGATGCACATAACAAATGTGTTAACTACTCCCCCACCGAAATAATCTATATTCTATTCTGGTACAGTGACAGAAGATGGTGTGCAAATAATTCACTGGCAAAAAAAAAAAAATCTGTCATTTAACTAATATTCACTACAGCTGGTGTCTTGTGAATTAAATATGATCATGATCATAGGCCACAAGGTAGGTCACTGATATAGTCTGGATGTTTGTCTCTTCATGCTGAAATTTGGTCCCCAGTGTTGGAGGTGGGCCCTAATGGGAGGTGTCAAGGTCATGGGAGAAGATCCCTCATGGATGGCCTAGTGCTGCTGTGGGGTAATGGGTGAATTCTTGCTCTCTTAGTTGCCTCCAGAACTGATCATTAAAGGGGAACTGGCATCTCCCTCCCCTCTCTTCCTCCCTCACTGGGCAATACCTGCTCCCTTCACCTTCCACTATGAGTGGAAGCCTCCTGAGGCCCTCAGAAGAAGCAGATACTGGTTCTGTGCTTCTTAAACAACCTGCAGAACTGTGAGCCAAAAATTAAAAAAAAAAAAAAATTCTTTTCTGTATAAATTACACAGCCTCGGGTATTTTTTATAGCAGTACAAATGGACCAAGATAGCCACCCTGTTCAAACCTATTCTCCAGGTATTTAGGAACTGTTCACCTGGGGCCTGGGTAGTCAGTGCCACCAGAATGAGTTTAAAAAATAATTTCCACTTGGGAGACTGAAGGAAGAGAATCGCCTGAACCCAGGAGTTGGAGGTTGCTGTGAGCTGTAATGTTACAGCACTCTACCCAGGGCAATAAAGTGAAACTCTGTCTCTAAAAAAACAGGAAAAAAAAGTTAAAAATAATAATAATAATAATTTCCATAGTGAAACACCTTTTAGTTTAGGCAAAGTAGAAAACTTCCTATGTGATGGTATTTTCCCAAGTTCCACTCAGTCATCTAAAATTAACTGCTTCATTTATTTATTATTTTGTTTATTTATTTATTTAGCAGTTTTGGCTGGGCCAGGCTTGAACCCACCACACCCAGTACATGGGGCTGGCGCCCTATGCCTTGAGCCACAGGCCCCACCCTGCTTCATTTATCTTATAAACTCTGCCTTCCTAACGACTCAGTCTATAACCATCACCTGAGAGTCACTCATTTACTTTAGACAACAAATGTAGAACCACTGTCTCTGAGGAATGAGGAAATGGAAGTCCAAACCCAAAGAAGCCACTTTGGTTGCTGACAGAGAAAACACAGGATCGCTAAATAGGTATCATGAGCCAAAGAGAATGCTCAGAAGACTCAGCAAGTAAAAATGGGAGAACAAGAGGCTCTTCTTTCTGAAAAGCAGGATACACGGCATGAAATTTAAGGGACCCTTTTCTCCCAGGTCTTCTTTCTTAGAGAATGCAAGTTTACATGCAGTAAAAATTAACAAGATGTGCTACGGTAGTAGGGAACCCATCTCTCTAGCATCCAGTTCTTCTTCCTGAGAGCCCCTGATTCCTCTTTTCTCCCTTGTCCTAGATCCTCCCTATACTTCCCTTTTCTATTTGCCAATTTCAACACATCCTAGCTCTGGAGAAAAAAAATAATCATAAGCAGCAGAAACTTCCAGTGTCCATTCTTCCTTCCACAAAGAACCTTAATTTTGTTTTAGGACGCAACATGCCCAGTTATAAATATCCACCTTCTGGCTGAGCACAGTGGCTCACACCTGTAACTGTAGCACTCTGGGAGACTGAGGTGGGTAGATTGCCTGAGCTCAAGAATTCAAGACAAGCCTGAGCAAGAGTGAAACCCCATCTCTAAAAATAGATGGGCATTGTGGCAGGCACCTATAGTCCCAGCTGCTTGGGAGGCTGAGGCAAGAGAATCACTTGAGCCCAAGAGTTTGAGGTTACTGTAGGCTATGACACCACAGCACTCAACCCCAGGGCAACTGAGTGAGACTTTGTCTCCAAAAAAAAAAAAAAAAAAAAAAATTCACCTCCCAATACTTTATTGCAACTCAGAATGACCATGAAATTCAGTTCTGTCCACTGAGATAAGAGCAGAGTAGGGATGCTCTTATTTTCCTGATTGCCAAAAAAGTATGAGAATTTGTTGGCATAAAACTTCCGCTCTTACTCTTCCTCCTCTGTCCTGCTGGAGTAAAAACGAAATTATGTAGGCAAAAGGTTAGCAGAACTTTGCTATTTTCTTATAGCCAAAAATAGGAAAATCATGCCTTTGGTGTGGTAGTGGGAAGCTAGAAGGAGCCTTGATCCTTGAAGTTTCCTTTGAGGAACCTTTAGACTCATTGTTATATAAAGACAATAAAACCCTCTTTAGGTTAAGATGTTAGTCTGTTTTATGCCATTAAAGATTATTTTTCCTGAAATGCCATGGCTGTTAAGTAAAGAGAAAAACAATGAAGAGAACAATGCCGTGAAGAGAAAAACAATGCAATATGAGGAATAATGTGAAAAGAAAACCTTGAAAAAGGTTCAGGGTAAGAGGGGAAGTATGGTTTCTGTATCTCTCAGGGCTTCACCAGAGAAACAGAACCAGTGGAAGTTACATATTAAAAGACTTATTGCAAGGAATTAGCTTGCAATTGTGAGGGCTGGCTAGGCAAATGCAAACTGTACAGGGCAAGATGTCAAGAAAAGTGGGCTAAGAATTCTCAGGCAGGAGCTGATTCTGTAATCCACTGTGCATGGTTACCACCATTCCCAGCAAAGCCAAAGTAGTGCCCATGGTTGGAAATCTTCAGCAATGGCTGGTTGATCATGGCAATTCAGGAACTGAACTGAAAGGGAAAGCTAGTAAAGTCTTACTTGATGTGTATGTGGTATAAGAGGAAATTCTCAGGAACTGAAGTCTAACTTGAATCACAGAAAAAGAGAGTCATAGCACCTCAGTCAATCCCTTGCTCAATCCCTAGTTTATAGGCCCAGATCTCCTTGAATAAAGAGGTCAGATCCTTTGCAAAAGGACCCTGCTATGCTTCCAAAAAGTATTGGTGTACTGTTGATCTTCCCAGACTTCCCAAATGTACCTGAAGCTGTTTACTAGAAAAATTGCACGTTGAAGAAGGAGAAATAATCAGACTTCCTAGGGGATTACTGGACACTGCCTCTGAATGGACACTAATTCCCGGAGAGCTAACTGTCTCTGTTCTCCATCAGTCAAGCAGGAGTTTGTGAAGGTCAGTGATCAGAGGAAATCTGTCTCAGGTCTCTGTAAGAGTGGGCCCAGTGAGTCAGAATACAATCAACGATTATTTCACCATTTCAAAAATACACAACTAGAGTAGATGTACTCACAAACTGGAAGAATCTCTACATTGTTTTCCTACCCCATGAAATGAGCCCCTTGCTGTAGGAAAGTCCAAGTGAAAGCCACTAGAACTACCTCTACCTGGAAAAATAGTAAATTAAAAGAAATACCATGTTCCTGTAGAAATTACAAAGATTAATGCCATGATCAAGGACTTGATGGACACAGGGGTAATGATTCCCAGTCCCTCACACATCCCTATTCCACTCCCCAGTTTGGCCTCTGGGGCCCAACATCTTGGAGAATGACAGTGAATTATCATAGGTGTGTGATCAAGTGGTGACTCCAATTGCAGCTACTCTTCCAAATGTGGTTTCATTGCTGCAGCAAGTGAACACATCCCCTGGTACTCAGTACTTGCTATGCACATATTGATTTGGAAAATTATTTTCTCTCCATGCCCATTAGCAAAGACCATGAGAAGCAGTTTGCTTCAGCTACAAAGTTGAGCACTGTCCTGCTTCAGAGGCACAAGTGTATCAATTCTCCAGCCCTATGTCACAATCAAGTCTGTAGGGATCTTGATTGCCTTTCCCCTCCATGGAATAGCTGTTAAATTAATGATATGATGTTGATTGGCTCTGGCAAGCAGGAAGTGGCAACTACTCTAGACATATTAGTAAGAGAGTAATAAGCCAAAGAATGGGAAAAATATTACAGGGCCTGCCACCCAGTGAGATCTCGAGAGGTCCAACTGTCTTTGGTGTTGAGAAATCCCTTCGAGGAGAAATAATAATACTTGAATCTAGTCCTCCCTGGCAGTAAGAAAGATAATCCCTAATGGTTGTCTCTGGATTTGGGAGGCAAAATATACCTCAACTCATTTCTCAAGTGACCCAAAAGATCTACCAGTGTTAAGGGATGTTCAGAATAAAAGAAAGTTTTTCAATGGGCCTAGGCTGCCAAGTGAGGTCCTCTGCTACAGGGATTTTATCCCCCTCAGGTCTGATGGTGCTTGAAATAGGAGAGGAAAATAGAAATACTATTCTGAGCCTTTGTCAGACTACTGTAGGTGAATTGTAGTGAAGGCCTCCTAAGATTTTGGAGCAGTTATACCATTCTTTGAAGATAATTACACTCATTTTGAGAAAGTTTTGGTTTGCTGCTAAGCCTAGAGAGACCAAACACTTGTTCATGGTATACCAAGTTACCAGGCAACCTAAACTGCCCATCATGAAGTTGGTGTTGTCTTACCCACAAAGCTATAAAGTTTAGGGTGCACAGTAGCACCCCATCATCAAAAGGAATGAAACAAATGAGAGCAGGCTTAAGCACATCCTTAAGATTCAACTAAGTTTGACGAGGAAATGGACCAGATGCCCATGACCCCTAATCCTGCTACATTACTTTCTCTCTCTCTCAATGCCTATAGCCATTTGATTGAGGAACCCCCTTGGGGAATTCCCTATGACAGTTTGACTGAGGAATAGAAAACTCAAACTTAGATTACAGATAGTTCTACACAATCCACAGGTATTCCGAGTGAGAACTGCAATGCTAAAGCACCACTCCAGAAGAGCCCAGAAAGTGAAGGGAGATCCTTTTGGTGGGAAGAACTTCAATACATGTACCAGATTGCTCATTTTTCAGGAAAGAGAGATGCCCAGAGGTGCAAGTCCATACCAATGCATGAGCTATGGCCACTGGTCTGATGGTATGGACAGGGTCTTGTAAGAAATTCCACTACACATTTGGTGAATAGGAGGTGTAGGAAAGAAGTTTATGGAGAGACATTTTAGAATGGGTACAAAGTGTAAAAACATTTGTGTCACATATGAAATATACAGGGTGACCTCAGGGGAAAACTATGATAATCAGGTAGGTTGGATGGCCAGTCTGCCCTGTCATCTCCCAAAGGTTCATAAACAAAGTGGCCATGGCAGCAACAAGTATTTCCAGTCACCAAGGACAATCTGGCTACAGCCACTGCTGAGCACTTAGTCTGACAAGAGCCAGTAACTACATGAATGAGAATGGCAGCAGATCTTCCCACAGTTGAGCCTTCGGATGCCTGTGGCCCCAGCCAGCAGGTTCATTGAAACATCAGGACAGATACTGAGATAGAACCACCCAACTAAGCACTTCTGGGTCTCTGACCCACAGAAATTCCAAAATAATAAATGTTTGATTTTTGAAAATGCTAGTCTCACATGAATTTGTTATACAACCATGGATAAGACACACCCTGTGTGAATAAAATCTGGTGGGGAGTCCCAGATAAATTAGGAATGATAGTGATAGGGATCTCCAAGAGATGGCAATCACTGCTTTCCTTACTTTAGTTTTCTATCTCAGTAATTTTTTAATTATTATACTTATGTGACTGTCAGAATCATGCCTTATGCTTACAGTTGAGTAGCTGATTTCCAAAAATTAGACATTCTTTTTTACCTAGTTTGCAAAAAATTACATGTAGACATTAACAATTAGGGGAAAGGATAACTCCCCTCTATCTTCTGATCTTCTTGCCTTTCATCCAAGCACTGTAGTGATAATAGGAATTTACTTACAGAAATAAGAGAGAGAGGGGATAAAGCCACAGGAACAGCTATTTCCTGACCCACTAATAGCCATGAAAATATAAAATTTAGGAAGGATATTACAGCCAAAATTGAAAATTTATAAAAACATGACAAAATAGAGGTGAACAGAAACATATACATTTCTTCTTTTCTTTTCTTTTTTCTTTTTTTTTTTTTGTAGTTTAGGTATTTGGGATTTATTGAGGGTACAAAGAATTAGGTTACACTGATTGTGGTTGTTAGGCAAAGGCCCTCTTGTAATTGTGTCCAAACCCCAAGAGGTGTGCCATACACCATAACCCCCCTCCCATTTCCCCTCTCCCCTATCACTCATTCCCCTACCCCTAACCCTTGTATTAGATCATCTGTTGCCTTCATATTATAATTGAGTACATTGGATTCTTGCTTCTTCATTCTTGTGATGCTTTACTAAGAAGAATGGGTTCTACCTCCATCCAGGTTAATACAAAAGATGTAAAGCCTCCATATTGTTTAATGGCTAAATAGTATTCCATAGTATACATATACCACAGTTTGTTAATCCATTCCTGGGTTGGTGGGCATTTAGGGCATTTCCACATTTTGGTGATTGTAAATTGAGCTGCAATAAACAGTCTAGTGCAAATGTACTTTTGATAAAAATTGTTTTTGAGACAGAGTCTCCTTCTGTCCCCCTGGGTAGAATACTGTGGTGTCATAACTCAAAACAACTTCAGTCTCTCAAGCTCAAGAGATCCTCTTGCCTCAGCCTCCCAAGTAGCTGGGACTACAGGCACCTTCCACTATGCCCAGCTAGTTTTTCTATTTTTAGTAGAGATGGGGTCTAGCTTTTGCTCAGGTGGTCTCAAACTCCTGAGCTTAAGCAATCCACCTGCCTCAACCTCCAGAGTGCTAGGATTACCCACGTGAGCCACCACACCAAGACAAAATCTCCATTTCTACTTTTTTGTTCACCCTGATTGATCTGCACTTCCTGTGGAAGAAAGTTCAGCCACCTCTAAGTGACCAATTTTCTGACCTGAAATCAAACCCCAAACCACTCCTCTTTTAATCAGGAAGATTTGGGGGGAGTCCCCAATCACCTGACACTCAAACAGAAACCACAACCCTTTTCAACTGATTTACTTCCAGGTGTAAATCTATGTCTTTTTAATTGCTCCTTTGTTGCTGTTGTTGATGTTCAGGGAGAAAAATATTAGTTGCAAGTCCTTGCAACATAAATTGTCTCTTTGATTTTTTTAGCCATGAAAATAGGCCCTTGGAGAAATCATCACCGTGGACAGGTTTCTTTTATCAAAAGTTATTCTCCTTTCTCTCTTAATAGAAGATAGATCTTGTACTACATTAGCTCCAGAACTTTATCTCAAGTCTTTAAGATTTAATCAATATCATTTTCTATCTTAAGTCTTTAATTATGCACTACAAATCACTTGCAAATAACCTTTGGTCACTTTATTCACTTCTAGCTATCAAAAGATCACTCTAATTTATTATCACTCAATATTATTCAACAGGAATTGACTTTGATTTTAAAATTGTAAACATTCTTCACTATGGCACCTGTCCTATCATTGCAAAGAATGTATTAAACTATCCACTCGTGTGATTTTTCAGATCTAGTGGCATGAAGTTGCTGGTGAGCTAAAATTAATTTGCTGGATAATGAGACAATCTTCTTTGCCCATTTCCCTAATTAGTATTTTCCATATTTAATGGAAATTCTGACCTCAGCTTTCTGCCTTCCTCTAAGCAAATGATTAATGACCAAAAAATAAATAAATAAATAACTGACCTTGGATCTTTAAGACCTAGTTTTCCAAAGTCTCCAAACTCTATGCTCTGTCATCTGACCTTGCTTTTCTCAAGAATGGGTTAGTAGAAGCCCTACAGCTACATCATCAATTGAGACAGCCACAACATTAATAGTTATGATAGGAAATTAAGTTAATAACGTGGCTTCAAAGTTTGGAACAATGTCTGAGATATGAATCATGGGAGAGGATAGGTGCTCAGAAAATGTAGTTTCTAAACATTATAATTAGCCCATACACATAAATGTGTAGTGTACTCATTTCTCAAGGATGGGGGGACAAATTACCAGATGTCTGGCACTCAAAACAACAGAAATATAATCTTTTACAACTTTTGGAAGCCACACATCTGAAGTCAAGATTTCAACAGGGCTGAGCTCCCTTAGAAGGCCCTGCAGGAGAATACTTCCATGCCTTCTCCAGCTTTGGTGGCTTTAGGCACTCCTTGGCTTCTGGCCACATCACTCCAGTGTCTTACTCCATGGTCATACTGCCTCCTTCTTCTCTCTGTTTTCCATTTGTGTCAATCTCCCTCTGCCTTTCTCTTACAAAGACATTTGTCATTAGATTTGGGACCTGCCCAAGTAATCCAAAGCAATCAACTCAACTCAAGATCTTTGACTTAATTACATCTGCAAAGACCCTTTTTCCAAATAAGGTCACAGTCACAGCCTCTAGTAATTGGATGTGACTAACTCTGGGGGAGCCATTTTTCAGCTAACTACAGATGAGTGTATGTGAGAGTGCACAAAGGAAACCATGTCTGGTGGCAGTTGAGGAATGAGATATTGAGTCAGCACAGCATAACCACAGCAGTTTAGAGTTTGTCATGTCTGCTGTGTGCTCCTCATGTGTGACTCTGTGAGAATACGAAACTACAAAAACCTGATCCAATTTCCGAAATACTAGAATAGAATAAAATATACTAAATGCTAGAACCTGGCTAATATAACAGAGAAAAAAAGAAGAGCAAAAGGAATATGTGGGCATGAGTCAGAAAGAACTGGGTTTGAATCCTAACTTCCCTGAACTCCAGATCTATGACCATGGATAATTTAATGTAATTTTTTTGGTTTTTTGCTTTTTTTACTCATAGGTAAGATAATAAATCTTGTGGTAAAAGCAGTAGTTTAGAGAGAGGCAGGAAAGCCAGGCTAAACACTGAGGCAGTTTTACAGCATTCCAGGAGAATAAAGACATTCAACAAAGATTCATAGGCTGTAATTAGGTTGTAGCTTTCATATAAATTAGTTTCATAATAGGGCTGAGTACATTGGATACTTTTTCTTCCATTCTTGAGATACTTTGCTAAGAAGAACATTTTCCAGCTCCATCCATGTAAACATGAAGGAGGCAAAGTCTCCATCTTTCTTTATGGCTGCATAGTACACAGCTATGATTTAATAAAAAAAGATTTAAAAAAAGACTCAGCACCTGCTCATTAACACCTCTAAGGATGTAATACCTTCCATTTTATTGCATCCTCACAATAATGTTAAGATACAGCTGCCTAATCCGCAATTTATAGGTAAGCAAAGGAGGCTCAGAGAAACTGAGTAACTTGCCAAAAATCTCTCAACTATTAACCGACATAACTTAAATCCAACTTCAGGCCTTTCTAATCACAAAGCCTATCAAAAGAAGAAAAATAAGTAATACAGCTGATAGATTAAAGCTTGGCATCCAAAACATTCAAATATGTATTCAAATGTTGCTTTAACATGTTAACTTTGTGCAATGCCTGGTGAGAGGTGCTAAGGGATGAATAAGGCATAGTTCTTGTCTTCAAGAAGCATCACCACACTCTGGCTACTAAAAACACACTGAGGTCAGTTATGCCAAGGTTTGGCCATAGGACAATAGAGTCCAGTCCAGCCTCAAATTAGAAAAACCTTTGCTATCTCCCATCTCAAATCTGAATATATATAAAAAGAATGTTTCTTAGAATGTCCTAAGTACAACATAAGCATGAGGCCACGGCTTTGCTACATTGTTCCTATTCCATGGGGCCCTCCTACCTCTACCAGAACCTGTTATAATCTTCCTGCTAATCCCACCTTCTCCAAACCACTTACCACAAGTCGAGATAGAAAAGATTCCAGTAGTCCTCAATTCCAACCCATGAACTAGGCAACCTCATGCTCTTTGCTTAGTTCTTGCCAATCACCCAGAAAGTTGTAAGCAGCTAGTGATTCTTCTCTCCTGGAAACAAATCCCATATCTTAGACAAGATCAGGGTGCCTTTGCCCTTTTAAAGTTCAGCGGGTGTCTTGCATAGTGATGGCTGGATTCAATTGAGGTTTTCCCACATTTGTTCAGCCTTCATTGCAAGGGGACAGTGTACTTAGCATTTCTTCTGTTCTGAAACTTTCCCTCTCCCCAGGCTTCTCCCAGCATGCTGACTAGTGGGACTAGACAGAGGTACACAACAAATGAATGAGATAAACAGGAAGATGTGTAACAAATGAACAAAATGAACAAGGAAATGAAAACAAAAGAATTAAGTGAGTGGGGAGGTGTGTGACAAATGGATGAAAGGAATGGGGGCTCTGTAACAGATGAATGAAGCAATTGAGAGGGTACAGTATTTGGAGGTCTCAGGAAGGGTAGAATGTGCTCACAGATGCAGGCAGTTAAATGAGCTACAGGGAAACAACAGGATAGCCGAATTTAGAGAGGTTCTGTTTCCTAAATATTTATCCTCACAGTAGTGAGTCAACTTCCATGATGCATTTGATAAAATTGTTTTGTCAATTATTGTCAGGTCATAAATAAATAAATAAAGGTATGGTCATACCATAAATAAAGGTATGGTCAACGTGTAAAGGAGTAAAGCATTTCTGTGATCCAAAAGTAAGCTATTTACTAAGAAAAGATGGATATGTTCACCTGTCCCATTGATGGTCAGCTTGACCATATTAATTTCATTTGTGGGGTTTTTTTTTTAATAACAGTAGTAAAGTTTCTTAGAATCAATCATGACAAATCTCAATAGCATACCATTCCAGGAAATGGAACAAAGGTTTGTTTCAAATGCAGAGTCAATCACCTAAAATTTATACCACCCAATGCACTGTGCCTCCTTTGATTTGTGTCCGTGGCAATTTTCTTGAATTGCATTAGCTTTATTATTAACAGAACCAAATCCAAATAGAAAGCAAAGCAGGTGCAGGGTACAGCTTTCCTGTCACATTTCACAGACTGTCGGTATAAATCACCCAGATGCCTACACGTAATTACAACAAGGTATTTATAGCTAAATCCAAAGTATTCGAAGGTTGATGATTCAGTTTATGGATTAGACTACCCTATTCCATTACTTTATCTACTTCCCTTTCATTTCAGTGCTTGTCATCATCCCCAAGTATTAGATCAGCAAGAAAAAGAAAATAAAACTCAAACTAGTTTATAAAGAACTTAGGGTCTCCAAGAAGAGAGTTGGTAAGGATTGGAGCAATTGATTGAGAAAACATTTTCAGATGGCATGTGCATTTCAACCATCCAAGCTTTCCTCAAGCTGGTTCATGTTCCAAAAATCAATATTCACTAGCATAGTCGTGCCTCCCAGATTGTCCTTATCACAAGTGCATGTACATAGGCTCTTCTCTGCCTATAATGTGCAACCGTGGTGAAATGCTGTGAGTCAGGTTTACCAATAGACAGAAGGATGCTAATCCCTCACCAAAGCCCGGAGTGAATTCATTGCCATACTCATGACTTATGAGGGTTTCATAAAGGGAATTTTCCAGGATAGCATCTGGGAAATGTTGTTTAAGGTAGGCTGACATCCTCCTACTTCCCTGGGAAGGACAGCATATTGGTTCAATACAAACTTCAGAGATTTCATCTTTCCTATTTTTTTCTTTGGCATTTTCCAGGCACTCGTGGGTCTGAGGATGAACATCAAAGTATGATGTGATTATTGACCTTTTCTTGTATTTTTACCTGGGTTGTCAGACATGCCTAACTGCTGTTACCTCCTGTCCTCTGAGTCTGCAAAGTGGTGATTTGGTTCTGACTCACTCTCTTGATAAACACGGAGGATAAAAATGATGATCATAATAACTGCCTTTCACTCAGCATTTACGAAGGATTGTCATTTACAAGGGTCCATGCCAAGTTCTTTGTGGCTTATTATATGAGATGGTCACAGTAAGTAATAACAGGAAACAGCCTTTTTTTCCTCCCATTGCTGCCCCCCCCCCCAACATCAAAGCTGCCTGCCTCAGTGCTGAGCAATAGCTCACGCAGCTCCCACCACTTCCACTCACTTCAAACACACTGTCAGGTATTAACAAGTCCAGTGGAGTTGTATTAACACATCAGTGTTTACAACCTCTTCCCTCTCCCTAACTCAGGCCTAGCCTGCACGTCGGATACCTACTGTAGGTTTACAAGGGTACGCCAGCTGCTCTCTCATCCATTTTCCACCTTTCGTCCTCCATCCTCCCCCTCTCTCAGAGAGCCAAGGAAGAAGCGGAGCAAACTAAAGAAATTCCCCAAGTTCACCCCAGCTGGACATCAAGCCCTCAAGTAATGAAGGGCTCTACACTTTAGGGGCTTCCCCAGATGTGCTGAGCTCCAACCTGGGCAAGGAGCTCCCTGGCCGACCTCTAGCCATCTCCCCCTCACTCCTATCTTCAGCAGTCCAATCCTCACCTCTAATTGCAGATGACCATTTAATCTCCGTCAGATGGCTGGAGCCCAGTTACTTTCCTTTGGTCCACTTAGTCCTCAGGAACTCAAGCATCATTACAGCCTGGCCAGCCGCAGACAGTCCTCCACTCTGCCTCTGCGGGCTGCTCCACACTGTCTCCTGCCTTCTGAACCTTCCATGCAGGACACAAGTGTCAGTGTTAAGGAACACATGAGATTTCCTAAGAACTCTCCCAGTGGTAACTCTACACCAGGGCTGAGAAACCAGCCCTTCCTTCTGAATGCCGTAGAGCAGCATTGCCAATCTTTATGGTGGTCCCTTGGGGGGACACTGCTTGCTGGGGAAGGGGAAGAATTGTTTACACCCTGGAAAAAAGACAAAGAGTTTTCTGTTCATATGGACTCCTTCCAGTAAAACCTTTTCAATTTTCTTTTCTATATAAGTTGAAAATAGGTGGTGGGGGGTGCTATTTGCTGAGTCAGATAGGCCATCCTTTGGTAAGACTGGTTTGGATGTTACTTTAATTTGTCTTTACAGTGTGAGGATACTTACCCCCGATTTTAAGGTTTGGGAATTCTACCAGATTTTGAGGTTGACCTTCCATAGACGTGCTATTACACATATACAATCCAGATGTCCACTTCCCTTTTTGCTCAGATCCCAGCTTCCTACCATATAAGGGTAAGCATGGACCTTATAGACCTTCTATGATATATGTGGGTACCAAGGAGCTGTCCTCAGCATCAAGAACTCATTCTCCACCCCTCCCAGCTCTCCCACAGGCAGCGTCTCATGTTGTAATGGTCACACCTGGAAATTCCAGCTGTGTCTACTCAACAGGATGAGGCTTCCATCTTCCCCAGACTGTCCTAGGTGGTTGTGACTATATGAATTTCTTAATTAAAAGATTAGGGCAATTTTTTTTTGAGACAGAATCTCACTGTGTTGCCCTGGGTAGAGTGCTGTGGCATCACAGCTCACAGCAACCTCCAACTCTTGGGCTTAAGCGATTCTCTTGCCTCAGCCTCCCAAGTGGCTGGGACTACAGGAGCCTGCTACAGTGCCTGGCTATTTTTTTTTTTTGGTAGTTGTCATTGTTATTTAGCAGGCCCAGGCCAGGCTCAAACCCACCAGCCTCCATGTATGTAGCCAGCACCCCAACCACTGAGCTACAGGAGCAACCAGCAAATTTTTAAAGCAAGTTAAAACACTAAGTGAAGAGGAGGTTAAGTTTTCATGAGCTATTTCCAAGGACCAGAGGGAAAATCTCCAAGACAATCCTTCCCCGGAGGGTCATTTGCGGATGCAGACCCTAACCTGCTGCCCTGCCCAGGGGCCCCGCTGCTCTCTCTCCCACCCACCTCTTTTTGCAAGTTTCCATCTGTGACTTTCACCCCACCAATCGGTAAAACCACCCCTATCCACAGGCAGAGGCCTTTTCTCCTGGATCTTACCTAATCTCTAGTTTGAGTATATTTTATTATAAAATCTTCAAAACAACAAGAAAACTATGAAGAATCAAATATTACACATCTATGACCTTCCCTGTCCCTCACCAGCCTTATCACACCTCAACACTTTGCTACATTTACTTGTGATTGTTTTTCTTAAAAAGTAGCAGTATTTTACAAATACAGTTGAATCCCCACAATCCTACCACCTCCAACCCCATGTCCTCTTCACCTTCTCACCCCTAAGCCCCCACAATAGAGGAAACTGTTCCAAGGCATATCACATTTTTCTTTACATCTTAATTATTTGGGCTGAAATGACCTGAAGTTTCCTTTGCCATGGTGGCAGCAGGATTTCCAAGCTCTTCAAAACATTCCAGGGCAAGGGAAGGGGGGTGGAATCTGGCTCTCCAGATACCATTGCATAAAATAGACATGGGTCTTCCAGGTTGGATTTCCCCTAGAATGGCCCAATCATTAGTTCATTTATTTATCAATTAGTGTATGTGCCAGGCATTGCTCTAAGTTCTGGGGATACAGTAATGAACAAGACTGAGAAAGTTGGGATGGTTGGCAAGGTCACCTCTCACAGGAGGAGACAAGAGACCTAAGACTTAAATGATAAAACGAAATCAGCCTCAGAAAACCTGGGAGCAGAATGTTCCAGGCAGAGAGAACCACAGATGTCAAAGCCATAAGTGAACTCAGACGTGTCATGGAATGGAAGGAAAACACACGAGCCCAGAGCCTGGAGAGAGGAAGAAGCAGGAGATGGAGGCAGGGCCAGGGTCTGTGACCCACTGCCTGAGCTGATA
>NW_003852501.1:460408-463959 GCF_000181295.1 Otolemur garnettii
ATTACCTAGTAAAAAAACAAAAGGTACAAAGCTGTAAGTGAATACTACTGTGTGTGCATGGCTATGTGTTTGTCTAAATTCTCACGCCCCTACAGTAGGTAGGTATTTTTACTATTCCAGTTTTACAGAGGAAATGAGACACAAAAAGTTGAAGTATGCTGTGCAGTCAGGATCTGACCTTAGCAGTCTATCATCAGATCATCAGAAATGGGGTGCTTTAGCCACTGTAGTTTTGTCTCACTGAGCCTGGGAAACAATGAAATGTGAAGCCCTCGATTTAGAAGCTGCATGATGCAAGGCATTCAAGGAGACTGACACTGGTCACCCCCAGAAAAGGCTCTTCCTGCTTCAATTCAAGAGGAGGGTGCATAAGGGCACAGAGCCAGTGAGGGACCAGTGCCCATCAGCTGGAGGTCAGACTCACACCTATGACACCAACAAACTTCTAAATGGTCAGATCCTGTGACACTAACCCCCCATGGGACTTCCCAGTGTGGACCAACTTGTGTTCTCCCTGCAGGCCTTGTGACATACAAAAACAGAGGATGAAAACAGATAATTAAGATTACATGGAAAGTATTGCATATTTCAAGCCAGCTGTATTTTGCTCCTAAATGAAAAAAATAACATCCACTCTCTCCATCTGAAACTCTTTCAGGCTCATAGCCCGAACAGAGAGATATTGCTAGAAAGTGCAGTAGTTAACACAGCTCCTGGTCCAGCTTGTTCCCTACTAAGCAAATTAATTTCAAGAGAAGCCTAACGCCTCTGGGCAAATAAGGTGTTTCTGTTCCTGCTTATCTCATTTTGGGTTTCTTGTGACAGAAATATGTGTGTGTGCATGTTACCAGGGAAAGGTTTTTATCCTTGCAAACAATCAGAAATCACACTTTCAGGCCAGGAGCGGTATCTCATCCCTGCAATCCAAGCACTCTGGGAGGCCAAGGCAGGAGGATCCCTGAAGGTCAGAAGTTCAAGACCAGCCTGAGAAAAGTGAAACACCATCTCTACTGAAAATAGAAAACAATAGCCAGGTGTTGGGGTGAGCGTCTTATAATCCCACCTTATTCAAGAGGCAGAGGCAGGAGGATCTCCTGAACCTAAAAGTTTGCATTTGCTGTGAACTAGGTGGAAGCCCCAACACTCTAGCCTGAGTGACAGAGTGAGACTCTATCTCAAAAAAAAAAAAAAGAAAGAAAGAAAGAAAAAAGAAAAGAAATCACACTTCGCACAGAAATTTATGAAGAAGCACTTGCTCAGAAGCCAGTACCCACAGATTTTCATCATTACACACATAATAAGCACCATATTGTTGAACCCTGGCTACGTTCTTTGCAGGCATTCTGGTGGAAGGTCTCAGAATGCTGCCAGATGAGTGTCATTAGCGCCATTCTGCAGAAAATGTACCGAGCTATCCTTTAGCTATAAGCCAAGTACTGAGCCTGCCAGTTCGCATTACTCTTGTATTTAATGCAATGGCATCAAAGGCATAATTATTTCCAAGCATCAGGTGTCCAGGCTGAAGCTCAAAGAAGAAAAGTTGTAATAAACATGGCACACAAGGCTTTCGAGGCAGGCAGACTGGTTTGACTCCACTGGGTAAATGAATATCTGAGTTTTAATCTCTCTGAGCCTCACTTTCCCCCTCTGTAAAATGGGCTCAGGCAGTTGCTCACAGAGGAGCCTCTCAAACTTTAAAGTGCACACAAATCACCTGGAGGCTTGTTAAAATGCAGGAGCTAATTCTGGGACAGGGCCTGAGACTATTCATTTCTCACAAGCCCCCGCTGATACCTGTGGACCACATTTGGAGGGACAAAGTTTTTCTGGGTTCTCATTTTAAGACTTAAACAATAATGCACATAAAGTTCTCAGCACAGTGCCAGCCACATCGTAAGCATTCAGTAACCACTGGCTGATCTTATTGCTTTCATTTTTGTTACAGTTAACTCTAAATTATCAGAGGGATCCAAGTTAGTGGTCGGGTATTCTGTAAGATCTACTTTATGATGTCCTGAAACATTCTTGAAAGAGCATGGCAATGGGCAAAGCAGTGCTGCATGAATTTGAACCCCAGCGTTACCCTTTGGGCACATCTTGAAACCTCTGTAAAATCTTTTAGGATAAGCAAGATGATTGTCTGGCTGAGTGAATGGAATTGTTGTGAGAATCCAATGTAACAACATGTGAGAAAGTTCTCCAACTTAAACACTAGAGTGTGTGCATTGGTAATAACGGTGTTTTTGCCTAAGTCAGAATGTTTCCCAGACACTCTCCCCTCACTGCCCTCCTCCCAGCGTGTGGGAACTGATGCTTGTCATTTATGTCAGAAGGTACAAAGGGTAATGAGGCCCAGCCTCTGACATCAGATGGGAGAGGTGGGCTCAGGTCATGTGAAATGCCGCTTCTACTCAGCATGCACAGGACACAGAAGAGGGGAAGAAAAACTATACAATACATGCATGTAACACAGTTCAACTGGTACCCCCTCAGTCTACTTATTGTTAAGGAAGAGAGATACAAAGAGAGGAAATTTTAGAGCAGAGATGAGAAGCCAGGCCCACTGAATTGAAGCCCATACTCTTAACCTCTCCCAGGCGTCCACAAACTATGGCCCGGGCCACATGCAGCCCTCTGGGGTTTTTTGCCTCCGCTGCCTGTCCTGCTTAGCAGCCAATTCGTCCAGGGGCCTGCAGTCTGGCCCTCCCACAGTCTGAACTGGCCCCCTCTTTAAGTTTGAGGACCCCTGTATGCCACCTCCCATAACGAATACTAAAATGGCCAGTTATGGCAAATGGTAGCAGATATTGAAAGCAAAGATCCCATGCCCCAACACCTTGTCTCACTCTTGGAGGGACAAGACCCTGAGTGTCAAGTTCAGGTTGAGGCCTAGGGGAAAGAAACACAGGAGGAAATGAACTTAATTTCCATTTAGGTACTGGGCTACAGAACAAAAGGGGGCCCTCTCAGCTCCTGCCCATGCTCAGTCTGAAGGATCGCTGTGTGGTCTGCCATCAACATACCAGCTAGCAACAATCCCTGACTTAGAACCTTCCAGGTGACTCTGTGTTCTGCATGGCACTCCTGGAAACTAGTAGTGACAGTCAAGTCACAGACTGGATTTTTCCAGGTTTATGGGATGAACCTGGAAATTGAACATGGCAGCTATTGATAGCTTAGCAGAAAAGATAAGCCACGTTTACAAATATAAAAAGATTCTACCTGCAAGTAAATGGACATCTGGTGTGAAATTTTATATTTGCTACGGCAACAAAATGACTACCAGCTTGAGCACAGAAATCAGCATTAGAGTTGAAAATGTAAAATTGGACTCAGATCTCAGCTTGTATTGCTAACAAATAACAGCGAAACCTGATCACCAGTATAACTAATGTGGGCTGGTCATGTGTCAGGTTTTGGAGGTAAGCAGCTTTCGTGAGTCTGAGTCGGACTTCATGAGTTGCAATCCTGACTCAACAGCTTTCTAGCTATGAGATCATGTCATTATAATTAACTTTTCTGGGTCTTGGCTCGGCGCCTATAGCTCAACC
>NW_003852501.1:464250-472906 GCF_000181295.1 Otolemur garnettii
AAAAAAAAAAAAAACTTTTCTGGGTCTTAGTTCTTACCCTTTCTTAGTCTCATTATCTGTAAACATGAAAATGATAGGAGAAACTACCCATAGGGTTTTTGTTAGGCTTAAACGAGTTAATGCATGTAAAGTGCTTAGAATAGTAAGTAGCACCCCCCCAAACAAGCAATAATTATCACACAACCTTAACAAATCAATTGGCCTCCTCAGTCACATTTCTTCATCTATGACAGAAGTGAAAAGAAACAACATACGTGGAGGCCTACTGAAAAGTTAAAAGAGGTACATTAATTATGAAATGATACAGTATTTGTTATTACAAAGGGGATTTTTCTTTTGTGCCACACTTCAGTTCAGTAAACTGAAAGATAAGCACTTCAGTGTGCATTGTCTCCAGAAAGAATATTCCACAATTTCTCAAATACGTAACATCTCCTCCAGGACCTCAACCTGCCAAGAGCTTTGATTCTGACACATTCAGAGGTCGCTGAAAGGAGGAATTAATTAATACGAATTTGAGAAAAATGTGAACTAGGAGTTAACCCCCTGCTTAGAGCAGAAACAAATCCATGACAAAATGAATCTCTCCCAAAAGTGTAATCCATATTTTTAACAAAGTCTCTTTATCCTCTACACAATTCCACATCCTTGGCAAGTGCCAAATATTGGAGTGAGAGGTCTATTGAGCTCAGGCTTTGGGTCTGCTTGAGCCCTGGAAGTGACTGATTTGTACAGAGAGTGATCTGAATTGTCTGAAAGTCCTAGGTACGCAGTGACCTTGATACAGAAAGTTGACCTGCTGTGAGCAGGGAGTTTATTCTTCCCACAGTGGCAATGGATTCATAGCACTTCTTCCACACCGAGGAGCATCCCAGTGATTCAATGACATGATCTACAAAACATCAAAGCCATCTAGCACGGGGGTGACAGGCATCAGGTCGGACTGGAGTGTGTGCCCCAATTTCACCAAAATAATCATTATAAAATTTTACAAAGAGGTGGCACGCAGAGAACAAACATATTGTAAAATTTTGTAAATAAAAGTACATTCAGCTACAATGTCCCACTTTCTCTCTGTATAGTGACTTGGGGGAAGACTTTTGGGACACCCTGTATTTATCTCCAAAAGTTAGCAACATAAATCCAATAGTCTCCATGGGCTGGGAATCAGCGAGAACTTAGCCGGAAGGTTCTATCTCAGATCTCTCACAAGCGTGCAAGTTATTGGCCAGGGCTGCAGTCACATGGGATAAGAAGTTCCTGTACGAAGCTCTCTCACAGAGTTGGTGGGGGGCCTTAGTTTCTTCTGAGATATTGGATGGAGTCCTCAGTTCCTTGCCAAGAAGGAAGGTGCAGTCTTCTATTATCTAGTCTCATCTGTGACACACCGTCCTTTCTGCCCTATGCGTTGGCCACACAGACCAAATCTGATACACTGCTATTATCACATCACCGTACCACACCATGATGTGAATTCCAGGAGGTGGGGTTCACTGGGGCCCACCTTGGAGACTGGCTACGGCACTACCAGATAGAGTTCTCAAAAGAATCAGTAAGTTCACATCTATAAAGTTCTTAAAACATTAAAGTATCCAGCACATCATAAGTACTCACTAAAATGTTGGTTAATATAATTTTTGTGTTGTGAGCATTAAAAGCTTCCCTGGAAACCATGAGACAAACACTAGCTGAATTGCTCAGAAATTTATCCCTAACCCTGCTCTCATTAACAACCTGCTCTAATCAAACAGTCTATATGTATGATTTTCTGTGCAACTTGTCACCCAGAGTCTTCCTTCATTTTTAAAGTAGATGTTTAATAAGCAGCAAATCTAGTACACAAACCTTAAAAAGAAATCCTCCCTCTATTGATCATTTGGAAGGTTCCTAGGTGCAAATACCAGAATATCGAGAATAACCCTTCAAGAGGTTTCATTTTCCCACATACAAAAAGTCTAAATAAAGTTAGTACTAAGGTTGGTGCAGTGGCTCCAACTAGTCACCAAGGACTCAGGACTTCTTCTTCGAAAGGTGTTAAGCAGTGGAGTCCAGATATGAAGCTGAGGGGCAGCAGAGATGCTCAAGCCAGGTTTATGGAAAGGATAAGATGACCTACCTGGGCGGTGAGAAGGTAGTGTCTGCACCTGGAGGCAGTTAGATACCCTTATTATTTGGGGCCATGATGGTGGGCAAACCCCACAGCTTCCCTGGAAGGTTAGGGTCTTTTAGGGCAGACTCCTGGGGGTGGAGCCAACCAGAGCCTTTGTGTCTTTGTTTTAGGAGGAGATGAAAAGGAGGAGGGGAAAGGGTTCATGTGTGGCTGCATTAGACCCCCCAACATTCATCTGTCCCCTTTTTCTATCCTTGGTGTGTAAGTGACAAGTCCCATCACAACTGTACCTGAGCTACCATGGATTTAATCACAACCCTGTGCAAAGGCAATAAGAAAGAGTGTGGGGGCCACAAGGGCAGTGAGAGAACTCTCCTACATGCCTGTTTTGTTCTCTTTTTTTTTTAATCTAAGAAAAAGTTCTTCCAAGAAGCTTTCTGTGCATTTCATTCACCATAAGTTGTCATGTTCCTGTCCCTTAGCTGCAAAGGAGGCTGGGAAAGAAACCAAAATTTTCTGAGACGGTGGTCCCAGCAGAGCCATCATCGAAGAACAGGGAAGCGAGTGGCTGTCGTCAGCTCAGGCTTCCATAGCAAAATATCATCCACAAGGTGACTTAAACAACAGACATTTACTTCTCATGGTTCTGGAGATGGAGAAGTCCAAGATCCACACACCAGCTGACTCAGGTCTTAGTGAGAGCCTTCTCGCCCTGGCTTCTCTGAGTGCTCATATGGCCTTACCCTGGAGTGAGCAATCTCTCTCTCCTCCTCTCCGTCTAAATGCAGTAATCCCATCATGAGGTTCTTACCCTTGAGGCATCATCTGAACCTAATCACTTCCTAAAACTACTACCTTAGGGGTTAGGCTTCTCTATATGAAATGCACAGACATTCATTACTCACAAGGAGCTACCAGGAGTCTGCTGCATCCTTCCTGCAGCATTCTCTCATTTTAGAACCTTTGGTATCATCCTTCCTACCTAAAATAGACCAAGAAGGTTGTTAGCCAGGAAATTCCTTTGCAATTCATCCAACCTTGTTCACCTGACATTGCCCAAAGTAAGGGGCCGCACATAACTAAAAGGCAGATTAGTGTTCTCCAAAAGGACTAGTTTACTCAATTTTAAGTATTCTTATGGAAATCTTTACTGAAATGCCTTTACTTGTCTCAGTCTGTAGCGTGTCTGCACATAGTTAACTTTTTCTGAATGACAGAGCTGCCGTCATGGGCACCAATTATTGAGCTATGCTTGAACATCCTAACACCCCCAAAGGCTCTGTGTGCTCCCACACTGAATGCCCCTATCTTGTTCAGCCTGCTAGGGGAAGTCTACACTATATCTCAAAATATCTGCACCTTCTTGTGAAAGCACAATTGAAGTCATTCTTAATTCCTGACGTCACTTCCATCTCCCCAGAACTTCTAATATTTATACTTTAATAAAGCTTAGGTCAGCAGGGAAACAAGGAAAGCAAGAGGAACCCCTGGCTTCCCCACAGGAACACAGCTGGGGGAGGCTGCCAAACAGGGGTAATTCAGAAGTGTCCAGACACTTTCTCTTTGCAAGACAAGGATCGCCAAACCTCTGCCTACCACAGCCAGTCCTTCACTGGTTCAGCAAAATGTCAGAGCAGTTTGGGGGCAGCTCACTTATTACTCTAAAGAGCTGAGATAGGGCTAAAAGGGTCATAACCCTGACCAGAAAATCAGACCTTTTGATAGAGAGAGGAGGAATGGGTGGTCTGCAAGCATGGGGCCTGCAACAAGGGAAGGCTGGGGAGATCAAGAGCACTGTGATTCTCCTGGGTGCTGGAAGATCGCAGGAGATGATGCACAAGGCAGGACCTGCAGTCACCTGCATTCTGCTGCTCAGGACTGTGAACTAGCACTGGAACATCTTGTACTTAGGGGATTTGAGGCTCAGTTCCATTGCTGGCAGGCAATTGCTTCAAAAGTTTAAAATGACCTCAAATGTTCTCATTATCTGAGTGAGGCAATAATATATTATGATGGTGCTTTAATGGCTTTTAAAATTGTATCAAACTTTACAATTAACCAGCTGAGTCATCTCTCCTACTTCTATGGTTTTCTATGAAAATTTAATTTGCTGGGGCTTATGAGCCAGATGTTTTAGGCAAAACGCAGGTTAGACTTTTCTAGCCTACCTATGTATGGGTTTAATTCTGTGAATTGAATGAAATAGCATCCTCCTTTCCTGGTTGTTTAATAGACGATCTTGTCTTAGGAGATATCTATGTAACATTAATTTTGGAAAGTTGTCTGTGTTCTTGACTCTCCTATGATGGAAGTCTTGGCTTCAAAATTAAAACCCTTATATACTTCACATGCCCAAAATTTTGTAAGTGACATAGGGAAGGCAAAAGTAGATTAACCAGGTATAAAAGAAACACAGGCTACTGTACCAGGGCAGAGGTACTACTGAGGCCTTTAGGACTGAGGCATGAGCAAGGGCCCATTCTAGAGCCCCACTCCCAGTAGACTGTGTACTGTCCTGGAGGCTGGCAGGGTGAGGCTGAGTACGACAAAAGAGCTGCCATTGGCCCCAGGACTTAGGCACAGCAATTTCAGGTTAGGCACCCCAGGCTGAAGCACAAGTGCTGCCAAGCTGAGGTGCAAGTAGCATACATTCTCCCCACCCACCAGCCCAGGATGCCATTACTGAAGGCAACAATACTCCTGCCACTGCAGGGCAGCAATGCAGATGCTGCTGCCTCTACCCAAGAGTTCTGCCAGTTACCTAGGGATCACCTAACCTCTGCCTACCATAGCCAGTGCCTATCTATACATCAGAGCCTGAGGACAGGTCAGCATGATCCAGCTTTTCCCTTATGCAACCCCCATGCCAGAGCACACAATCCAGAGGGCCAGGGATTGCCCAGCCCAGTCCATAACTATTGGTACCTGAACTCCTCCTGAGGACCTGAGGTTGTGCTGCTGACCTGGCTGCTAGCATCACAGCTAGCACCTAACTGTTCACACCACCTGCACAATGGGGACTAGCCTGCCCAGCCTATCCCAGCCATCACCAACCCCAGCACTCACCACTCAGAGGATTTTTCTGCCATTTCTACTGCTATCATCAAGATATTCTCCCTGCCTAGAGACCTGAGAACCCACCTACTTGCCTGTCCCATGCCTGTGCAAGCCACCTGGAGGCCCAATATTTGGCCCATTTGGGCCTACTAACACTGGTGCCAGCATCTACCACTTTGGTGCCCAAAGACAGGAACTTGAGCCAGCACTTGAGCCCAAAGAATGGCCTGCACAGTATCCTAGTCCCCAGAAAAACTGTACCACAGCCTTCACTAATAACTACACTTTAAGCCACTGAGAGAATCTCAGATACCACTGACACTATTTATAGCCAAAAAAAAAAAAGAATTCATACAGAGACTACACTACTGTACACACCCAGAATCATAGCATAGATACATCCTCAGGAAAAAGTCCTCTCCTATGAAGCCAAATTCAAAAATTTGGAAAAAGTTAGTGATATAACATATGTACAGATATCAAAGTGCAATTGATATCTAGTCTTCAACAAAGACCAGATCAAGGAGAAAAAAGACTCTCAGAACTTGAAGACAATTTTTTCAAAAGAATCCAAACAAAAATACAGGAAAAGAATTTTTAAAAATGAGCAGAAACTTCAAGATATATAGGACACCATCATAAAGAGATGAAATCTACAAATTATCAATATCCCAGAAGGCAAAGAGAAAACAAAAGTATTTGAAAATTTATTTAATGAAATAACAGTTGAAAACTTTCCAAGTCTAGCAAGAGATTTAGACATCCAGATACAGGAGGATCTGCAATCCCCAAAAAGAGATACAATGAAGAAGTTCCTCTGCCATTGCCACTGCTATCACCAAAATACGCCAACTATGTAGAAGACACATAATACAAACGTCTATAGTCAATGACAAAGAGAGAACCCTAAAAACATCAAGAGAAAAGAATACAGTCACCTATAAAGGAAACCTCACCAAACTAAAAGTGTGTTTCTCAGCAGAACTCTTACAGGCCAGAAAAAAGTTAGACAAGTGCTGAAAGAAAAAAGTTGTTAGCCAAGGATACTATATCCAGCAAACTTATCCTTCATAAATGAAGAAATAAAAAGTCTTTCCCAGGAAAGCAAAAATTGAGAAAATTCATACCCACTAGATAAGCTGTATAAGAAATGATTGTTTTTCACCATTTGGCTAAATAAGCAGGTCAGATGAAATTGGATTGGGGGCTCCTGGGGTTGTGGTTAACCAGCCCTTTGCCAAAGAGCAGGGACTGGTGACTATAGCTTTTCCCCTACAGCTTTGCAAAGGACCCAAACAATACTACAGCCTGAGACTCTGGGGACTTGCTTGGTGTGGTGGGGCTAGGTGGCTCTGTCTTGTATTCAGCTGATCCCTGTCCAGTCCTAGTGAATCAGTAACTCTGGGTTGAAGACTCAGCTGAAATTTGTTTCCTTGGAGTTGCAGATTGCCTCAGCAGAGAAGACATGCAATTATCTATCTCTTCTCTCAGCTCAGCTCCCACCCTTCAGCTTTGTTTCTGACAAAGGTCTGATAACCAGAATTCATAGAGAACTCAAACTTATTAATAAGAAAAGAACAAGTGATCCCATTTCATTGTTGGCAAGAGACTTGAACAGGAGCATCTCTGAAGAAGATAGGTGCATGATCTATAGGCACATGAAAAAATGCTCATGATCTTTAATCATCAGAGAAATGCAAATCAAAACCACTTTGAGGTACCATCTAACTTCCATAAGCGTAGCCCACATAACAAAATCCCAAAACTACAGATGTTGGCATGAATATGGAGAAAAGGGAACACCTCTGCACTGCTGGTGGGAATGCAAGCTAATATGTTCCTTTTGGAAAGAAGTTTGGAGAACACTCATGGATCTAAAAATAGACCTGCCATTTGATCCTGCAATTCCTCTACTAGGAGTATATCCAAAAGACCAAAAATCACTTAACAAAGATATTTGCACCAGATTATTCATGGAAGCTCAATTCATAATTGCCAAGTCATGGAAGAAGCCCAAGTGCCCATCGACCCATTAATAAATTATGGTATATGTATACCATGGAATACTAGGCAGACTTAAAAAAAAATATGGAGACTTTACCTCTTTTATGTTTACATGAATGGAGGTGGAACATATTCTCCTAATTAAAGTATCTCAAGAAGGGAAGAAAAAGTATCCAATGTACTCAGTACTTTTATGAAACCAATTTATATTTACTCACACTTTCTTATGTAAGATAGATCACAACTACAGCCCAGAATGATGGAGAGAAATGGAGCGGTAAGGGAAGGGAGGTAGGAGGTTTGATAGAGGGAGGGTAAATGGTGGGACCACACCTATGGAGCACATTACTAGGGTACAAGTCAAATCTATCAAGTATAGAACATAAATGTCTTAACACCATAATCAAGTAAATGAGGTGAAAGCTATATTAATTAGTTTGATGTAAGCACTCCAAATTATATTTTAAAAAATCAACACATTGTACCCCACATATGCATAAATGTTTTCATGATCTATGTGTACATGACTTAATAAAAGGAAAAAAATAAAATAAATAAAATAAAATAGGGAAAGGACATGAATAGATAAGTCTCAAAAGAATACATACAAATGGCCAATAGGTATAAGAAAAATGCTCAATATCACTAATCATCAGGAAAATGCAAATTAAAATTAAAACCACAATGGAATATCATTGTTAGAATGGCTAATATCAAAAAGACAAAACATAACATAACAAGTATTGATTGGAGAAAGTGAGGAGAAAAGTCAACCTTTGCATCTTGCTGGTGGGAATGTAAATTAGTACAGCTATTATGAAAAATTGTATGGACGGTCTTCAAAAAGCTAAAAATAGAACGACCCTACAATCCAGCAATCCCACTGCTGGGTATCTATCCAAAGGAAAAGAAGTCAGTATGTCAAGGAGACATTTGCTTACATTTTTATAATAGCACTGTTCTCAATAGCACAATACCTTCTCCTGCTCTGCAGGCTGTCGGTTTGTATTGTTGATTGTTTCCTTTGCTGTGCACAAAAGGTGTTGAATTTAATTAAATACTTTTCCTGCATCCATTGAAATAATAATATGGTTTTATCCTTTATTCTGCTAATGTGATGTATCAAAGCTATGAAAAGATATAGCAAAGATATGAAATCAACATAAGTGCCTATCAACAAACAAATGGATAAAGAAAATGTGGTGTATATATATAAATATATATATAATGGAATACTAATTAGCAAAAAAAAGAACAAAATTATGTCATTTGCAGCAACATAAATGGAACTGGAGGTCATTATGTTAAGTTGAATAACCTATACACAGAAAGACAAATGTTGCATGTTTCAACTCACATGTGGGAGCAAAAAAAAGGTGATCTCATAAAGGCAAAGAATTGAATGATAGATACCAGAGGCTGGCAAGGGTGGATGGCTAGAAGGTAATGGAGAGAGATAGATTAATGTACAAACACAGATGAAAG
>NW_003852501.1:473730-561098 GCF_000181295.1 Otolemur garnettii
TCTAAAAAAAAAGAGTACATTAAGTCTTTTCTGAGTTTGTACAGCTAGCAGGGAAATTGTCATCACTCAGACACCAGGACTAGAGAAAGGGACTGTGCCATCAGGCTATCATGCTGGGTTATAGATTCACAAAGCAAGCACCTGGTCCAGTGACTCCCTACAAATCAGAGGAGAACTGTGTAGGATCAAGGATTTCTTCAGACCAGGGTTAACTAAGCCTAGGTAAGCACATAGGTAACCAAATTAAACTTTTATTATAAAAATAATATTCATAATCACTTGAAGTTTATCCCTGTTATTCACAGATTGCATACTTGCAAATTTTCCTATTTGCTAAAATGTATTTGTAATTCCAAAATCAATGTTTGTGGTACTTTTATGGTCATTGCTGAACACATTCAGAGTGGCAAAAATATCGCACCACCCAACATGCACGGGTCAAACACAAGTGACACTGACTATTTCAGCTCTCATTTGTAAATAAATGTCCTTTTCATGGTCTATGCAGGGCCATATTTCTTTTGCATTATTGTTCTTTTTGTGTGTGACTTTGCTACTTAAAAATCCCCTAGGCATGGGACCAAAATGCTGTCTGGTGTCCCTAAGCACAGTAAGATATTGATATGTCTTACAAAGAAAGTATATGTGTTAGATAAGCTTCATTCAGTCTGGAGTTACAGTCCTGTTGGCCATTGATTCAATGTTAATGAATCAATAATACATATTAAAGTGTCTTTAAATAGAAACATACATAAAACCAGATGATGTATTGATTAGATGATGAAAATGTTGAGAACAGAGGCTCACAGAGGAGTAGCCTAGGAGCACCATTTGGTGTTTGCTAAGTCAGTGTTTGCAGAGACTTTATAGGACATAAGTACCACAAATTACATTAATCAACTGTCATATGAATAATGTCATAATTTAAGGCAAATTTGGATAAGGATGAATCACTAGGTACAACTGTTATATGGTCCTCATTAAAACTACCAAAAATGTCTACCTCATTCCTAGACCTTTCCTAACAGCTGAGGCCTTTCTGAGTGTCAACCGGCCTCCACCTCTAAAACATTTAGGGCCTCAGAGTATCTGTGGCAACAACAGTTTGACTTTTTCCCATCTCTAGATCTTCTCTAAATAAATTAAGACCCTTTTTTTTCCGAATTCCCGGGAAAAATAAGACGAGTGTTACAGAGTCCTACCTCTCATACACAATGATGTAAGACTACCATGTATTAGGAACTGGAAGGAAACCAAGTTAAAGTTCTCAGTCTTTGCGTGCATTAAGAAAACTTCCCCAAGCATTAAGAAAGACACAAATAACCACTTCTGTATTGAAAGTAACTTCAGGAAATGATTTATTCCATTTCCTATTTTTATTATGGCTCATCTCCCAGTATCCCCCATAGTAGATAAAAAATTTAGGCAAAAACAAGAGACAGAAGAGGATAACTTACACTCTCCTCTAAAATTAACTTAGAAATAACTATAGAGGTCATTGCTCTGAGAAAACAGATTCATAGTTTTTTATCATTTGCTTTAAAATGTATGGCATCCTCATTCAAGCCTTTATCTTGGTGCTAGATTAATATCATACCTATCAAAGCTGTCTCTGTCTCACCTCGTCTCATATCCTCCAATTCTTCCCAACTCTAGATTGAGTCTTTTCATCTAAACTCCCCACAGTTTTCAGGATAAAATCCAAAATCCACAGGCTGTAGATGATAGTTAGAATAGATTAGGTTATGCTGCTGTAACAAACAGTTCCAGAAATCACAGTGGTTTAAAACTACAAATGTTGATTTTTCACTGTACTCTCTGCCCAGTACAGATTGGTAGGTCATCTCCACTCCATGTGATCAATACATATGGAGATGCCACCACTTTTCCATGATGCTTTTTAGAGCTTACCACTACAAGGAAATAGCAGAGCTGGAAATGCTGTAGCCCAAACAAGATAGGTCTCTTCTACTCACAACCTAGCAGTAATAATTACTTACCCAAATGCAAGGCAGAAGGAAAGTATAATCCTCCCATGTGCCCGAAAAGAGAGGAGAACCAGATTTGAGGAGAAATTAGAAGTCTCTCAAGGAGTAGATATTTTCTACAAGATACTAGAAACCCAAGATAATAAATTCAGAAGCATATACATCAGTTTATCAGGGCTTAGTCTATATTATTCAACAGTTATGATAACATTCCATTTTAATAAGAAATAATAAAAAATTCTAAAATTACTAACTGTAATGCCTCTGAGGAAATTCTGGAAGCTCATTAAAATATGACAATCCCAATAAAAATAGAACCAACATGTAGGCTTCTATAAGCTTACCACCCACTTAAATAGGTAAAAAGAAAGCTAGTGCTTCAGCAATTATAATACCTTTACAATACCAAGCATGTCTAGTTAGTGAAAAGGAGAAAGAGTGACCTTAAAGTTGGAAATCCCTATAGGAAGTAGTAAACCAGTTGAAACAATTACCTAAAAATACTTTGCAAATTAGTATGTGAATATTCAAAAATATTCCCAGAGCTTACATAAGAGCCATCAATAAAGACAAAATCTTATTGGCCTGGGCAAATGACAAAGTCTTTGAAGTATAAAGTCTGAATTTCCAAAACAAATATTTTTAAAAGTTTTGATTAGATGACAATATTCAGTCATATGAATATTCCCTACACCCTATGCCAGTGGTTCTCAACCTTCCTAATGCCACAACCCTTTAACACAGTTCCTCGTGTTATGGTGACCCCAACCATAAAATTATTTTCGTTCCTACTTCATAACTGTAATTTTGCTACTGTTATGCGTTGTCATGTAAATATCTGATATGCAGGATGGTCTTAGGCAACCCCTGTGAAAGGGTCATTTGACCCCCAAAGGAGTTGCAACCCACAGGTTAAGAACCACTGCTTTATGGCGTTAGGTATGGATGGCAATCCCCCATCCTTCTTACTTAGCCTTCTGACTTTTGAAACTGAAGCTTGTATTACTATATTATTATTCAAGTTGAAGTGTTTTCTTCAGCCACCTGTCTTGGACATTGCTTCTGCTTATCCAAACTCCATGGGGATTGTTTGCTCAAAATTCCAATGTCACTTTTAGAGAAAAGCATTTTTAATCATGGCATTCATGTATCTCTGTATATTACAACAGAAATCTAAACTATTTGACAACCTCATTTGCCTCATCACTTCGAATGCCCAACCCCTTTCCATGAGATTAAGGTTGTGAAGTTTCTTAGAACAGGAGCTATGGAGGTACCATCAAAACACAGTGGCTTTGGCCTTGTTTTTGAGGTGAGACTACTGATTGACCATCAGACATGTTTTGTTTCTATTTTTTACTTTCTTAAAGAAAATTTGCCTTATTTCCATGCTAATGTAGCATGTAATCAGATTCTGTCTCTTCTTAGGAAGGAAAGGAGGAGGATGGGAGAGAGAAAGGCAATGTACAGAGCCCACACAGAGGAGCTTTGGGGACGTCGGTGTGCAGAGCAGTGAGCTCACACCCTAGCTTTGCAATCCCAAACTTCTTACTCTGCCTTAGTCTCCTGGCCTCTTTATCCTCTCCTAGGACCACTGTCTCTGCCCTCCTTGTGTCTATCTTTATATTGTATTAAACTGGAAATAATTGTCCCTGTGAACTTCCTCTGTAATTAAAATGAGGCACTATATCACATAAGGTAGTATCAAATTTCATTTGTAACAGAGTTGGACCAAGTACAATTTCTTTCTTTTTTTTTTTTTTTTTTTTTTTTTGAGACAGAGTTTCATTATATTGCTATCCATAGAGTGCCACCGCATCACAGCTCAGAGCAACCTCAAACTCTTGGGCATAAGTGATTCTCTTGCCTCAGCCTCTCAAGTAGCTGGGACGACAGGCACCCACCACAACACCCAGCTATTTTTGGTTGCAGTTGTTTAGCTGGCCCAGGCCGGGTTCAAACCCGCCAGTCTTGGTGTATGTGGCTGGCATCATAACCACTGTGCTACGGGTGCCGAGCCTGCAAGTATAATTTCTTACCTTCTGACACTCTCATATGTGAAGGGGCTAATATTCCTAGCTCAAGTAGCAAATTGAGCTCCTCTGACACTGGAGGATGGCAAAGAAGAAAATGCATCCTTGCTTCTCCTCTAGCGACATGGAATGCCAGTGTTGCAGGGAAGTCCCATGGTTGGCTTTTTCTGCTGCAAACAAATCATAGGTTTCACAATCTTAATACTGGCTCCTCAAGAAGAGTCTCTTTAATGACTGACTATTACGCTTCTCAGGGGCATATGACCAGCCCAGTAGCCATTAGTCACCTTGTCTGTCCCTAGCTCAAAAGTCAGATAAAGTATTGCTCTGGAAATGTCATCTGGGCCTTTTAATATTTGAGTTCTTTGCTGAACTGCACTTTGAAGTGGCACGCTTAGAGGAATGAAAGAATAAAGGAGATTTTTTATTTCCTGCAGAGAGAGAAGAGTGCAATTATCTCAGCAGGCATACTTCTTCCTTCTATTTCTTCCCTTTCCTCTGTCATCCGATATGGGTAACAATAAAGAGAATCAATTTGCAAAATGAAGCTAATGGCTGAGTTGACAGTAGCATTTTCATTGGAATGCTGACATAGAAAATACTGTTGCCTTGATTCACAGTGTCTGTTCCCAAGGAAGGCTGGCTACATCATACAAATATAAGCATCACCACACTTTAAAAAAAGACAAGAGGAAAATAATTACTTGAGGGAAGAATAATTGGCTGTAGCAGAGGTCAGTTGGACACCCTGCCTAAGGTTAATCTACTGAGACAGAAAGCTCTGTTGCCATAGCACTCAGTGATGACACCTCCTCACCCCAGTGGCATTTGGAAGGTCAAGGTGGATGCCATGTTTGGTATGGCAATGCATCAGGCTTTGCCTCCTCTGTAAAGTGCGGTTCTTTAGGAAGAAGGAAGCTGATACAGGAAAACCCTGCTCTAATCAACCCCTGGTTTGGGCAGAGCCATCTTGGAGAGGATGGACATTCCCCTGACCTCCTGTGGAGAACCCAGGGAAGGTTGGCAGAGATGACACAGTGGATCTCATAAAAGTGAAAGTTCCAAGTGACCACGAGTAAATGATGAAATCTGTTTTGCTAAGACATGAAAATCATTCCTGAGCTGCTGTTGAGGGATTTCCTGCTTATAGAGGGAAACCGGAGTATAATTTCAACTCTACACTTGATCTTAGCCAAAAGGCCGAGAAGCGATATAATTTCAACTCTGAATTCAGAGTCAGCTTTGTACAGAAGGACAAAACCCAGAAAATGGACATTTCTATTCAAATGTATGTATGCTTCTTTTAAATCTCCTTTAATGATGCAATACTTTTTATATAATCAGGAACTTATCATAATTTCCTTCTTAGGAGACTTCATAGGAGATAGCTAATTTATTTTTACTTCTATTATTATGTTAAATACACATATATTCTAAGCGGATCATTTTTAAAAAATGATTGAACCCACATTACTTTTAACATTAGAAGGCATCATTTATAAGAAAACATTTAAGCAGCAGTTAACTGTTATAAACCATTTTGATATGATACTGTCTATAATAAAAATAAATGATCCTTTTGATTATTTAACTAAGAAAAATAAATAAATAAGGATCTGTGCCATACCTTTGGGGGTCTTTGGCTGATTTCTCCCATTTAGAGGGATACCTGTTATCATGTTTAATAACAATGATGGTGATGATGGTTGCAGCCACCACATAATGGTTTTACTTGAGAAATACTTTCTTTGGATTTAAGCTAACTGCTAGTTGTCAGATAATCTCCTGAAAAGTAGTGCGGAATCCAGAAGCTTGATTTTAAATACTCATGACAGAGCTGTATTTATAGGCATTTCTCTGGAAAAGCAATGGTCCCAGGAGGTAGACTCCCTCAAAATGTAACAGTAACTACCAAAGTGAGGATAGTGAAGCTTTTTAAAATATTAGTCATTATTCTGCCTTCCAAAAGTCAAGATGTATTGGCTGTCTATTGCTAAATAACAAATTGCCATAAAACTTAGTGGTTGAAAATGACAAAATTAATTACATTCACTTCAGGAATTTAAAAGCAGCTTAGGAGGGGGGTCTGACTGGGGAGACTCATGAGTTGCAGTCAAAATGAAGGCAGGAGCTGACATCCTCTAAACACTTGGCTGGGGCTGGAGGATCTGCTTCCAGCATGGCTCACTCACATGCCTGCCAAGTTGGGGCCGGTTGTGAACAGAAAACCTCAGTTTCCACTCACATGAGCGTCCTCGTGGCCACTCATCACCATGAGCTATCCCCTGTAGATAGCCATCCTAGAGAGCAGGGCAGAAATGGCAATGCTTGTTACAACCTAGCCCCAGAAGTCACACACCATCACTTCTGGAACATTCTATTTGTTAGAATAAATAACTAAATCCACTCATGTGCAAGGGGAGGAGAATTAAGAGGAGTAGGGAGGCAGCATCTATGGCTCAAAGGAGTAGGGCGCCAGCTCCATATATGGGAGGTGGCGGGTTCAAACCCAGCCTCGGCCCAAAAAAAAGAGGAGTAGGGGAATAAGTCACCACCTTTTGAAGGCAGCAAATGAAGAATTTGTGGGCATATTTTAGAATCACCACTTAGGGTTATATAAGGCTGACATTAATGGTCCCCAAACAAAACCTCTTCTATCGAGTAAAATGTCCTCACTTTTTTAAAAAGCACACATTTTACTTTATTTATTTTTTATTTCAAAAATATTAAGGAGGTACAAGCGTTTCTGTTACATGGATATATTGTACAACACGTAGGTCAGGGCTTTCGGTGTGCCCATCACCAAAATAATGTTCGCTGTACCTAAAAGGTTAAGAAAAAACCCACACTTACTGAGCATTTTGCAAGCATGGCTTGAAAGTGATAGAATACCTTAGTCACAGTCACTCTTTATGTGCGGTGTGCTCACAGCATCCTTGCCCTGAAACTACAGAACTTGAATAAAAATCCTTTACAAATGAAAACTTTGCACAGGGACAGTGCAACATGCCTCATACCAGACTATGGCTTCGCAACCTCAAGCCCACCGGTCCTTGGTCTGCCAGTGGTGCTGCGGCTGATACTCTGCAGCCACGTTTCTCTCTGGTCCTCCCTCTCCGCTCAGCCAGAGAGGGAGACTGAAGGGAGAGTGCAAGGCTTGAGGAGGGGGAAGGGACATGCTCCTTCCCGCTGGCTTTCAGTACTTCCCACCCCAGCAGCTGCTCAGAGCAGCAGGTGAACTAGCGCCCCCTGCTTGCACATCCAGCGCCATGGCTCCCCCTCAGGACACAAGCACCGACTGGCCTGTATCCCTGCTTTAGCAGTCAAGACCTCTCCTCTGAGCTCAGAAACACCACTACCAAGCAAACAGTGGCTCCTTCTCAGGAGTTGTAGGTTTCAGCTCCATGACTCGTCCCTTCCAAGTTTCTAAGTTTTAATAATTCCCATCTCTCCCTTCTCTGAGCATAACAGTGGGAGCTGCTTCCTGCAGTTGCTACCTCCGAGATAACTTAGTTTACTTTCCCTTTTGTCTCTTAGTTAAGCTCTTTTTATGTTAAATTCTGTTAAAATATAACAAGTGGTGTGGTTTCTGTCCAGTGATGGCTACACTCATTACGGAATTGTCCTCAAAAACTAGATGTGTACAGTGGTGGCTGTTGCTTGGAATGTGGAAAACAGGTGAAATCCAGGTGTTAGAATGCCTTCACCAATGCTTAGGGTCATTTAAGGTCAAATAGCAAAATTATCAGTCATGAAATGGAGAAATATTACAAGCCCAATGCTTTAAATGTGAAACAATAAATCTAGTACTGATAGGGTCTTATGGGTCTTTAAGGATCAAATCAGATGTACTGGGAAACGCTGAGTACATCTAGAATGCTCCAGAGAGGGCCAAGGGGAAAGGAGGCTCCCACTTCTGAGGAGGATTCGTGGGAAACTGGAGAACAAGCCGTCCTGGTGCTCACAGCCTTTAATCCAGACTCACACTCCACTGAGGTTTCATGTAGCAGGCAAAATAGAAATCTTTCCTTCTGTGATCCAAACGGAAAGCCCTGCACTCAGCCACCCCAGACAGGAGAGATGCATGAAAAGTTAACCTGTCACCTTGCACGCAGGAATGTGAACTACATCCTCAACTAAGAGCAAAGATTTTCATCAAGCTAACACAACACTGGCCCAAACTGGTAGGCAAGGATTAAAGGGAAAAAATAAGAGCAGAAGTCTTGTTTGGAAGGAAACTGTGATCTGAATCCGAAAAAAAATTCCATCTGTCCAGACAATAGCACACAAAGGTGGGGGCTCAGAGGATGGCACAAAAAACAGACTGGTTGAAGGTGAAGCCAAAGATGACCCAAACCACCTAGAGAAATGCTAATAAAGAACTGTCTGGTTCTCTCTTATCTCTCTCTCTCTCTCTCTCTCTCGCTCTCTCTCTTTCTCTCTCTCTCTCCCCCACCCCGTCTCATCATGGGTCTGCCATTTATCTGTTAGATGTGGGTTGTAGGAAGGTTTACTTTGCTTTTAGTGCCACCAACTACTTTGGTTTTTTCATTATTTCTTTTCTTCGATATGACCATGATTTACATGCACATTTCCTGGGGGGTTAAAAAGACACCATTACCACAGCTACAGTCGACTACCCCTCCCCATCTGATATGTAAAGGGAAGAAGATAAAACATGAGCAGAGTCATGACATAAATCAAACCCAGAAGTCAAATAAACAAGACTTTAGTGTGAGTTGGAAATAACAGACTATTAAATGAACTGTGATAGCGTGTGTTACACAGTTATAAATATACACTCTGTAACTTCTAGAGAAGAACTACCATAACTTAAATTTTATTATACAAGTACTTATTTCAAAATTGCTGGGTTGAAACTAAATTAGCTCTCCAATATGGTTAAGTAGTTGTTTTTAGTTTGAGGTGAAATTTTGTTACAAGACTAAGTATGAAGTCTGTTTCAATAACTTTGCTTTAATTGTCTCAGCCTCATACTCAAGGATTTTAAAGAATGGTTGCTACAGATTGATAATTTAGCACTATCAAGACTTTAAGAAAATGTTAAATCAAATGTTACAAGTTTAGTAAAAGACTCTTAAGTATCAGAAACTCAAGATGTTATCAGAAGACCTGGTTCTTCATCTGAGGTAAAATCTAGCCAGCCATCACCCAGTAAAAGGCATAAAATTGTGCCAAAGGCCACAAGACCCCACCCTAAGCCCATTCTCAGAGGAAGGAAACAAGTACAGAAATTCAGAGCATCATCTTTCAAGGCAGACAAACTGAGCTGTGAGACTGAATTAAATCAGTTTTCCATTCTAGCCTCACTTTGTTCATCTGCAAAATGGGACCACCAGCAAAATAACTCTTCTTGAGGTTACCAAGGATGTCTACGTTACACTGAATGAGCACTTTTCGGTCCTAAGCTTCTCAACTTCATTTGACACAGCTAAGACCACCTCCATTTTGAAATAATTTTCCCCAGAGCTTTGTACAAAGGAAGCCAACTCTCTTTATATTTCTGCTTTGGGTCACAGTGGCACAAGTCACTCCTTTCCACAAGTACTTGACGTCCTTGGACCATGTCTAGAAGGAGGGGAGGCCACTGTTGTACAGGTCGCTTTTGTACAGGTCACTGCTGGGCATGTCCCCTGGCTCACACTGCCACAGCAGTTCCCAGGTGAAAGGCAAGCTTCCCAGCACCTGTGTCATGTGCTAAGCTCCTCCGTCCCCACAGGGCCTCTCCACCTAAGGCTATCCACCTGTTTCCTTCTCACTCTTCCTTTCCCTCCTTCTCCCTCCACTGGCCTGGGCACTCCACCCATTGCATTTGACTAGCCGAGTGAGGTAGGGCTGGGCTTTTTGCTTAAGCCAGAAATCAAGGAGCTGTTCTCAGTCGTTCCCACTTCTTCTCCCCGACACATTTATTCAACACTACTTTCAATCGTTCTTTTTTCAAACCAAATCCTGACTCCAACTGCTTCTCTGGATCCCTACAGTCACAACCTCAGTCCACCATCATCTCCCACCTGGGACATGGAAACTCCCTGAGACAGTCAATTCTACGTGTCCATGTGGGTAGGCTCTGTTGTCATGCTGTCTGGTCAAATGACAGTCTGGATGTTGCTGTGAAGGCGCTTTTTAGATGTGATTAGCATTTAAATCAGATTTTCAGTAAAGCAGGTTACCCTCTATATTGTGGCTTCAATTATTTGAAGGCCCAAAGAAAAAAGACCCAAGTCCCCTGAAGAGGAAAGAATTCTTCCTCCAGATGACTGTTGGGCCACACACTGAAACCTCAACTCTTGCTGGAATTTCCAGCTTGTTGGGCCTAAAGGCTTGCCAGCCCCCACAATCATGTGAGACAATTCCTTATAAATCTCGCTAACTATCCATCTCTCTCCCCCTAGCCCTCCAACTCCACTGGTCCTGCTCCATGGAGAGCCCTAACATGATCCCAGAGCCCCAGAGTGGTTTCCACACCACAGCTCTCCTTCCACCCTCCACAGGGCAGCCAGAGAGTTCTCTCTAAAGCGTTTATTACATAACACCAATTTCCAGTTTAACACATGTCTAGCACTTCCCATTGCACTTAGAATAAAATCCAAACTCCTAAAAATACTCCTTCCATCTCTAGATAATCTGATCTCTGCCTCCCCTCTGGCGTCTCATCACAATCCTCTGGCAACTTGGCATGCCCCAGATGGGCCCCTTCTCTCTGTTTCTCAAGCATCCTGGCTTCTTTCCCTCTCAGATGCTTCCCTCCTGCCAGGAGCCCACCTCTTAACCCTCTCCTGGGGCCATTTCTTCAGTAAGGCTCTCCCCTAGCCACCCCTGGTCATGACACATTTTAGCGGCTAAAGGTTAACTCTGTGGCAGGTTGAGTTCTGAGCATTTTGCATGTGTTAACTCATTGAATCCTCACAGCAACTCTATAACATGTGCAATTATCCCCATTTTACAGATGAAGAAAAGGAAGCACTGAGGGTTGAGGTACTGTGCCTAAGGTCACATAGCTACTAAGTGGCAGAGTTGGGATTTGAATGCAGACATACTGGCTCCAGAGTCTGTGAATTTAACCACTGAGTCAATCTGTGGTTTAATTTAACGGCTAAATTTAATGGTTTCCTCAGTGACTCTCTTTTTATTTTCCTTCACAGTATTTATTATAACTCACATTATGTAATATGTGTGTGTATATTATATACATACACACACACAGATACATATAACATAAACCACACACCCACACATTTGCCTGGTCACTTGCTACGTCCCATCACCGTCGAGCGCCATGAGGACAAGGATACCACCTGTTTTACTGACCTGTGCCGCTAGTTCAGTGTTTGTACATAATAGTGTTCAATAAATATTTATGACTGTGTGCCATGTCCTTTTTCTTGGCTCCACCTTTATAGGTTTCAAATTTTCAAAACTTATCCTCATTGCCCCCCCAAATCCTATAGAAAAAATAGCAGTCTGGGTGAAGAATTGGACTAATATCCTGGGTATCTAACTTTGGTATGTTTTTGTACCAACTATCTTTATTTCACAGACCACTCTCCACAACAGCACAGGTAAACTGCTATCTGTGGAGTGAGAGGTCCCTAACTGCCAACATGGTGTTTGAAATATTAGAGATGCTGTTTCTTCCAGTCCCTCATTAGAATCCAAATACCCTCTGGAAGCTAGCAGTCTACAGTCATTATTAATTACCCATCAGCCTAGATTACAAGACAGCCCTGTGAAAACATGACACTGAGCAGGTGTTTCTATACCAGATGTGCTGATAGCTGGAGCAGGGTCACCAGGGCTAGAGTGGAAGGGAGGTTTAAGTAGAGCAGGGAAGACCCCAAGCTAAGTTTGCCTTTGTCAAACATTAGGTTCTCCCAACTTGGTCCTGCTGCAGATGTTTTGACAGATGTCATAAATGCCTCCTATAGTTTGTGGAGAATCTCTAAATTTTTTTTTGTTTGTTTAGCTAATGCTGTATCCACGCAACAGGAAAACCACCAATTTAAAGAGTGAGAAATTTGGTTAATCAAGGAGTTGTTTTTTTCTTCAAGATACCAAAGTGGTTGGACTGATTTGTCACTGATTTAATGAAAAGTGCTTGGGGTTATGGAGCTGCGATCCAATTAAACATTGTTTCTTTCTACCTCTTCCCTGCTGGGAATGGTGGAAGACAACTCAATAGTAGGTTTAAACTGGGAAAATGAAGATAGTTATCAAAAACATTTCCAAAGAAATGAGGTATTCTCTTCCAACTTCTCAAATTTATATTATTCCCACTTAATGGCACTACACCAGCATTTTAAGACAAACACAAACTAATTTGGCATTTAAACTATTTCAGGAAGGAGTTACTGAGCTTGAATTGATTAGATTGATCACCATCTTACGGAAAGGGTCCAATTTGTTTTCAGAATAGTGACAAAGAGGGTCCTGACTCAAATCCACTAATCCTGAAAACTCAAGTAGTTAAAATTATTTGAAATTTCATTTAGATGAAAAGTTACTAACAGGTAAAACAGCTCAATTAGCCATTTCCAAAATTCTTTTAGGCATATTCTAAAAGAGGACTCAATAGCATAGCAAGCACTTTATAAATATGGGGACTATCTTTCAAAAACTGGAACTTTGATTGCCTTTCAAAGGCAGGTGGTCTGGATAGGTAGTCAGACCTGACTTCTCGATCCAATAGCATCACTTTTTACTGGGTGGCTTTGAAAATATCACTGCATATCTCTAGCACTCAAAGGGAGAATTTTTGTTTGTTTGTTTGTTTGTTTGTTTTATAGAGACAGATTCTCACTTTATCACCCTCAGTAGAGTGCTGTGGCATCATAGTTCACAGCAACCTCCAGCTCTCGGGCTTAGGCGATTCTCCTGCCTCAGCCTCCTGAGTAGCTGGGACTACAGGCACCCACCACAATGCCTGGCTATTTTTTGATTGCAGTTCGGCCAGGGTCAGGTTTGAACCTGCCACCCTCAGTATATGGAGCTGGCGCCCTACTCACTGAGCCATAGGTACCACCAAAAGGGAGAATTTTTAGAAGCAGAGGATGGTTTAATAGTCACAATTGTTTAGCTACCACCGTGAGTCAGAATAAGTATTAATAAAATGTTCCTGATTCTAGTTCCATGTGCAAAATTTCCAGAACAAAATGCAAAACATTGAGATTACACCTAAGTCATCAGGAAAAGGTGAAAGAGACCATCAGAAAAGAAGAACAACAAATGCAATGGATCTCTAGCATCCTGGTGCTGAAATAAAAGAAAAATAGAATCCCGTTGCTCACATCTTTCCAAATAAGCCTTGAAAGAGATCTATTTTACAACAAGGTGACGAGACTTGCTAACAATCGAGTATTCTTTTAAAATGCTGAGAGTAGATTTTTAAGTGTTCTCACCACAAAAAAAAAAAAGATAATTCTGTGAGGTAATGCCTATGTTAATGAGCTGGATTTAGCCATTCCACAGTATCATGATGTGCATGATAAATACATGCAATTTTATTTGTCAACTTAAAAAATTATAAAGGCACCCTTAGACCCCTTAAAAAAAAATAAAGATTTTTTTTTTTTCATTCTGGCCCTTACTTGCCTAAGGGTTCTCCCCAGACCCATCAAACTACTGAGTTTTTTCTTATTGTGTTCACTGGCTAACAGTTATTAAGTGGTTACATATAGCTGGCACAATGCTAAGTGTTTTGCATACAGTATTCCAAAGGGAAAGTGTCATTTATAGTCACTGTATAATGCAGAACCTTATGCTATGGTGGCTATTCATGAAATTTATTGAGAGTAAAAGAAAATAAAGTGATAGTGGTTTATGATTATGTTTTTTCCCTAAACTTTCTTTAAACCATAATCTATCCATCTTCCTACACTCCAGACTGAAATTCAAGAGAAAAAAATAAAAAGGTTTAAATATGTTAAACACATAATAATTCTGGGAACTTCATATGAAATTTTCATGTGGCAAAAACTCCCAATACAGTGGTAGGAGGTGCGATTCCACATTAAAATATATCAAGTTTTAGAACAGCTTTGAATGTTGGAAGCATTTATGTTACAGACTGGCACTAAGTCTTGGCGGACTGACTGATCTTTGAAGTTCTCATCTTAGACTTCCAGAAGGTTTCTACGAAGTTTCTTACACTGGGAAACTTTTAAGATTTCAAAACAGAGTTTGTTGTCTCATCATTTTCCCTGACAATCTTTTAACAGGCTGCTTCCAAATAGATGAACAAATCATTTCACAAATGGCAAATGGCAAAGTTGTACTTATTGGAAAGATAAAAAATGAAACAAACCTGTCAACTCAAAACACCAAATTTCATAAGGATTTTGATCAAGAGCCTGCTATGGATTGGCTGTGATTCACGTATGTGTCACAGTCTAAAAGTTCTATTCCATGATGCATTTAAATGACTATAATTGAAATTATTTGAAAGAAGTCAGAAAATGTGTCATTCCAAATAAGCGAAGCCCTATTTTCTTAATAGCATCCTAAATTGTGTCCTTGTACCTCTATTTTTATACCCTTTTTTCTCTTTTGCCTAACTCCTTTTCCTTTCTGCATTTGCCTTATTATAAATAAGTCTTTGCAATTCTGAAGATAATTGTGCTAGATTTTATTTTTGTTCCCAAATACTTGCTGATCTTCCAGTAGGATGATTTTTTTTTTCCTTCCTGTTCCACTGAGGTCAGTCCTGGCCATGTTGGCTTGCCCTGGTCCATAAAATGTGATGAAGATTATTTCCAAATTTGGGATTTACAAGTGCCTTCTAGGTCTCTCTTTTCCCTCTGCCAAGACCACACCCATGTCCAAACAGAGCACGGAGGAGGAATAGCAGGAACACAAGTGAGAAACAAACTTTCATTGTTCTAAGCCTCCAAGAGCTGCAAAATATTAACCCAGTATTTCTCAGCCTATAGTGGAATAAGGCAATCACTGGCCTTCAAACCTTGTAAGTATATATTGTCTTAAAATAACTTTGAGAAACACTGGCGCTCCTGTAAATTGTTTAGGTAGACAGCTAAAACTGTCCATCTTATGCCTCAAATGTTCAAAAGTTGTCATTTGCACCATATTGTAAGAATTGGTCATTTAAACAAAACTATTCCATCACTCCTTTAAAGGCACCAAAGTAGGTAAAATATCATACTCTTACAAGACACAACATTATAGGCTCGTCACCTGTGGCGCAAGCAGCTAAAGCACCAGCCACATACACCTAAGGTGGCAAGTTTGAATCCAGCCTGGGCTCGCCAAACAACAATGACAGCTGCAACCAAAAATAGCCGGGCGTTGCGGCGGGCACCCGTGGTCCCAGCTACTTGGGAGGCTGAGGCAGGAGACTCGCTTGAGCCCAGGAGTTGGAGATTGCTGTGAGCTGTGATGCCATGGCACTCTACCCAGGGGGAGAGCCTGAGGCTCTGTCTCAAAAAAAAGACACATCATTATATATTTTTAACTATATAAACAAGTTTTCTTTGATAGTCAGAAATTTTACATCATTCATTTTTGCTCTTAAACTTATATTCTCATTTTACTTTCCCACAAAGTTTAATTCTGATATTATTAGTTATCCTTTCATACTGCTCAAAAAAAGTATGTAAGTATATATACACATATATAATTTTACTTTTAATTTATTACTTGTTTTGATCATAATGCTCCAAGAGTGAAATTGTTCTTCTGGGTAGAATTACCATTATAATTATTCATTATAGCATATCATTGATCAAAACAGAGAATAGAAATATAGTATAATTTTGATAAGTAATCATTAAATATAAAAAGTAAAATGTCATGGGAAATGATATCAATTGGCCTTTTTTAAATCACTTTATGCAACCATGAATTAATGTATCAGCAGGAAGAGATAGGGTTAAAAATTAAATCCAATCTTAATAGAGAGTTCTCAAAAGAAGACATACAAATGAGCAAACAAGTATATGAAAAAATGCTCAACATCATTACTTATCAGAGAAATGCAAATCAAAACTACAATGAGACATCATCTCACCCCAGTTAAAAAGGTTTTCATCAAACAACAGGCAATAACAAATGCTAGCAAGGATGTATAGAAAGGAAAACCCTTGTATTTTGTTGGTGGAAATGTAAATTAGTGCAAACCCTATGGAAAACAGTATGGAGGTTGGTCAAAAAACTAAACATAGAACTACCATATGACCAAGCAATCCCACTGGAAGGATATCCAAAGGAAGGGAATTCAGTATGTCACAAAGGTATCTGCACACCCATGTTTATTGCAGCACTATTCACAATAGCCAAAATACGGAATCAACCTAAATGTGCATCAACAGATGAATGGATAAAGAAATTGTGCTACATATATACAATGCGACATTATAGAGTAATAAAAATGAATTAAATCCTGCCATTTGCAACAACATGGATGGAACTGAGGAACATTACATTAAGTGAAATAAGCCAAGCACAGAAAGGCAAATCTCACATGTTTTCACTCATACGATCTCCTGGAGATAGAGAATAGGATGATGGTTACTAGAGGTTGCAGAGGGTAGCATGGAGGCAGGGATAAAATGGGGTGGTTAATGGGAACCAAAATATAGACAGAATGAATAATATTTGATAGCACAACAAAGTGACTAGAATCGACAGTAAGGTAGGGTATACTTCAAAATAACTAAAAGAATAGAATTAGAATGTTCCCAAAGCAGGAATGTTAAGTGCCTAGGGTGATAGATACCTCAATTAATTCACATTGAATGACTCTATCAAAACATCATGTGTACCTTATAAAAAGATGCTACAACAATATACCCATAATAATTAAAAATTTAAAAATGAAGGAATTAAATCCAATACTTTTTTCAAATTTTTATAGATATAAAAAAGTTTGCATATGTAAGTAACTTCAAATGGTGATATTTTTTGCTTCTAAGATAAATCCCTGAAATAGTACTGTAATCTATCAGAAAAATTATTTTAATCTTTTATTGGTTGACAATTCAGTTAGATGCTTCTTTAATTTTTTCAAAACCTAAGAACTATAAATAAACTATTTGTAAACTTATTCTTTATCCAATCACTGAATTCATTCACTTAATTTCTGAGAAGTATTTTTAAAGGTTTTACTGAGGTTTAACAATATATTAATGTTAACCATATCTGTTACTCCTTTGCATGAAAGCATTTTGGGTAACCCAAAATGGAAAGAATGTGGAAAATCAAGATAGTATTAATTATAGTACTCTTTTGATAATACAGTATATTTGATAAAATATTTTTACCTGATTATCAAATATATTCATCCAACCACGTGACTGGAGATTTGGCGCCTTCAATTTATGGAGGTATCTATCATACAATCTAACTGCCAAAGCTAGTCCTCATTACCAAACCAATCAGGCAAATCAGATTTGCTTTCTATCAAAAACAGTCTGTCTATACTTTTCAATTCAAATAAAAATGTTAACACATGTCTCTGTGACAAGCATGTCACTTCTGAATTCTGGAACAGCTCTTTGACGTGAGGTTGCTATCCGGACAAAATAAGTCTTCACCACCATTGATATTTCCACCATCCTCTTTAGGAGTAACCACATTTTGCTTCCACATCCTTCCTTTTCCCTCTGTCATAAACACAATTATATCCTGGTGAGATCTGCCCTATGACTGGTCCTGAAGTGAAGAGAGCTTTGGAGTACATTCTCTTTACTTTTCCTCCACATACTTCTCCCCAGGGTGTATTGCATTCATTGACAAATAGCAAGAGATGTAAGAAAATATATCACCACTCCTGCTAACCTACTTCACAACAAATTTGAGTTTGGAGCATTGTCACACAAGCTGAAATACTGTTTCTCATGTCCACAAATATATGTAAATAACAGAGAAAGTCACAAAGTCCTACACGAGGTATATGTGTATATATGTGTATATATGTGTGTATATATTGATGAGTGAAGACATTACCAATACTAATATTTCTCATTGGACTGGAGTTTTTAACACCCCCACACTCTTCATTGTGGTAAGACCTCGGACATGGGAGTCCTTTCTTTTGGAAAGTGAGAAAAAGCAGAGGTGAAAACAAAGTCAAAAAAGAATCATGCCCATGGCTTCATGAATTACAGCTGCTCTCCAGGCCAATAATCACATTAAAGAGCATGTGTGAATGCTGAACATATGAAAACTGATACTCTTAAAACTTTCTGTACCCATGTACCTCTTGGAAAGGTTTCCCATTCTCCAACAGGCACCCAGACCCCAATGTTGCTGTAGACTTCACAGCAACTTGGCAGACTAATTTATAATGCTTGAAAAATAAGATATTTTGTTCTCTACTATTTGCATTATAATAATGTTTATTACTGTATAACCCAGCAATATAAAACAACACACATTTGTTGCTTTACAGTCTCCTTGGGTCTAGGAACACATAATCCAATTACAGCTTCTCTGGGTCCTCTGCTCAAGATCTCACAAGGCTACAGCCAGATGTTGGTTGGTGCTGTAACCTTATCTGGGGTTCAAGCTCATCTTCCAAGTTCACTGGTGACTGACAGAATTCAAGTCTTGGGATTATAAGGACTGACGCTCTCCTTCCTAGAGGCTACCCACCATCCCCCACCATGTGTCCCTCTCCACAAATGGTAGTTTGCTACAGGAAAATGCCTCTGTTGCTGCTTTTCTCTGTGCTCTAGACCCTCTTCTAAGGGGGATAGCTGATTAGGCCACACCTACCAAATTAATCTCCTGTTTGGTAACCTCTAGTTAACTAATTAGGGAGCTTAATTACATCTATACATCTCTTTACCTTTGCTATATACCATGTTTCCCCGAAAATAAGACTTACCCAAAAAATAAGCCCTAGCAGGATTTCTATGTATTTGTTAAATATAAGCCCTACCCTGATAATAAGACCTAGTGATGGGCGTGGCTATGCAGCGTATCTGCCATGCATTTCAGCACAGAACGATAAGGAAGACTGGAATACCTTTTATCTGCCACAGTTCCTTTCTCCAAGCCATTTGCAATTGCATGGGTGTGTGTGTGGTAACTGCAGTCGCAGGCATCCTATTGCACACATGCAAACAGCTAGGGGAAAGGAACCCACACATCACTAGCACCAGCCCCACCAACAAGGTCAGCTCCCCCTATCAGGCTCCAGAAGAAGATGACTTAACTGTATTTGAATAAATGTAGATTGTTGTATTATACTTAATAAAAATAAGACATCCCCTGAAAATAAGCCCTAATGTGTCCTCTTGAGAAAAAATAAATATAAGACAGTGTCTTATTTTCGGGTAAACACGGTAACATAACATAATTCAGGAAGTAATATCTCACCATCTTGTCATGGTCTACTGCTATGGTCCCCAACCCCCTAGCTGCAAACTTACATGGGCCCAGGGCCTGCAACAGAGTACCACCTCCCCCTGTATCCCCCCATCCTACCCTCACACTACACATTCCCCCATCCCTCCCTCCACTGTCCATGGGAAAACTGACTTCATGGAAAAATTATCTTCCCTGAAACTAAGGAACCTGGCAGCACAGCTGGAGGTGACCGTGGGCAATGGAGCCACGTAGCTTCTTTTGTATTTACAGCCACCAGCTGCTCCCCATCTCTCGCATCGCCACCCAAGCTCCACCTACCCCACCACCCCCAACCCCTGCCAAAAGTTCTCTTCCAGGAAACCAGTCCCTGGTACCAAAAGGGTAGGGGGCTGCTGGTCTACTAGTTAGGAGTTAGTTACAAGACCCTCCCAGTCAAGGGAATACGGTTTTATAAGGGCATGGATTATTGCGAGTCATCTCAGAATTCTGTCTACCATACTATTTAAACCAAAGACAGCATTAAAATTATGAGCGTAACAACTGTGAACTGTTTTGAATTTAGAACATAAAATGTAAAGGACAGCCCCAAGAGCAGACATTATTTCATCATCCTTAGAAGTATCACCAAAAAAATTAGCTTAAAACCTGGTTTTTCCTGGCTCCTCCCTCAGAGAGTCCAATTTAACTGGCGTAGAGTTTACCAGGAATCTGAGTGTTTTTTTGTTGTTGTTTTGCAGTTTTTGGCCAGGGCTGGGTTTGAACCCACCACCTCCAGTATATGTGGCCTGCACCCTACTCCTTTGAGCCACAGGCACCGCCCAAGGAATCTGCGTTTTAAATAAGTTTTCCTTGGCTTGGCACCTATGGCTCAAGCAGCTAAGGCACCAGCCACGTACACCTAAGGTGGCAGGTTCGAATCCAACCCGGACCCGCCAAACAGCAATAATGGCTGCAACCAAAAAAATAGCCGGGCGTTGTGGCGGGCGCCTGTGGTCCCAGCTACTTGGGAGGCGGAGGCAGGAGACTCGCTTGAGCCCAGGAGTTGGAGGTTGCTGTGAGCAGTGAAGCCATAGCACTCTACCCAGGGGGACAGCTTGAGGCTCTGTCTCAAAAAAAAAAAAAAAAAAACAAGTTTTCCTTGATGGTGCTGATGTAAGTTCTGACCACATATTGAATATCCCTAATATAGTGCTTCCATAATTAAAGACTAGCTTAAATTTTCCAAACGTTCTGCAGTTTAGGCCAAAGAATTCCTTCAAACAGGCTGCTTTAGCCCTTTTGTTTTATAAAAGTTTTATTTCACAGGCTCCTCCTCTCTGCTAGCACCTACCATATTGTGAAACCTTTATATAGCCTCAGGAAGTACCCTTCTGTCTAGATAGAATAGTTCTTGAAAGTCCAAGTTGACAGCCTTCTCTCTGATGTAAACCAAATATAAAATTTAAAAATAGCATAAAGTAGATAGAAACTTTCTTTCTTCTTTAACTGGAGTTCCTACCATTCTTAAGAAAAGAATAGGAAAAGACAGGAGCCTAAAAACTATATAGCCAGCCAGGAACCACCCTCAAGATATCAGAACCAAAGAACAAATTTACCCACCACAGGCTAGCAAAAGCGATAGCATTACAGATTTTTAGAGGATGAGGGTTCCAAATGGTTGTCTCTGTAGTTTGGTTCTTTAGGAGCTTTTATGCCTTGTCCACCTGCCCAAACCTTGCTGGCAAGCACTGATTGGGTCCTTCAGACCTAGCTGGCTTACAATGATTGGTTCTTTAAACCATAGCTTACTGGCCTCTGTTGATTGGCCTTCTATTCCTGCCGGCACTTTTTTCAGCCCAATCCTGTATGAGGAGACCCTCCCCCTGCCATGTCCTGCCTAGTAACAGCCAGTGACCAATGGCTGCACACGGTCACCCTACAGGATTCCCACCCCTTCTTCTCTGGCGTTTGCCGGTTCTCTGCATAAACCTTTCTGGCTTCTATCACTTGGACACTCTTTGGTTAGAATAGGGTGAGAAGGCAGTGGTGTACCCAAGGATGTGACTCCCTATTTTCTCCATAGAATCTAACTTAAGCCATGGCAAAAGGTGCAAGGTGGCTAAGCAGGACAAGCAGCGGAGGCTGCGGGCCAGATAAATGTCCTGGGCGGGCTGCAGTTTGAGGACGCCTGCAGGCATTATCACAGCCCCACCACATTTTGCACCAGAGGGATCTTAGCTTTCTCACTGCCTAGCTTTGCCCCCCTCCTGAGCAGCTTATAAAGCACACCATCCTCCTCTCGGTATAGGATGACTTGTGAACTTTTTTTAAAAGTATGCTTTAACAAGTATTCCTCACTTCCTCTTCACCCAAAGGTTCCAAGTCATGCCATTTATAGTTCACCCTTGCAACATGACCTTGACTTCTAAGATCCTCAAAGACTGAGAAAAAGGAGACACATCAGTATGGCGCGTAGGGAGTCAAAAGCAATACATGTCGTTCAGTCATCATGTGGGCAATGCAGAGAAAGGGAGTAAGATAAAGAAACCAAGAGATGTAGTCTCATTCGAGTGTTGAGGCAAAAAGGTGCAGTGTTCCGCTTTCCGTGCATGTTCAGCTGGCGTTCCATAGTGACTGATTCAAGTAAAACATCTGAGTAGAGGAAATGTGTCTATGCTATCCCAAGCTCCCAAGTCAGTCATAGCTATGATCTTTCCCCACCTCTACCCCTTCCTGTATGTCCATGTCATCGTTCTTCTTGAATTTCACATATTACATTCTTGAGTTCTCTTCTATCAAAACAAGTTCTCAGGGAAAGATCAGAAAGTCATTTATATGACCTTGGAAAACAAGTTAAATTATTTCTTACATCACCTCAAATGCTTATATTTTGTAGTGAGAACATTTGAAACTCTTGGAAATTTAGAAATGTACATACATTATTATTTACCATGCTGTGCAATATATCTCAATGGAAAAAATTATTCCTCCTGTATAATTGAGGATTTGTACCCTTTGACCATCACCTCATTTTCCCTACCTGGAAGCCTTTGATAACCACATGCCTTGGTTTGAAGCCCCCTCCAAAACTCCTGTTGAAACTTGATCCTCAATGCAGCAAGTATTGAGAGATGGAGTCCTTAGGAGATGAATGGATCAGGAGGGTTCCACCCTGATGAATATGTTCATTTATTCATGAATTAACGAATTAGCACTGCAGAGGAGCTGGAGGCTTTAAAAGAAGAGAGGCCTGAGATAGCACACTGGCACCACCTGATGCCTGTGCTATTCTGGGCCTCTTCAAAGAGTTCCTGCCAGCAAGGAAGCTCTCTTCAGATGTGTCCTTCAACCTTAGACTTTCTAGCTTCCAGAACTAGAAGAAATAAATTTTATTATATTAATACATTTCTCAGTGTTAGGTATTGTTGTAAGCAATGGAAGGTGGCCTAACACACCATTATGTGTGCTGCTTCTTTGAGTTCAATTGTTCTACATGTAAGCGAAAAAGTGTAGTATTTTCCTTTCTGTGTCTTGTTTATTTCACTTAGTATAATGTCCTCCAATTTCATCCATGTTGTCACGAATGACAAAATTTCCTTCTTTTTTAACGCTTACAATATTCCGTGGTGTAGTGGTAGTGACCAGCGCAGCTTTGCAGGTGAGCCACGTTGTTCGCTGCTACCTCTAATTGGACACCACCACTGGCAGGTGCCCAGAGCTACCACTGAGCTCTCTGTGTTTTCACTGCTATGGGCTCTCCCACCTTGCTTGGCATTTAACTAATCCAGGTGGTCTAGCTGTGCCATACTATTTCCTCCTGCATTCTCTCTGAGGTGAAGCAGGAGTGGGCTTCCCGGGAAGCATCTCAGAATGCTAGAGAAGCAGGATGTCTTCCTCCAGTGCCCTTTCCCTCCTGTAGAAACTGTAGTCCCTGGAACGTCCTCTTTGTATGGCACTGTGCCAACCTGAGGAAGGGGAAGGTACGATGCAGTCAGAGTGAACTATTTCTTGTTCCCTTTTATACAGTTTTTATTTCATTCTGAGAGTATTTCTCTTACCCTTTCCATGCCGTTTGTATTCGATTCTCTGAACCTTACAGTTGACTTGAACTTATTTCCAATTTAGAGGTTTTCATTAAGGGGTCCTTATCTGTGGATAATTGCTAGATTAACTTTTTATGGGGGGTAGTGAAGCTTGGAGCCACCTATTGTACCATCTTGCTGACATAACCAAGCAAATTATTAACATCGCCAACAAACATATAAGTTTTATCAATGATATCTTTATAGTGAAAATTAAAGCATTAGTGAACAAGGCAGATTTGGTTTGGTTGGATTTTTTTAAGGGAGGACAACAAAATTTCAAACCTCATTCCATATAGGCAGTTTAATGCTTTATAAATACTTGAAAGGAAGAGTGGAGGGAAATGTTATTTATTCCAGCCTCTGTAGTTCTTGGAAACACAATGTTCAAACTTTCTGTCTCAGCTTCAACATGTAAAGAGCCTAAATGCTGTCACTCTTATCTCTACAATAAGAAAAATCTGGCTTGGCACCCATAGCACAGCAGTTACCACGCCAGCCACATACACCAAGGGTGGTGGGTTTGAACCCCTCCTGGGCCAGCTAAACCACAATGACAACTATAACAAAAAAGAAAATAGCCAGGCACCTGTGCCTCAGTGAGTAGGGCACCAGCCCCATATACTGAGGGTGATGGGTTTGAACCCAGGCCCGGCCAAACTGCAACCAAAAAATAGCTGGGCATTGTGGCAGGCACCTGTAGTCCCAGCTACTCAGGAATCTGAGGAGAGAATCAGCTAAGCTCAAGAATTTGAGGTTGCTGTGAGCTATGATGCCACAGTGCTCTACCAAGGGCGACATAGTGAGACTCTGTCCCAAAAGAACACAACAAAGAAAGAAAAGAAAAGAAAAATCTGAATGAACTAAAAATCAATGACTTTTCTAGGATCCATCAAGGAACTGACATTGTAGGGAAACCTACCAACCCAAATTCAAGAGAAACTGATACGTGCAGAAAATCCCATGTGGAGAAGTCACTGGAGTAATAAAATCGTAGATGCTTGAATGGTAATTTTGATAAATCTCTGGAGACTGGGTTTGGACTAGCAAAAAGTGAAAAATCTCCTGGGGGGACTCACATCTCTGTGTGCTTTACCACCATAAATCCCATTGGTTTTCAAGATAGAACTTCTAGAAGATCCCCTCATTATTCTGTCAGGGGAAAGGGAAGAGTATTAATTGTAAAATTCATGTAGATCCTTCTTCATAACAAAGATTTGCTCTCCAGGAGAAAAGACTCTGTGAAGTTCTCTTAGCTGAAGAAGGGAGTCCCTTCCCTCTACACCTCTGTAGCCTTCACGTCACTAAAGAGGATAGAGGGAAAATGCTTACCAGGGATAAGAGGCTCAGGAAATGTACTGGAAATATTGCCACCAGGGAGAGGAGTAGAGACAAGGAGGGAAATGAAAAGCCATAGCACTGGAAAAGAGCCTGTAAAGATCACACACAAGAGACACAGCACCACTGGGACTGGGTTCAATCTTAAGATTAAAGAACATTCTTCCCTCCTACCTTACAATCATACCCACAGGGCTCCCGTGTAATAACAGTGGATGGTGGCTAAAAGAGTTGTAAGGCATAGACTCTCTCCAAAGAGGAGTATTGAATTTAACTCCCCACTCCTTCAGTGTGGGCTGTACTTAAGACTTCCTTAAGAAGAGTATAGCATGGAAAGGGGAAATAAAGAGTAACTTTGCAGTAAGTAAACTTATCAAAATTTATATCAACAGTGGTAAGTTATGTTGACAGTGTGTGCACTCAATATATGTGAAGAAATAAGACCACTTTCTCTTTGTGGTCTTCCTCCTAAAAATCCATAGCCTGGCCTAATGGTGAGGAAAACAGCAGACAGTTTCCAACTGAGGAATATTAAACAAAACATCTAATCGATGCTCAAAATTTGCAAGGTCTTTAAAAACAAGAGAAGTCTGAGAAACTGCCAGGGAAGAGGATCCTAAGGAGACACGACATCTAAATGTAACATGATCTCTGGGGTGGAGTCCTGGGACAGAAAAAGAATTAGGTAAAAAATTAAGGATATCAGGATAAAGTATGCATTTTAGTTAATAATACAAGCATATCTCTTTTTATTGTACTTTGCTTTATTGCATATTGCAGTAAGTCTATTGCTGCCAATTTTCCCATAACGTGTGCTCATTTCATGTGTGTCAACATTTTGGGGTAATATTTTTAACTGAGGTATGCATATTTTAAGACATAATTCTATCACATACTTAAGAGACTACAGCATAGTGTAAAAGTAACTTTTATTTGCACTGGGCAATCAAAAGAAAAATGTGTGACTTGGGCAGCGCCTGTGGCTCAGTGAGTAGGGCGCCAGCCCCATATACCAAGGGTGGTGAGTTCAAACCTGGCCCCAGCTGAACTGCAACCAAAAAATAGCCAGGCATTGTGGCGGGCGCCTGTAGTCCCAGCTACTGGGGAGGCTGAGGCAAAAGAATCACTTAAGCCCAGGAGTTGGAGGTTGCTGTGGGCTGTGTGATGCCACAGCACTCCACCAAGGGTGATAAAGTGAGACTGTCTCTACAAAAAAAAAAAAAAGTGTGACTCACTTTATTGCAATATTCACTTTATTGCCATTTTCTGGAAACAAGCCTGCAATACCTCTGAGGTATGACTATAATTATTAATATCTATGTTGGCTCATCAATTATGACAAGTGTACCATACTAACATAGGGCATTTATAAGAGGTGAAGCTGGAAGTGGGGTATATGGGAATTCTACAATTTCACAATTTTTTTGCAAATCTGCAACTATTTTAAAATTAAAAGTTTTATTAAATACAGAGTTCAGCAAACCATTAAAAAGTATGAGATGTCAAGGAAAATAACTTAAGACTGACAATGAGGAAGTTAAAAAAGCCATCAGTAGAAGGTGATCCACAGATAAAGAAGTTATTGGAATTAAAAGACACTGGCTTTAAATTAACTATTATATACGAAATTGACATATAAGCGGGTTAAATAAATGAAAGAAAAAGATCAAGAAAGTGAATGAAAAGATGGAAAACTTTGACAGAGAAATGAAATCACTAAAACTAATCAACATATATCTTAAGATTAAAAAATATAGTATTTAAAATTATGAATAAATTATAGGTTCTGTGCCTGCAGCTCAGTAGCTAGGGTGCCAGCCACATACACTGGAGCTGGCAGGTTAGAATCCAGATTGGGCCTGCCAAATAACAATGACAACTACAACCAAAAAAAAAAAATTAGTCAGGCATTGTGGCAGGCACCTGTAGTCCCAGCTACTTGGGAGGTTGAGGCAAAAGAATTGCTTAAGCCCAAGAGTTTGAGGTTGCTGGGAGCTGTGATGCCACAGCACTCTACCCAGGGCAACATAGTGAGACTCTATCTCAAAAAATAAATAAATAAATAAATAAATAAATTGCAAAGGCTTGACATCAGATCAAACATCAGAAGAAAGGATCCATCAACCTGAAGACTGATTGACTAAATTATCTAAACTGGGGATTAGAGAGAAAAGGGTGGAGAACAAAAGAACACAATGACAATAACAAGCTTTCAACACACGTATAACTGGAGTAGCATACAGAGATGTGAGACAGAAATGGAACAGAATAAATATTTGTAGACATAATGGCCAATAATTTTCCAAAATTGATAAAAATATAAAACCATAGGTTCAAGAAGTTCAGCAAAATCTAAGCAGGATAAATACAAAGAAAACCACATGTAAGTACATCAGTTAAGCTATTAAGAAAAAGATGAAAATAAAAATCTTAAAATCACTCAAAAAATAACACAGCCATCACATTCAGATGAGCAGCAGTAAGAATTACGGCTGACTTCTCACTAGTTACTGTGAAAGCTAGAGGACAATGAAATGACATACACAATGTGCTGGAAGAAAAACTGCCAACCTTAGATTTTTATACCAGTTACCCAGTGAAAAATATTTTTCCAATCCAATTTTCCCAAACAGAATTTATCTTCTTCCTTCTTTTTTTTTTTTTTTGAGACAGAGTCTATGTCACCCTGAGTAGTGGCGTCACAGTTTACAGCAACCTCAAACTCTTGGGCTTAAGGAATTCTCTTGCCTCAACTTCCCAAGTAGCTGGGACTACAGGCACCCACAGGACACCCGGCCATTTTGTTGTTGTAATTGTCATTGTTGTTTGGCAGGCCTGGGCTGGGTTCAAACCTGCCAGCTCTGGTGTATGTGGCTGGCAACCTAGCTGCTGAGCTACAGGCGCTGAGCCATACCTTCTTTTTTCTTTACTTAGAAATATTTTCTTCACCTGAAACACTATGTTCATTATGGTATCAACATCCAGGCTCTCAGTTCCTTTTTTTTTTTTTTTCTGTCACAACCTCATCAATTTCTATGAATTCCATATGAGGAAATCTTTGGACTCCATCACTTCTCTTCAGCCTCACCGCTACTGCACTGGTTGAAGCCCTCAACATTTCTTTCCTGAACTATGACAATAGCCCATTTGCCAGTATAGCCTCCCTACCACTCACTGTTCTGTCCCTATCTCAATTCCTCCTCCACTCAGTTTCTGGAATTAATTTTCTAAAAACAAATCCAGTCTTATCTCTCTGATGCTTAAAAGTCTTTCCATTGCTTACAGAATAAAATCCAAATTTGTACCATGACATAAAAGATTCTTCACAATCAGGCCTAACAGCTTCACTAACATCTGTTCTTCCATATTCCTTCCCTCTCTGGTTGGACTTAGCACAATGTAAGATACTAATAGGGTTATATCATTTCCTCTTTTGCTAGATATTAACTTCTCAAAATAAGTGATTATGATCACTTGGAGAATGTTCTGCTAAAGATTAAGACTTGAAGGGGTGGAGGAAGATGAAAATCCATTCTCTTCTATAGAGAGGGCTGCCCAGATCTCCTCTTGATTACCCCTAAGGAGAAAATCACTATGTACAGGAGTGATTTTAGGGAAGGTGTCAAAGACACTACGGGCATCAGAACTCATTAAGGTGGGAGGTGTAGACAGTCTGAACCTCCAAGAAAATTAATGTAATGAGACTCTTTATAGGTCAAGAATTGGAAGGACGAAAGCTGCCTAATCCCTAATAATGTAAGTCAGCAGAGAGAGATAAGAGATCATTTTCTAAGGAGCAGACCCCAGAGTCAGTTTATTAACAGTGTCTGTGGAGTTTCTGGTGCCTTGGAAGATGACTTTAAATGGGCCAGTAAGAACTGAGTGTCAAGAGCTGTGTTCCTAAGAACTCAGGTATATGCTATCCTTAACTAAGCAGGATATAAAGATAATGGATTATCCTCCCCTGCAGACTGTCCTCCAAAGATTCTCAAGGGCTTGCACAAACCTGAACGGGCAGGGACCAGCAGCGTCTGTCAAAATGACCAATTGTCCACAGTGACACCATGTGGCTGGAAGTAGTAATGACACTATCTGACTCATCCCACGTTCCCAGGACTAATCTCAATTCTTACATATATACTAATAAGGTTCCTTGGGTTCATAAAACATCTCCCTACAGGGAATATCCTGAACTTCTTCCCAATATGCCATGTGAGAGTTCCACCCTATTCATTACTGTTGTCATTAAAATAAAAAATAAAGAGGAGAGGAGGGAAGGGGATTGCTGTGCTCCCCCCTAATGGGTACAACATAAGGGTATATGGCACTTCTCTGGGGTGCAGGACACAACTACCACTACTACATTTGTTACCTAACAAATGTAAACATTGTAACCTAATTATTTTTACCCTCATATTAATCTGAAATTTTAAAAATAACAAAATAATATAAAAAGTAAACAGGTTATGGCTATAATTACCCTGCGGTACTATATATACAGCAATTCAAACTAGAAAAGGAGATTTACAACTCATATCACAGAAAGAGAATTTATTTTAATCCCTGAAATCCTTTTTATAAAAGAAAATGTACTATAAACTCTGCAACTAGATATAGCAGAAACCATCAAAACTGTGTGGCTACTGTGGAAATTGGGTGCCCTGGGCCCCCCTCTGACTCAGACCCTACATGCTGCCCAATTCCCCAGCAGCTGCCTCTGAGACTCCCCAATGCCCTGCAAAGCATAGCATGAAACCTGCTTTCTTGATGATGTAAAAACAGTGAAGAAGTTGAATCAGAGGATGACACATCCCCAGATCATCTGTGCAGAGCACAGGATGTTTTTAAGGATGGGGGAGATAGGCAAGACTGGGAACAAGACAGCTGGATTGTAAATATTTCACCAAAGGACAGGCAAGCTTGTTGACAGGTCTAAGGTCACAGATAATGTTAGACATCAATACACACAAATATATGCTGAGGTGAATTTATTCATAAATATAATTGATTTGTAAATCATCATCAAAACCATGCATTGGGAAGAAACGCAATCTCTCAATCCTATTAAGAAATCACTGACCACCTTGGAAATGTGATAGTCATCAACATATTCTTCAACGGTTTTCTGTTGCATTGAGACCAGACTGTTCCCTCAAACCCAGCTGGTAAAAACGATTCCATCAAAATAAACTCAAATTCTACTGAAAACCAGGGGATTGAAACCTATTGTGATAAAATCATGTTTCTGAAGCTAATAAAAGAAATTCTTAACAGAAAAGTGCAGCATGCCTGCTGGGATAAAAATGAAATGAAGTTTCAAACAACTTTTGCTTAAAAATTTGGCAGAAAACACTATTTTTAACACAAAAAATGTGGAATTTAAGTATGTTGTAATGCATGCTGTGTTTTCAAGCTCGCTTTGAGAAATAATTCTAGGGAAAAAACATTTGAAATAGAAACATTAGGAATTTCATCCCATTGTGTTTTCAAGGCTAGTTTTGAGGGATTTTTTTCTAACAACAAAAAAAATGGTGCAAGATTTAAGCGATACAGCTGAAACAATGGACACAGACAAATCCTCAGAAGCAACACTGAAGTGAAGATGAAATTGTCTCAGATATGTCCAAAGTGGCCAGGCCTTTATACCACCTGCCCTCAGCTTGCCCTGGTGATCAGGAGTCGAGTGTAAGATACCTGGGGTGTGGCACAGTGTGGGTGATGCAATTCCCTGGAGGTGAGTAAGCTGTGAGCTGTCACCAGCCCAGGAAATGAATGCCTGGGTCCCATTTGGAGGATGTGGACAGGGCTCAGCTTCAGCAATAAATCCAGAGAATTTAGGAAGAGATGTGGGACCACACATTAGAGAATTTCAGGTACATCAGAGCTTAACAACGTTTCACCAACTCAAGCACAGATGTCTGAATAAAGATTCAACTTCTCAAACAGGCAACAAGGAAAATGTTTAAAAATATTTAAACAAAGAAAAGAGAAGGAAGTTAAACAAGGTAACTTTATTCATTTTCGCCATGTGGAAACTCTGACAAATTCCAAACTCACATGCTGTTAAAATTCAAGCGATGACTTAGAAAAAGAAAGGCAAGTTCAATCACAAGTTTCGAAGAGAAAGCCTGGGATTGCCTGGATGCAGCTGTGCCATAGCATGAATGAGACGTGCAAGGGAACTTTTCCGATTTCCCCAGATTTGGAGCCTATCTCCCCAAGCTAAGACCAAGAAAACATCCCATAACACACAACTGTGGCCATGGAACACCCAAAGAAGTGCCACCAAAATTCGCCACCCCTCTCTCCTTTAGACTATAAATGCAAACTTGAGAATCAAAGAAACAACTGGAAGGACAAATCAATAGGAATGCAGTAATCATAATGAGTTTTCCCTCCCTCCGATCTCATGTGAAGCAATTTGCTGACCAAGTTCATTCTCCTTGCCCTCTAGAAGGCATGCTACCATTTTATTCTGCCACTGGGCAGTGGTCTTGATGACTTCCCTTCTGTGTGTCTATATGAGAAAACACCAGAGTGTGAGGGTAGGGTTGCCACAAAAAATAGAAGATGTATGGAACTGACTCAGACTAAAAAGACATTCATTGTTCATCTGAAATTCAAATTTAACTGCATGTCAATCACTTCTTGGACCTTTCACTAAGATCAAGTACAAATGTAATGGAATGTCCTGCATTTTATTCGCTAAGTCTGGCAATCTTAATTAGGAAGAACAGCATGACTGAGAGAGAGTTTGTGGCAAAGGCATAGTGGTAAATTGACACAAAGGAAAGTAGGTAGATTTCAACTGCCTTGTAGGTACCCAAGCAAGACCCCCACCCCCATCCCGATGGGGACATCCTGACTCTCAGAACCTGCAAGATAGACTATCTAGGTGAAAACTGTGAAGGGGCAGCATCAGAAAAGATCAGAAAACTATGGGGCAGCTCCAAAGGATCCTTCATAGGACCCACCCACATGTGCTCCAAAAGAGAAACACGTGTCCATCAGACATTTGTCAAAGCCAGAGAAGCAGTAACAGCAGAGAGATGGTGAAGGTGTTGATCAAGGAAGAAACACTGTATCTTCCCATGTCCATGTCCCCTCCAAGCCCCAACCCACCAGGAGAGAGGAACCCAAATTTGCAGAGGTAGAGGATGATACGAAAGAGGAGGTCCGGCAAGTCCCCTGAGGAGGACAACCAGAAAAAGGAAGGGAGGAGGACAGGAAATCAATGGTAACTTGGATGTTGGACTGAAATTTTAAACTGCATCAGTGCATTAGCTAACTATGGCTGCTTAGCAATTATAGTGGCTAAAACAAAACACATTTACTCCCACAGTGTCTGTGGGTCAAGAATCTGTGCCCAGGTTAGCCAGGTCCTCTATTTCAAATGTCAGCTGAAGCCATGTTCACCTTGAGGCTCCAGTGGGAAGGAACCATTTCCAAACTCACTCCCATGGTTGCCAGGAGGGTTCAGTTTTTTATGAGATCCAGACCCATGGCCTCAGTTTCTCCCTGCAATTGGCCAGAGGTTATTCCTTGCCAGAGTGTCTCCAACGAGAGCCATTCTAGAAGCTGCTGACCACAGACTGCATTCACTGAGTAGTGGGGAGGGACCAGACGGCCATGGTGATGCCCAAAGTGTCTTTCACAAATAAAACTGATTAAACAAAGCGTAACAGAACAAGGTATTAAAGAAAATCAAACTTTTGTATTTATGTCCATCAAGTTCAAACATAAATTAGAGAAAAGCATTTGCTTTCTGAAAGCAGATGAGAGCTGGGTGGTAAGGAAGGGGGACAGTAGAGAGAATTCATTCTTTAGAGACCATCAGAACCAGGCTGCAAGCGCAGCTCACCACTGCTCGTTCCTGTGAGTGAGTTAACATCTCTGAAATGCAACCTTCTTCTCAGTGATCAGGGCTGTGATGAGCACAACCAATGAAATATGTGTTTGTGTGAAGTGTCGGGCTTAGACACAGTGGCTATTACTATTGTTATCATGACCTTTACACAATCCTCCACAGCTAGTCTATCCAAGGTTAGTGACTGGCAGAACCCAAAAACAAGTACTCTCTTCTCTATTTCAAAGCATGAAGATGGAAGAAGTCACCATGGTCATCTGTGCATAAACAAGTACCTACTTGTTTGTACTTGAACTTTGTCCTAGCTAGGGAATTTCGGTAACACCAACTCTTGGCTCATTGGCCTGTATTCCCACAAAGAAAGTGAAAATTCATGTCTGTTGATCTCCAGGCAGAGCTCTGCATGAAGTGAAATACCACTTGTGTGTTTTCTCTCATAAAGCAGTCAAGGTCACGACGCCAGGAGAGAAGCCAGCACCGTCATAAACAAGTAAAGTTGCTCCCTCACCAGCAAGAGCCTCTGTCCTGAAGCAGCGCCACTGCGTTCATGTCAGTTCAGACAAAAGAAAAAACACAAAAAGAGTTTATAAAAAAGTTTTCTTTCCCTTCCTAAATAGACCTGGGGGTTAATGCCACCGCTTCCCTCCTTTTGCGTCATCGCCACCACCATCATCATCGCTACCATTTAGTGAGGTCCCCATGCATATTATTTATCCATTGCTTGTACAAATTAGGCTAAAACTTATCTGCTTAACTATTGAAAACAACAAATGTTTATTATCTCACACAGTTTCTGAGAATGAGGAATCCTCAAGTAGTGTATTAGGTTCTTCTGCTTTGAGGCCTATCATGAGGTCCCAGTCTATCTGCTCCTGAGGGGAGAAGGAGGAAGGGCAGCCTGTGGTAATCTGAAAGCCTAACTTGGATCCACTTCCTAGTTGACTCCTGTCATTGCTGGCTGGAGACTTCAGTTCCACACGGTGTGAGCCTCTCCGTAAACAACATGGAAGCTGGCTTCCCCCAAAGTTAGTAGTTTGAGAGAGTGGCCAATGTAGGAGCCACAGTGCCTTTGTATGACCTGTTCTCCAAAGTTGTTCACCATCACTTCCACATCAATCTATTTCTTAAAAGCAAATTAGTTAATTCAGTTCACACCCAGTGGGAGAGGAGTTAGGCTTCAACTCTTGAAGCAAAGAATATCACAGAATTTGTGGACATATTTTTAAACTATGTCCATGTGTTACATGGACTGTGATAAACATGATACATACAGTTTCTTTCTACTGTGAGAGAAGAAATTATTTATTCATGCATTCATTCATGCAACAAACCTTTATTGCAGTTTTCCCCTCCCCAAGGATGTGTGCCAAGTGCCTGCTTTGTCTGGGCATTTTATCCCTTAATGGTTCTTATACATGTAACTAGACTCTTCTTTTCTTTATTGTAGCCATTAAAGTCTCTTGCTGTAAACTGGCAATGGTATCTTTTCTCTTCTGGCCACCAAAATATTCTCACATTTATATTTCTTCCAACCCAACTTAACTCATTTTGAACTCGTAGTTTAAGTCTATACTTATTACATAACATTATACTCTAGTTTCTCTTCAGATAGCATAAATCTTTCCCCTTTACTTAATATATAACATTTATAATTTAACCACTTCTCTTCAGCAGAGCTATAATAAAATTCTAGTGGGAGAAATTTTCAACACAATCTCCCCTCATCCATGAGAGAAGACAGCCAGCTTCAGGGTGTGACGTGGGAAGAACAAGGGAGAACTTGCTCTCACCAAAATAGCTACCTCCATCTACTCTCAGGAATTCTTACTTAAAAGAAGGTCACCAACACTGCTCTTTAAAACTTAAATGTCAGGCTGGGTGAAGCGACTTGCGCCTGCAATCCTAGTGCTCTGGGGGGCTGAGACTAGAGGAGAGCTTGAGCTCAGGAGTTTGAGACCATCCTGAGCAAGAGTGAGACTATCTATACTAAAAATCAAAAAAGTAGCCAGGCATTGTGACAAGCACCTGTAGTCCCAGCTACTTGGGAGGCTGAGGCATAAGGATCACTTGAGCCCAAGAGTTTGAGGTTGCTGTGAGCTATCACGCCACAGCACTCTACCCAGGTGACATAGTAAGAGTCTGTCTCAAAAAAAAAAAAAAAGAAAAGGAAGACAGGAAAGGAAAGGAAAGAAAGGAGTAAGTGTTCCCAGAAGATATAAAAATGAAACTATTAGTAGCAATTTAATTCTTTAACTGAGATAGTTCTATCGGGTTAGCTATACAACCATCTAACGAAGTTTAAATGAAATTAGATACAACATAAAAAAGAGTCACTGAAACAGAAAAACTTCAGAAAGACAGAAATTCGTTTTCATAGGATTCTGTGAAGGCAGTTCAGAAGACAGAAAAAGAGCACTGGTTATCAGGGGCAGGATGAGAAGCAGCCAAGGATTCCTCAGTTTAGGACCTCTCAAAAGCAGAACCTGAGGCAAGGACATGAGCACAGGTGATATACCCAAGAGAATCTCCCATGGCGCAGAAAGAAGGGAAGAGGAGAATGATGAGGTGAGATATATAAACATAGGGCTCGATTACCACCCAGAATTGTGCAGTGGACGTCAATGGATACCACTGGCCATCAAATAAATGCAACTCAAATCATAAAGAGATGCCATTTTATACTCACTCAGATGGCTCTAATTTAAAAGGTGGATAATAACAAGTGCTGGTAAGCATGTGGAGAAATGCAAACTCTCACACACCACTGGTAAGATTATAAAATGGTGCAGTCACTTACAGAACAGGCTGGCATTGCCTCAAAAAGTTAAACACAGAATTGTCACATGAGCCAGAAATTCTACTCCTAGGTATGTGCCCAAGAGAAATAAAAATGTATATCTACACAAAAGCCTATAAATGGGTATTTCTTAACAGTATTGCTTATGTGGTTATAGTCAAAAAGTGAAAGCAGATCAGATGTCTACCAACTTAGGTAATAAAACAAAGATGCCTAATTTTGCCACTTCTGTTCAACATAGTACTGAATGTCCTAGCCACAGAAATAAGCAAGAAAAGGAAATATAAGCCTTCCAAATTAGAAAGGAAGAAATGAAATTGTCCGCTTGCAGATAATATGATCTTATATATAGAAACCCTAAAGACACCACCAGAAAACTTTTAGAACTAATAAATTAATTCACTAAATTAATTCCCTAATTCATTTTTATATATTCAATATACAAAAATCAATAGCGTTTTGATACTCTAACAACAAACTATCCAAAAAAGAACTTTTTCCAAAGGAAAAAGCCTTTGGAATAATTTAACCAAGAAGGTAAAAGATGTGTATATGGAAAATCATAAAATGTTGGTGAAAAAAATCAAAGAAGATATAAATAAATGGAAAGATATCATGTGTTCACGGGTTAGAAAAATTAGTATTTTTAAATTTTTCATACCATCAAGAGTGATCTACATACAGATTCAATGCAATCCCTGTAAGGGTATTTTTCACAAAAGTGGAAAAAGCAATTCTAAAATTTGTGCGGAACCACAAAAGATCCTGAAAAGCCAAAGCAATCTTCAGGGGAAAAAAAAAATGCTGGAGGCATCACAGTACTTGATTTCAAAGTATCCTACTAAGCCATAGTAACCAGGAAACTGGCCCAAAAGCATATAAAGCAATGGAACAGAACAAAAAACCCAAGAATACATCCTTGCACTGATGGCCAATTGATCTCTGACAAAGGAATCAAAAAACACACACTGGAGCAAAAGGACTTTCTCCTCAATAAACGGTGTGGGCAAAACCGGCTATGCACATACGGAGGAATGAGATTTTACCCTTTCCTCACACCATCTACAAAAATAAACTCAAAATGGATTAAATAGACTTACGTTTAAGACGTGAAAGTAACACGACTAGAAGAGTATATAGTAGAAAAACTCCAGGCTTTGGGCTGGACAATGATGTCTTGGATTAGACCCCAAAAGCACAGGCAAGAAAAGAAAAAAAGACAGACAAATGGGATTGCATCAAACTAAAAAGCTTCTGCGCAGAAAAAGGAACAATCCCATTCCACAGAGGAAAGAGACAACCTACAGAATGGGAGAGAACACTAGCAAATCATACGTCTGATCAGGGGTTAATATTCAAAATACATGAGGAACTCAAATGACTCACTAGTAAGAAAACAAATAGCCCAATTTAAAAATGGAGAAAAGAGAGTTCAGTGGGTAACGGGAGGGAGATCGGACCCCAGAGAGCCCTGAGCAGCCCCACTGCCACCGGCATCACACATCGGGAGGAGCCGCAGCTGCGGCAGGAGGCCCCAGTCACCGTCACCGTCACCGTCACCACAACCCGGAGCTGCGAGGCCGAGACCCAGCAGCCGCCCGCCGCCCAGCACTCAGCGCTGCAGACACCCAGCCGGGCACTACGGGCCACCGCGCAGGGAGCGGTGGCCCCGGCGGCCGGCGGGGACAAGAAGGTCATCACAACTAAGGTTTTGAGAACAGTAAAATGGCTCAATGTAAGAAAGGGATCTGGTTTCATCAACAGGAACGACACCAAGGAAGATGCATTTGTACACCGGACTGCCATAAAGAAGAATAACCCCAGGAAGAACCTTCGCAGTGTAGATGGAGAGACCGTGGAGTTGGATGTTGTTGAAGGAGTAAGGGGTGCGGAGGCAGCAGATGTCACAGGCCCCGGTGGGATTCCACTTCCAGGCGGTAAATACGCAGCAGACCGCAACCCTGATAGGTGCTGTCCACGTCGCAGGGGCCTCCACGCAATTCCCAGCAGAATTACCAGAATAGTGAGAGCGGGAAAAGAACGAGGGATGGGAGAGCGCTCCTGAAGGCCAGGCCCAACAACGCCGGCCCTGCCGCATGCGAAGGTTCCCACCTTACTCCATGCGGAGACCCTGTGGGCGCCGACCACAGTGTTCCAAGCCTCCTGTGCAGGGAGAAGTGATAGAGGTGCTGACAACCAGGGTGCAGGAGCACAGGGTAGACCAGCAAGACGGAATATGTATGGGGTTATAGACAGTGATCGCCAAAGACAGCCCAGATAGGACAGCAAGGAAGAGGATAAAGAGAATCCAGAAGATGAGACCCAAGGTCAGCAGCCGCCTCAAGGTCGGTACCTTCGCAACTTCAATTACCGACGCAGACGCCCAGAAAACCCTAAACCACGAGATGGCAAAGAGACAAAAACAGCCGATCCACCAACTGAGAATTTGTCTGCTCCGTGGGCTGAGCAGGGCGGGGCTGAGTACATGCCGGCTTGGCTTACCGTCTCTACATCATCCAGCAAGAAGAAACGAATATGAAATTCCAGCAATAAGAAATGAACAAAAGATTGGAGCTGAAGACCTTAAGTGCTGGCTTTTTGCCCGTCCACCAGATAACTAGAACTATCTGCATCATCTACACAGCATGGGGTTTTTATTATTTTTACCTAAAGAAGTCCGTTTTGATAATAACAAACGTGTTTTTTTAAAAAGTGTGTTTTTCCTCAATACACCTTTAAAGGTTTTTAAATTGTTTTATATCTGGTCAAGTTGAGATTTTTTTAAGAACTTCGTTTTTAATTTGTAATAAAAGTTTACAACTCGATTTTTTCCAAAAATCAACAAACTGCAAGCACCTGTGAATAAAGGTCTCAAATAATTTTTTTAAAAAATGGAGAAAAGACCTGAATAGATATTTCTCAAAAGGAAACATACAAATGGCCAATAAGTATATGAAAAAAAGGCTCAGCACTACTAATCATCAGGGAAATGTAAATTAAAATCACAATATCACCTCATACCTATTCGAATGGTTATTATCAGAAAGACGAAAGAGAATAGGTACTGGTGGTAGTGTGGAGGAAAGGAATCCCTTGCACACTGTTGGCAGGAATATAAATCACTACAGCCATTATGGGAAATTGTATGGCTGTTCCTCAAAAAGTTAAAAATATAACTACTTATACATATATCCACTTCTGGATATGCAACCAAAAGAAACGAGACCAGTATGTTGAAGAGATGTGTACACTTCCACGTTTGTCAGGGCCTGGGACTGGCCAGGTCTCAGGTCAGGCTTAGGTAGGTTCTGGACACGGACCACTAAGCTACCTTGCTCAGGAACAGTTTCTCTTAGGTGCTTGAGGGCTATCTACTTTAGATGGAGAGAGAGAGAAAGAGAGAAAGAGAGAGTGTAAAGCAGTCTTCTTAGAACAGATAGATCTTAGTCTTTAGCAGAGCTTGGTAATCTTCAGCAGAGAGACACCTGCTGGCGTTCTGCAGGCAGGAGAGGAGACAGAGTCAGAGTGAGTGAGTCCGTGATAGAAAGCACACGCTCCCCGACTGCCTTCTCCTCCAGCCTAATATAAGGCTGATCTCATGCCTCTCATCACCACAGGTATAGAGACTGCCAATTCACCACTGCTCTCATCTCGCAAGCTCTCTCGTGCTTGTTAGAACCAAATCCCTCTCCATACCCTTCTCACCAAGGTGTTCCATCATTGAGCTATACAAGTATTTCTTATAACTCTCACTCTTCCTAGCCATAGGCTATACGGGCTACTATACACGTTCATTGCATTATGACTAATAGCCAAAACATGTAATCAATATGAGTCAATTGAGAGATTTAACACATAAAAAACTGGGGAGGGGGTGCATGTGTGCATGAAAGAAAAATGGAATGTTACTCAGCCTGAAAAAAGAAGGCAAGCCTGTCATTGCGATGACACGGATGAACCTGGAGGACGTTATGCTAATTGAAATAAGCCAGACACAGAAAGATAAATACTGTATGACCCCACTTGTATATGGAATCTAAAAAAGTTGAACTCTTAGAAACAGAGAGTAGAATGTGGCTGCCATGATCAGAGAGAGAGGAGCAGAGGGGTGTAGGGAGGTGCAGGTTAAGGGTACAAAGCTCCCTTTGGATGGGAGAATTCCCAAAATCTATTATTCATCACGATGACTCTAAATAATAATAATGTATCATATACTTGAAAGCTGCTGAGAGCAGATTTAAATATTCTCATTACAAAAAAACCCATAAGTGTGTGAAGTAAGAGACATGCTAATTAGCTTTAATCACGTTGCAATGTGTACATATATCAAATCTCCACTGTACACTATCCGTACTGCATGGATAATTTTATTTGTCAATTATGCTTTAGCAAAGCTGGGACAAAAGTAATAAAAAATTGAAATAAATGAAAATAAGATGTCCAACAACTGATGAATGGTTCAAGAGAATGTGGCCCCTGCATAGGAGAGAGTATTACTCAGCGATAGAAAGGAATAAATTATTGACACAATCTACCACATGGATGAACCTTGAAAATATTATGTTAAGTGAAAGAAGCCAGTCCAAATGACCACCTATTGTATGAGTCCATTTGTATCAAATGTCCAGAAGAGGCAAAAATACAGAGACAGAAAGTAGATTAATGGTTGCCTAAGGCTTATAGACAGGAGGTAGGGGTTAGATGATGATAAGGAGCAGGAGCTGCCAATGAGCACAGCATGATGAAAATCTTTCCAAAGTAGATAGTGGTGATAGTTGCACAAATGTGAATATACTAAAAGCCATTGAAATGTACACTGTAGGCAGTTGTGTGTACCTCAGCAGGGAAGGACGCGTTGAGGTTGGCAACCCATTAAGGACAGTAACTACCATGGCTTCCAGTGCTTTGGCCAAACCTCAGATGCATGGCCTCTTGGCCAGGCGCCTGCGGATTCATATTGTTGGAGCATTTGTTGTATCCCTGGGGGTTGCAGTTTTCTATAAGTTTGCTGTGGCTGAACCAAGAAAGAAGGCATATGCAGATTTCTACAAAAATTATGATTCTATGAAAGATTTTGAGGAGATGAGGAAGGCTGGCGTCTTTCAGAGCGTCAAGTAATTTTGAAATACAAAGAATTTCTTTGGGCTGATTTACATAGACATCTGTCACTGACCAGTGTTCCCGAGCTATGAATATGAGTGATAAATAAACTATTATTAAATTCAAAAAAAAAAAAAAAAAGAAATGTACACTGTAGATGGGTGAATTCTATGGTATGTGAATATCTCAGTAAAGCTGTGAAAAATTTTAAATGAAGGATCAATGAGAAGCTATAAGACCAAAGAAGTACTTGATATTGGTACATACTGTAATCAGTTCCTAAGATACTGAACACCTGCTGTATGCAAACTATAATCTATAAAATTAGGAAGACAATTCATGTGCATAACAATTCTATGACATTGCATGAGTCATTTGGTGCATGCTGTGGATGTCTGATGAGCAAGGAAAAAGTTGATAACATTTTTTTTTTTTGGAACAGGCATTTCTTCCATTTTTCTAAGTGAAGGAGAGCAATCAAGTTGCCTAAAATTAAAATCTTAATTCTTCAGCCCTTGGCTCTATTATGGAAAGAAGCTTCGTAAACACAAGGCTGTGATCAGAATCTATGGAAATCCTGAGAGAGTATCAAACACAAATGAGTTGCCACAGGATATTTCCATACAGAATTAAATACTAGCCTTTTTAAGGTTAACAAATGATTTATTTATAAGTACAGACTCTCTTTGGGGGAAAGGTTAAAAATTATTTCAATTCTAAGATGTTTCTAAGTTGTAGCTTTTGTCTATTATCTCAAAGGGAAGACATCAGTTGGGAGACTTCATCTTAGAAGATAAAAATCTGAGGTGAATCATTCTCATTCTAATAATGAGGTAAGAACATCCCAGGTATCTCTATTTAGTGAGCATCTGGACAATATCCAACCTGCAAAGAAATTAACAATTCTGTTCAGTAAGAGCACATTATTTAACTCACCAGAGTAATTTAAGATAACACAATGTGGTTCAAATCTGCATGGAAATTTATCAAGTGAAAGCATTTCTTCTTTAAGAAACACTTGCTGGCAATAGAGATGGAAAAAATTCATGTCAAATTGGGAGCACGTTGTGAGAATGACCCTTACTGGTTCTGTAACCATGTGCAAATTAGTTCCCTTCCAGATCATTAGGGGAGGTGATTTCCAAAGACTTCAAGCCAGTTCTAAGGTTTGATAGCAAAGAGTAGCAGTTCTTAATTTTTATATGCAGGAGTAGCTTAAGTTGACCATCCAAGGGACTATTACAAACTAACCAACACACAGAAGTGATCAACAGAAGGAACCAGACCTACTGTACTGATGATACAGACATTTGGTGCATGTCCAGTCTATGAAAATTAAGTCAACTTAAGGAGGTGGTCAGTGTTGGAAGGTGATATAGATATATAGATAATGCATATTTTTAGAGATAACATATATAAAATGTATAATTTATGATATATCTTATAAGAAGATATATACTATATATGTACACTGTAAATGGATGAATTGTATGATAGGTGAATGTCTCAGTAAAGCTGTTAAAATTTTTACATGTGTGTAATATATATTCATTATATATAATATGTATTATATATTTATATATATAAATTATATATTATGTATATTATATATAAATTATATATTATAAAATATATAAATATATAATTTATATGTTGATAAGTGATATAAAAATAAAATATTTTATATTTTATGTATTTTAATTTATAATTTTTACATATTGATATTTGTGATTCATATACCTGTAACATACGTGGTATTATACATATATATAGGTAAGTGATTTTTCAACCAGTGTGCCACAGCACACTGGTATGCCCGGAGAGGATCTTAGGTGTGCAGTAAAAAATTTTTAAAGATCAGTAATCAAATTATTTTCAAAAGAAGTTCAAGGCACAGTAAGTACATTCTTTTTGTTGTTTATTCTTTTTTGTCTTGATCAAGGTAATTTAAGTGTGCCACTGAAGTTTAACTATAGGTTCAGAGTGTGCTGTGAGATAAAAAAGGCTGAAAAACACCGATTATCTGTACATAGATATCTTGACTAGGCCCTCAGTAAATCTGCAGTGGAAAAGAACCCCTAACAAAAGCCAGCTGTGCTGTCAGACCCACAGAATCGGCACTCACTTTCCTTCCGAAAGTTCCTCTAACACCCTCGCGTTCTGTCTCCATTTGACACATCCTCCATGGTAGACAGGAAGGAAGAGACACGGCATCCTCTTTTTATCACCATGTGCTGGATGGTTATCTGAGATGCGAAATCAATGGGAGAGAAAAAAAATCAAACCAATCGCCAGATCATCTCTTCATAATCTCATACTTGCAATGTTACCTAAGCAGTGATTCTGCTACAAAGAGAAGTTGGAGGGTCTTACTAGGGATTTTTAAGAGGACTTTATTTCTAAGTGAGACCTGCCCTCACCTGGACCAACTGCCAGGAAGAGTTGTACTATTCAGTCATTTAATATCTTTAATTCGCTTCCCTCTAAGAGTCACAGCAAAACTGAGACTCTCCCACTCATACAACACAGAGTGGACTGGACTCTAACAGGCAATAATTGGCTTCTGCCCCTGCTGGGGTGCTCAGTGGCCTTGGAGTCCTTCATTCCTGGTGTGAACAGCACCTACCCGAGGGTCTTCCCAGAGGAGCCTGTTTTACTCCGTGGCCAGCACCGTCCCTGTGATGACTCTGTCTTCCATCTACATCTCCAGGGCTTTCCTTGCTGATTCTGGTAAGTGCTCACAGCAGCAAAGAGCATTAAATTTAAAATTACAGGGGATTCTTCTTCCTGTAACTTTGAAATTACTTGGCCCACGCGTTCTCTTAGGAAGGGCATAGAGTAGAACTCACTATTCCCTAGTGCTCTAAACGGAGGCTCTGCTCTGAACGTGTTTGGGAAGGAATGAGAGGAAAAGAAAAGAAATAAACAATTATTAAGCCTCTGAATGCCAGGGCATTTTATCGTGTATGCCAACATGATAAAAGGGAGCGTCTCTATACAGCAAGATAGCAGAGGATTTTTCTCCTCTTCTCTGAATTTTCTTAATTTTCTATGAAGAATTGTGTTCGGGGATAAAATTTTTAAATTGAGTAGATGGGAATATTCCAAACAATGAAAGGAACTCTCACTATCCCTAAAAATAATTGCACTAGCTTTTTAGTTTTTTTACCAGTTTCTCTCCTAATCACTGTGGGTATAAAACAAACAGTGATAACTAAAACTATTATGAATTTTTTTGCTGATTTTAATCTTGGTTTTTGTTTCCTGGACGTTTCTTTAGAAACCTTGAGCCTTCCTGCTCTTCTTTTCGATTATTGGAGGGGGAGTTCTGCCAGGCTCCCCCCTCCCTAGGCCCTCGGTCCTCTTCTGGACCAAGGAAGGATCTCTCTTCCAAGAAGTATCTGGGACTGGATACTATGAATAAAAAGTCTCTTCACACCCCTGGAAGAGGCCTCCACTCCCCCAACTGAGGGATTTCCATCTCAAACATCAGAGAAGGGCTAAAGGGGGTCCCCCACAGTTTCAGCCTCCTCAAAGTTCACAGCACCAATGGCCACGTCGCCATTCTGCTCACTCAGGTGAGAGGTTTGGATAACCATGGACCTTCTGATGTGAGCTTGCTCTTGTATTCCCAAAGAAAGAGAACTTGGAGCCAGTTAAGGCAAAACTTAAAACAAGCCAGTATTAATCTACAAAATAAAGGCTAAGGGGAGAGAAGAAGGGGGTGTACATTATTTAGAAACATTTTTAAAACTGCAGAAGGCTAATTCGTAGAAAAACTAGAACTCCCTGTGTTGGAGGCAGACTCCTGGGTGCCACCATACCCAATACTTCAAATGGAGTCCCCTACAGCATAAGTAGGACACAGAGTAATTAAAGCTTTTAAAGATACAACCAAGCTATACCAGGATTAAACAATATCTATAGGAAGAAACTTGGGAGGTATTAATCTCTCTAATAGGAAAAGGGAATAAGTCTTTGCCAAGGCAACACTTTCAGTGAAGAAAGAAAATGATTCAAAAAGCCTAAGGAAATTGTAAGATCCCAGCTGCAAAAGAAGATGACCCTAGTTCTAGAGAAAGCCAGGTTGAGGCTGCTGCGTACTAAAATTCTTTGTAATAAGCAGAGACCTCCTAGCCTAAGTCCGCATCCTGGATGATATCATGTGCCCTCGAAGGAGGGGTCTTCTCCAGTGAAAGAGGTTTTGAACATTTATAGACCCAAACCCCTCAGCACCAGGTAGGGTTCAGAATTCTGAAATTTGGGGATTTTAGAAAAGAAATTTAGTGCACAATCAGCTACCTTATACATATGCGATATCCCCAGTGAGATCTGGGGCCACGCTCCATTAATGTTTCTCAAACAAAACATATGAAGATTCACAAGAGGAATAAATACAGAGGATAGATGATAGATAGATAGATAGATAGATACTCACATCAGTTCAGGTTTTGCTGCCAGATAAGTTATGGGGAAAAGGGATTTAATTTGATGAGGTTTTTGAAATTCAGAAATGTGACTAAGGGATTGCAGACCTGAACTTTTTAAATGTCTTCTTTTCTAGCAGAGACTGAAAACCAGGTCTTACATATCTCCCCTAGTGTGTGGCTTATGACTGAATTTAATTGGTTAGTTCTCAGACTGTGGGCCTCTCTCCCATTTGCTGGTAACAGCTCCAAAGCCCTGGACACCCGGGAGGACCAAACTAAAAGAACAAGCTCCTCTGCTCAGATCAATCTCAGCCTCTTTTACGTGAAGGAGTTAAAAAAAATTCTATTGGAAACCAAGAAGAAAGTAGAGTTGGAGGAGTGAAGTATAAAAACTTACCTGTCAGGTACGATGAATTCTACTCTGGTGACAGGCACCCTGATAGCCCTGACTACAGCATTATACATTTCACCTTGAGGGGAAGTCCTGCCAGGCTACCCTCTCCCTAGGCCCTGGGTCCTCTTCTGGACGAAGGAAGGATCTCCCTTCCAAGAAGTGTCTGGGACTGGACTTACGCCCTCTTAAAATTTTAAAAATGTTTTAAGTTCTTTCTTGTTTACTTTTGACATGTTATTTTTCCCAATTCTGAGCATTTGTATCGTTTAAGCCATCTGAAGATTACAAAAGCCAAGAATTAGAGTTTCACAATAGTATCTTGTTTGGGGATTGGGTAGCAATCCTGCTAAAATGACAAGGACGCCCCATTTGGGCCCTGTAATTGTTCGTTCTTGTCTCTTTGAATGTACTGGCCTGGAGACAAAGGCAACACATGGTAGGAACAGCAGTTGCCATCACATGCCTACAGCGGACTCAATCCAGTCCCCATCTACCCCGGGACAGGCTTCCACGCAGGGCCCCATGCTGGCAGCAACAAGCCACTTCTCACCCACAGCTGCCAGGCAGGCCGCTTCCTCACAGACCCGCCTCCTCTTGTGTCCATGCCAGTCACCCCTGCTCCAGCTGGCAATAGAAGTGTCATGTTGTTCTTGAGGTCCCAGGTCCTTCAACACATGGGACAAGGTCATCCTTCTCTCCCAGTCATACAGTATAATTAGTCTTATCTCTCACTCCATGAAGAATAGAGTATAACTTTAAACTTTAAAGCAAGGAGGAAAACATGGGTTTACAGTTTAATGCACAAAGCAACAAGGACGCCAGGAAAGGTGGCCAGAAATAGAACACCAGCACTCAAACACTCAACCCAACTGGATATTTCTGTTCACTGTCACCAAGGTGCTTTCACATAGAGAGTTGCCTGATCTACAAAACCCAACATAAAGACATTTAAATCTAGAGAACAAATAAATTCACTCCCTGATGACAAGATTGCAAGATTTCTCAAAAGTCAACCCAAGGTTGCTTTACTTAGTAAAATGCCTCCAGTATATTTTTTCATTTTACTTTTTTAAAAAGTTCTTCACTGCATAAATGATACATGGACAGAATTTTTAAATGAGAGCAATTAAATAGATGGACAGACCCTAGCTCCAGGATTTGGGGAGGGGGCGCTTGGGACTCCAAACAGAGACAGGCCTGGTTAGAAAGGCTGCCACAGAAGCTTAGAAGGAGACGTGGTGCTGATTCCCTCAGTGTGTGGCTGGAGCTCCTGAAGTCAGTCCTGGGGGCCAAAAGTACCAGGGAGCAGTGGAGTGGGAACCAAGAGGGCAGGCCCCAGAAATCCCAGCCCTATCATCTCCCCGCCATTATCACCGCTTCCTGACTCATCCCTCACCCACAAAGTCAGGCTCCACCCCCTCATCTGTAAGGTCCCTTCCAACTCACACGACCTGTTCTCCCTTCCCAAAATTATTTGTCCTTCCAACTTTCCCAGCTGACAGCTGGCAGATTAACATCCCTCTGTGCTTAGAACATGTCACCCCCTGTACAAGGCACATGCACATTAGGAATCATCAGGACTCCCTATGCCTGTGTCTGAAGGCCTCAGCTCCACATTCAGGGTATTTAGACCTGATGCTTCTTAACCGCGCGTGCACACAAACACGAACACACACACGCACACACAAAGGGTGCCATGGGTCAAATTATGTCTCCCAAAAATACATTGCAAAGTCCTAATGACTGGAAAGTATAAATGTGACCCCTTATTTGAAAATAGGATCTTAAATTGAACTCCACCTAACAAACACAATGCAACCTAATTATTTGTACCCTCATATTAATTTAAATTTCTTTTTTTAAAAAAACAGGGTCTTCAGGGCAGCACCTGTGGCTCAGTGAGTAGGGCGCCAGCCCCATATACCGAGAGTGATGGGTTTGAACACTGCCCCAGCCAAACTGCAACAAAAAATAGCTGGGCATTGTGGCGGGTGCCTGTAGTCCCATCTACTCTGGAGGCGGAGGCAAGAGAATCACCTAAGCCCAGGAGTTGGAGGTTGTTGTGAGTTGTGTGACACCACAACACTCTACCAAGGGTGATAAAGTGAGACTCTGTCTCTTAAAAAAAAAAAAAAAACTAGGGTCTTATGGATATAATTAAGATGTAAGTTAAGGTAAGGTCTTACTAGTTTAGGGCAGGCACTAAACTCAATGTGATTGGTGTCCTTATAAGCCGGAAACACCGACACACAAACACAGAGGGAAGAGGATGTGCAGACTCCACGGGACGCCATGGGTGGCAGAGTCAGAAACTGAAGTGATTGTGCCCACAAGGAATGCCAAGGATTGCTAACAGCAGCAGGAGCTGGGGGCCCTGAGGCATGGGACTTCCGCTCTCCAGAGAAGTGAGAAATACGACTTCAGTGGTTAGAAGTCACCCAGTTTGTGGTACTAGGAAACCAACACAAGTGCCACCAGGCTTTGATCCTCCCTCCGTCTCTTCTCTGCCCTGACAGTAGCATCTGCCTTTCTCCCCCTTCCTATCTACCGCCTCCAGCCCCGGCAGGGAAGGCTGAGGGGTTCTTCCTCCAAAATCCTCCGTGAGTCCTCAGCGGATTTATCTCTTACCTCTGCACAATTTCTCTTCTCCTCACCTGGACTGAAAGTTCCTGAGTATTAAATTTGTGGGATGGACCCGCAGGATGGACCCACAGTGTGTACATGTGGTATCACAGGAAGATATTTGGCCCTTGTCCCAGGTTCCTGGCACGTAGCTCCTAAAGCCCTGAGTGACAGGGGTGACAGGAGCATCTTTCGTTCTCATAAGGCAACTCTTGGCAGGCTGAGCCCCTAGTTAGCTTTAGGGTTGGTGCTGGTCTCCAGAGAGAATGAATGACCTTTGATTACAAGCTTCAAACTTTTAGCCCCAACCTCCAGGGAGGGGACGGGGGCTGAAGGTTGAGGTGCTCACCAATGGCCAGTGACTTAACCAATCATCCCTATGTAACGAGCCCTCCATAAAAAGCCCTGCATGATGAGTTCAGATAGCCTCTAGATTGGGGGACACATTGGGGTGCATCCAGCTCCACAGGGACAGAAGCTTCTACAGTAGGGACCCTTCCACACCTCACCTGTGCACTTCATCATCTGGATGTTCAATTGTATACTTTATAATAAACTATTAGTGTAGGTAAATTGCTTTCCTGAGTTCCATAAGCCATTTCAGCAAATTATAAAGCCTAAGGGTTGTGGGAACACTCAATTTATAGCCTGTCAGCCAGAAGTACAGTTGGCCTAGGACTTACAACTGGTGTCTGAAGAGGAGGCAGACTTGTGGGCCTGAGCCCTTGAGCCTGTGGGATTTGACCTTGTCTCCTGGTAGATAGTGTCTGAATTGAATTAAATTGTTGACACCTGGTTGCTGTCAGAGAATTGGAGAAGGGATATTGGAAAAGACACCACATATTTCAAGTGAGGAGGTAAAAACCTCCCATTTGATATCAGAGAGATGTGAGAAAAAAACCCTCCAATATTCAACAAGCAATTCATGACTCAATAATATCGAAGGATTACTAATTTCAATAAATGATAAGAAAAATACACTGTGACTCTTCATTAGGTATTCCAAAGTATGTGTAGTGTCTCTCATAAAATGAAAGAAACTCTATTAAAAAGGTATTTTATTCTTTATTGTATTTCAGAAAGAAAATGGACCTCTTTTTAAATGTAAAATTCAAGTTAGGATAATTACTGGAAAGTTTGCTATGAAAAATAATGAACTGAATGCTAATATGTAAGGTAACTCATGAAAACCAGTGTAAATTGCCAGAAATACGTTTCTTTGAAGCTAAAATAGTATTTCATATTTGGACAATATGCATTTAAAAAAATCTAAAATATTTCATAGGCAATTGATTTACAATAGAATGTCCAGGGTATCCAGCCAACTTATAGATCCTTCTGTAGTAGGAGAGTTGAGTGGACATTTATCAGTAGACTAGTACCAATGACCGACTGATTTACCCACATGCTGACATTTTTCTCACTTAATTATTTCAGGCATACTGCAGATCTTAGAAGCAAATATTTTAGAGCTAGAGAAAAACTCTGAAATTTCAATCATCTGATCTCGTGCCCGGCATAGAATACCTTCCACTTCCTCCCTGAATTAGCCATCAAACCTTTGCCTGAGTTCAGCAGAAAACACTCTCTGCTTTAAAAGGCACCTATTCCATTGCTGGGTTAGAACAAATGAGGACCGTGGAGCCCATTCCAAATGGTAAGAGAAGCCTTTCAGCATGATCCCCTGTCCTTGAGCTTTCAAATCCCAGCAGGACTATTTCACGTCAGAGAAAAGATGAATAGCAATTCTTTACCAGAACTGGTTTCAGTGCTCAGGTTAACCCTCTCATTGCAGTAAACCCCCAAGTCCTAGGAACCATTTCTCTGACAGTGCTTCTTGGCAATTCCTTCCACATGAGGTAACTTCCAAGCATCACCAGTAAGATCAGAACACCCTAAAAACACCCAGGAAACGGTCTTTGCTCTGCCCATCATCATATTCCACTCACACGAAGGCTTTGAGAGTGGAATGACTGGGGTCCAGTGGCTTAACCTTAATGGATTTAAGCATGACTGCTCTTGGACCATTTCAGAGGCATTCAGATATTAACCAGGGGAGTAGCAGACATCTTTTTACCTTAAAATGAGGCCTTATGTAGGATACGTTATAAAGAAAAAGGCTAACAGTCCCTGTATTTGTTTTGAATGCTACATAACAAATTACCAGAAATTTAGCAGCTTAACACAACACATATTTGTTATCTCACTATTTCTGCAAGTTAAGAATCTGGGCACACCTTGGCTGGGTGCTCTGCAGGGTGGTGACCGATGTATCAGCCATGGCTCAGTTCTCTGGAAGCATGATTAGCAACAAATCTTCCTCCAAGCTTACTGAGACTGTTGGCAGAATTATTTTCTTTGCAGCTGCTCAGCTCCTAAACATAGCCACTCTCAGCTCCTAAAGGCCACTCACAGTTCCTTGCCACATGGCCCTCTCCATTCATTGCCTTCTCACAACGTGGTCAATTATTTCTTCAAAGCCAGCAAGGACAAAGGAGCAAATCTGCTAGCAAGGAGTCTTACATACCCTGATGTGTTTACCAAGCAACATGCCCATCATCTTTGCCATATACTATTGGTTAGAAACAAGTCACAGACTCACCCACACACAAGGAAGGGGTTTACAATGATGTGAACACCAAATGTAGGATTGATGGGGGGTCATCTTAGATTCTTTCCATCACAACCTCAAGAATTGATATTGTTTTAAGCACCCCACTAATGTTGATATTTAACCAGGCTCTGTTACATTGTAAGAGGATGCAGCAGAGGACCTCTCTCTACTGTATCTCCACCTTAGAATCTCATGGGGTGTTTTCAGAAATCCTACAGTAGGGCAGCACCCCAAACCAGCTGAATCAGAATATCTATCTGGGTGCATTTTTTTTAAACACCTAAAGTGATTCCAAAGTGCACCCACGCCTGAGCGCTACTGTTTTACCGGAACAGTGAGGAACCCAGAGTCAATCTTAGTGGGAACAAAGGTCATCCTTGGGGGCCAGCTTGAAAAACCAAGCAGAAGTTTCCCAGGTGACATGGAAAAGTGGCAAGAGACTGAGGCAGGAACAATTTTAGCAACTTAATGAAGCTGGTAGATTGAAAGAAAGGAAAGGATTTGAGATATACTTAGAGATAACATAGATAAGACTTTGTGTCAAAGGTGAGGCTAACCAAGATGGGATAATCTCGCATGATGTCCAGATGTTGGTTTCAGACACCTGGGAGAGCATGGGAGCCACTGACTTTAAAAAGGGAGTCAAGAGGAGAAACCAGTTGGAGGATAAGGAAGGTGGAGATGATGCTGAGCTCACTTCTAGAGATGAAAATTGCACATATTTCAAAAGGTATTTTAATTTAACTTGTGTTAGTAGTGTCCCATTGGCTTGCTAAATTTAATATAGATTGGGCATTGCCAACATTTTCCCACGTATTCCTCTATCCTCCTCTATTTTCCATAGCACTCAGTTGTCCAGCACAAAGTCTTGTAAATTCCATATCTAATTTTCTGTCACCCCCCCCAAAAGGTCATTTATTCTTTTACTAGTGGTACAACCACTTGAATGACCCCTCCTTTCACTAAATGTCAAGTGAATGCTTTGCAAAATGTTAAGTATTAAAATCTTAATATGTGTTGATTTAGCTATTATTGGGTGTAAAGCTTTTTAGAACTATAAAAATTGAAGTGTTTTTTTTTTTTAAATGTGTTCAACTTGAGCTCCTCAGTACCACTTTCTGAAGACTCCCACTGAAAAGGAGAAAAATCTTAGTTCCCTGAAGCTTTCTGAATGAGTCACCAGGCTTAAGAAAACAACCAGGTTAAAACTATTTCATTCCAAGATGCACCCTGGGGCTGAAACACAACTATTGACAGTACAATATTGTTCCAAAGTAGGAAATCTGAGATGTTTTAGACTTCTGTAATCTTGGTAACAGTCAAATATTGATAAATGAACATTCTAAAATTTATGGAAGTTAGAGTTGTAAGCTATGTTACATGGTGGTTAATTATCCAACTGGCCAATGTCAACATTCATTTGCTTATCTAAATATAAAATCAGAAGTCTGACTAGTGTTAAATCTTGAAAGAATTAATGTCACCATGTTCTTCTTAGCAATGTATCACAAGAATGGAAGAAAAAGTATCCAATGTACACACCCCTATTATGAAATTAATTTATAGTTTTCATATGTAAGCTATAACCTAATAATAGCCTAAGAATACGGGGAGAGGGGAGGGAGAGAGGAGGGGGAATGGGTGGAGGGAGGGGGATTGGAGGGATCATTTCTGTGGTTTATCTTACAAGGGTACAAGTGAATCTAAGAGTAGAATATGAACGTTTTAACACAATAAATAAGAAAATGACATGAAGGCTATGTTAACCAGTTTGATGGAAATGTTTCAAATTGTATGTGAAAACACCACACTGTACCCCAGAATTGCATTAATGTACATAGTTACCATTCAGTAAAAAAAAATAATAATTTATGTTACCTTAAAGTTTTGCATAAAGACTTCTTCACACAGTCTTGAAGTGCTATCAATTGCTGACCTTTAATGATTCAATGAAAAGAAGATTGTCATTATTGCCTCCCTGTCGTAAACAGTCACCATAATAAATGTTTAATAAAAAATTCATAACTCAGCCTTTATATTCTAGTCATTTTCTAGGGCACTCGATCTTAAAATATAATCATTTGTCAGATTATATAAAATATACTCATTATGCAGAAGAGAAGAAATGTTCTTTCTAAAATTAAAAACATATTATGTAGACCAAAAAAAAAAAGATACTGAACATAGCACCTGAAGGCCTTTGAAGATAAGAAAATAGCTGTTGTTATTGTTTTCTCTGTATTTATGAAAATAAAACATTTCAAAAATTCAATTTCAGGCTTTAAAAGTGATCAAGGAAGATCTTTAATGTGAAAAGAATTCCCCAAAAAGCTACTACTAACTGAAACCTCTTAGAAAGAGTACAAGCTGTGGTGATACATCCACATCTTCATTATAAATGATATTTTTCAGTATCCAGAAGATACATTTTGTCATGGAAGAAAGTGGTGTTTATAGACAATATCAGTTTGGGTTAAAAAAAAAACAAATCTTCCCATTAACTTAGATGAATATTGTACCCTGAATGCTCCATAAATTAGGTAAATATAAATTATTGAGAAGTCAAAGTGAAAAATCAATCCCATAAAATTTTTCATTTGTAAAACACTTTATATTTTCCAAGCCCCTTTGTAGCAGTTTCACATTTTATCTTAATAACATCTCTATGATGGGTAGATGTTTGTTACTCAGAAAAAGAGTAGAAATGAGATTTTAACTAAGAGTTAAGCCAACATGCTTAGCAAACTCCCTCCTGTGGAGTATGTCAAGGTGAAACCATGCAGAGCTAGTTCCTATATAATCAAGATAATCATTCACTCCAAAATGACTCTTTCTAAGGCCATTGGGGAGCTACTATACATAAAAATCTATTTCACAGCTTCTTCCTGCTCACCAAACAGCCAAGTCACCCAAGAGAGTCACTCGGGTGACTCTCTGATTCACTCTTCAACCAGAAGTAAATAACTAACATCATGAAAGAAAAAGACATTGTCTATCTCTAACATTTCATTTGCAGGAGCATTAAACGTTCCTCTACATGTGACAATCTGCTTCTTCACAACCATTTCTACTTCTCTACTTTATCCTTTTCTCTGCAACTTAAAAAAGATGCAGAGCACAGGAGAGCCCTGGGACACTTTTATTTATTTAGACTTCAAGAACAATAACATTTAGACAGAATCAAAACAGAATAGCAATTTTATGATTTTAAAAAAAGAATGCTTTTAGGCAAATACACATATGAAAATATGCTCAACATCATCTGTCATTAAAGAATTTCAAATGAAAAAACAATGAAATGCACCTACATTCCTAGCAGAATGGCCAAAATCCAAATCACTGACAACATCAAGGGCTGACAGGAACATGGAGCAACAGAAACTCTCATTCACTCATTCTAACTCCAGTAAGAATCCAAACAATCCAGCCACGAAAGTTTACAGGTTCTTATAAAATAAATACACTCTCTCCTCTCTCGGCTCAGCACCCATACACAGTGGTTAGGGCACCAGCCACATACACCAAGGCTGGTGGATTCAAACCCAGGCTGGGCCTATTAAACAACAATGACAACTACAACAAAAAATAGGTGGGCATTGTGGAGAGCACCTAAGAACACCCATTAGATTTAGAGGTCTAAAGATGGCTAGCAAGTACCAAGAATGCATCCCCATTCTAAACTACCACAGTAAGTGAAAATAGTCTTTTTAAAAAATAAACAATTATTTTATTTATTTATCTATTTATTTTTGAGACAGAGACTAACTCTGTCACCCTGGGTTGAGTACCATGACTTCATCATAGCTTACAGCAACCTCAGTCTCCTCAAGAAATCCTCTTGCCTCAGCCTCAGAGTAATCTTTCACTTGGGTTCCTTCCTTGGCCTGTTTTCTTCCAAAGGGCAGGAATGATGTCTCATTTATCTCAGACCCCAGCACTTCATCTAGTACCTGGAACAAGAAATTCAGCAAAGGTATATTGATTCTAACTAAACTGAGACCTGAAGTTTCCCTTTCCATATAAGACGCTAAAAGATAAATGCCTAAGCATTTCGGTCTCTGGGCTTCTTGACACCCTGACTCTCCAACCCCTCTAATCCAGAATTACTCATGTTCAGCTTTGTAGGATCACAAGGTGAATCACTTTCCTCACTTTTTGGAACTACATGTATCATCTTTCCAGTAAAACAGTTCCTTTCTCTTTAACAAAATCCATAATAATAATAACAACTACACAAACAATAAACATCTGTGGAGTACTTTTTACTCTGTGCTTTAATACTCACCACCTCCATTAAATACTAATAACAGCTACTAAAATGACTATTTTTATTTTCCCTGTCTTATAGGGAGAATACATGACTTGCATAAAAATCACTCACCCTTAGAAAAAGGTTCCCTCTGGATTCACTAAAATCCTCTAGCTTCAAATCCTAAATGTCTTTCTCTCTACCACACTAGCCGGGGAGGCCCACAGAGATTTGGGGTTTATCATTTTATGACTCCAGGCTTCTGAGTAATTAGGATTTTGCTAGATCTCATTTATCATGCTGGTCTCTGCTGCTGGAGCTGCTGAGGGTGGATATTAATTAGCCATTTCAAGGGATTCAATTCAAATCTAGAGAGTGAGATGATTTCTTAGACTTTGGGGGGGAAATGTTCAGTCTCACACCTGAATACACTGAGGAGGGAAGAGATTTTTTTAGGTATCAGAGATCAGGATTGAGTGTAAAGTACAGAGTTTCCATATACTCCCTGGCCCCATACATGCATAATTCACTCCATTATCAATATCCCCCACGAGACTGGCACATTTGTTACAATCAATGAATCTACACTGACATGTCACTATCATCCAAAGTCCAGGGTGAGTCCCTCCTTACATTCGCATCACTAAGGCTACTGGGGTTGGTGGCAGGTTCTGCTTTACCAGCTTCTGATGATGCTGCAACTGACCGAATAACCCACATCCTGGGGGTGTAGAAATAAGGACAAAAGTAATGAGTCTGTCCCTATTTTCCCCAACTTTTCCAAATGCGTATTGCCGCTGCTAACGCTCTCCTGTCTCTCAAATCTGAGCCAACAACTCAATTTTCCAGGTCAATATCAGATGGCCCAGAATAAAAAAGCAAGAGCAAATGAACAATTTCATTCAAAGCAAATCGAGCAAAGCTGTGCCCCGAGCTTTTTTTCTTCTTCTCCTTAAAGGTTTTGAACATCTTTCAATATTTCAAGTGGATAGGAGCGTGGGATTGTGTTCTTTGATTTTACGCTATTTAATTCAGCTCATTTCCAAAATTCAGCTGTCAGGAGGGAAGTGGACTCAAAAGCAAGACACGGCTGGATAAGAGGACAACTCGGGACCAGTAAATTGGGGTATAATGAAAAATTGGACAGGGCTGGAACAGGGGGCCAGTGAGGGATGGCCAGAACTCCACCCAATGGTCTAAACTAGTGTCCAAAGAAAGTGGCTAGCTGAGGTTTGGCCTTAGAACTCTAATCAGGCAGCCGGGAAAATCAAATCATGGGTAAGCCTATGGGTTAGCAGATCATGCTGAATCGGGCAGAGCCGCATCACCATCCTGGAGAGAGGGGAGAAGAGTACAGCATTGTGAAGGGCATGGCCATGGGGCCAGAGAAATGCAACATGAAACGCAGCTTTGCCCCTGCTCAGCTGTGTTACTGGGGCTCCTGTAACCTATTTCTCTTCTACATTGAGAGATGCCCACCTTTTCTGATTGTTGTGAGAATTAAAGAAAATGTTCATAAAGCAGCTCATGCAAACAAGCATGAAATGAATGCAGGAAATTAGGATTATTATAATGATCTGTCTTTTTATCACAGCCACTAACAGGAGCTGGACACACACAGCGAGCACAGAAGGAGGCCGGCGCAACCCGCAGGAATGGTCTCAGAAGTGGCATGTGCAAACCTGCAGGGGGATTCATTCCCTGGGGACATGAAGCACTGTACATCGCCCCGAGGGTTGGGGGTTGAATCTTAAACACAGACACACAAAACCACCAAATAATACATAAGAGCTGTCATTATTGCTTCTGTTAATAATATCCTCCAGTAGCGTCTCTTGAAGATAAATTCTAGCTCAGTTAGAAAAGGAGAGATGGATGGGGAAGTGCAAGGTGCAGCCACTTCTATAAATCATTTCTGACAAAAAGGGATGTTTAATGTGAAACTCGCCACTATAACCACCTCTGATCACAAACTCCTTCCAAAGGCACAGAAAATAATTAGAAATTAAGATAAAAGACTGTCCGCGGAGAGAGTGTAGGTTCTGACATATTTCCCTTAAAATTTTTAAAAGTATTTCAAATTGTATATAGAAGCAGCACTCTGTAACCCATGATAGTATTAATATACACAGCTATGATTTAATTTTTAAAAAAAATTTTGACGTGAATTATTTTGAACGAGTCTCCACTTGGAAGAGGGCACCGTCAATACAAACACTTGGTACTTACTTCCGACATCTGTGTCCAGCACTGACAAATGTTCCTTCAGCAAAGAGAAGCTGGGAACGCGAGGAAGATAAAATTCAAATAAGTTGATTTTGTAGCTCTGCTCAAAGAAGCTAAAATAAATACCTAAAAAAGTTAAGAGAGAGTGAACATCCCTCTAAGCGTGGAGAAGTAAATTTCATTTTCTCTATGCCACTCCCAGCTCCAACTGAAGACAATCAAAAACTTAGTAAGTGACAGGATCTATAAAAATGGTAAAGGCAGCCGACAAACGAAGTCAGCACAGAGACACGGGAAGAGAGAGGATCTAAAGCCAGGGGATAAGAGAAAATTTGTTCCATGAATTTTGTGTCCTCTTTTCTAAAATTACTATACAGAGTGGCCTAGAACTGCAGCAATCATCTGTGGAAACATAAATCGTATTTACGTATACAATTTTCCCAGTCACTTCCTGCTTTTGCTCTCAAATAATCAGGTTGGACAGCTAGAGAGCAAGGAATGCAATCTGCCAAGAAAATGCCTTCAGAAAGAAACTGATAGGCAGTTATTATCTTGGGAAAAGCTGATATTTTAGTCAGGGTTCTTCAGAGAAACGGAACCAATAGGATAGGAGATATAGATAGATATAGATTTAGGTTTAGATATAGATATACACAGTGAGGAGATTTATAATGGGAACTGGTCATGTAGTGATGGAGGCCAAGAAGTTCCACAGTCTGCCACCTGCAGAAGGCTGGGAAACCCCGTGGTGTAGGGCAGTCTGAGTCCGGGGGACCAAGAACAAGGAAAGTTGGTATCTGAGGCAGGAGAAGACGATGCCCCAGCTCAAACAAATTCACCTTTCCTCTGCCTTTTTTTTTTCTATTCAGGCCTTCCATGGATTGGATAATCCCTGTTCTCACTGGGGAAGGGATCTTTACTTACCCTATTGATTCAGACGCTAATCTCTTCTAGAAACTTCCTCACAGACACACCCAGAAGTCATGTTTTACCAACTATCTACAAGTCCAGGAAAATCATTCAAGTTGATGCGTAATGTTAACCATCACAGCTGGTAATAGAATTTCTCATAATGTGGTTTTCATTGCTTTCTGGGATATAGAGGTTAAAATTCTGAAGTGGCCCAAGAAAATCCAAAGAATGAATAGAAGACCATTTTCAACTGGGGGAGAGGAACAGAGAGCCGTGGCTGTTCCACAGCTAAGGGTGAAATCGACTTGTCTAATGACAATGTTAAAGTTGATTGATGCAGGAAAATCTCCTCTGCTGTGTCCACTGTAAAATCCTCAGTGAAATCTTAGTCCACCAGGTTTCTGGGTAAGTCATTCTTGTAGGAGACAACAAAAGGATGCTGGGTTTGCATCCAGCAGGCCACAGGATGAGCACCAAGGAGGCAGCTGTGGCTTCCGGAGCTAGAGGGTAAGAGCAGAGCTGTCTGGGTGACGGAATGTTGGGGATCCCCAGAGCCTATCCACAGGCATTCATCCCATACCTGGTACATGCTTAGCAGGAACCTTGCTGACAAACATGGAGAAACAAAGGAAAAATAAGACACAGAAGGACAGAAATGAAAATCTCAAACCAAGAAAAAACCCACTCACAAAGCACCCACTGGAGTAGATAACAAAACTGCAGAATGAAACCTGGGTTTTCCAAATCTCTTAACTCAGAAAGCAGCCTATTCATTTGCATAGCATGGAAATCTGAACAAATAGTCACTTTTTTTCTACAAATATATCGACATGAAAAATTACCCTATTTCTTTCACTCGTCTGCTGTGCTTTATGTCTGGAAGTCTTTTCCATCCCATGCTCAACTCTCTCAGCCTTTCTTACTTTCATGTTTCTGTCCTGGAGCATAGAGGGGTAATGGAGTCATGCATTTGGGGGTGTATTTCTGTCTCATAACATTGCTGCTTTCCATGAGAGGATTGTCAGATATAGGAATAAAAGAGAGACTTTGTCAAAATAAGGAGAGACAGTACAGTGTGCCTCTCATGGAGTCTGTTTTGGGCTAGAAGTTGTGAAGGAGTCATAAAATGTTATAATCCCTTCTTTTAATAAATTGATAGTCTTTTGTGTAAATGTTGGTACTATGTAAGAATAACTCTGTAATAGGTAGTGAAATTTACTCATTCTTGGATTTTTCAGGTAACATCTTGGGCACAAATCCAAACAAAACCCACAAACAACAATATCTGCATAAAAACAAGAATATTAATTCCATATAAGGCACAGAACTGACCAAAAATAAGTTTATATTCATAAACCTAAGATACAACACTATATTAGAGAAACAAAAAACAATACAGGCACATTTCTTAGGTAGACATCTGGCCAAAAGGAAGCTATAGGTGGAATTTCAAGTGCAATATCTTTCCAACTTGAGAATCTGAAGCTTCCATGGTGCCATCTCATTCCTGCTTCTACTGACAGAATACATTTGTAATTGGTAAAGACATAGCAGTCACCCCTTTTGGCTGGGAGGTGGGGTGTTTGGTATTCATGAATGGTCCAGTGGCTTTGATTTTGTCTGTGACAAAGTTATGAAGAGGTCTTGCTTTGTCTTATTTTATCGTGGCCTCAGAGATGCCTTGTCAGAGGCTATTGTTCTGTGGGATGGTTTCTGGGAGAATCTCAGGAGCTGGCTGGGAGAGACAGGCCGGCTTCCACATGCCGGGGCATGCTCTTGTTTCCCTCTCAGTTATTCTAACTAGAATTCTGAAGAACTATTCCGATGATTTAGAACGTCACCTTCTTCTCCCCTGAAGAGCTGAATGGAATCCCAGACAAAATTTCAGAAAAAAGTCATCATTCATTTGTTCAACAAGAAGTTGAACATATTTGTCAACATACTTGTCAGCTTCAGTTTTTGGAATATTCTACTGGGCATTGTTCTATGTGCTGGGGCTCTGACATTGAACAGGATAGACAATGCGTGTACACCAGGGCATCTTACATTTTAATTAAGGGAGACACACAAACGAGGAAACAAACGAAGAAACCAAATTTAGATAAGAGTCCTTGAGATCTACCATCACAAAATTGCCCAGAGTTCTAATAGCACCCCATCTCAAGAGGATCCCTGCTTCCTCAAACCCTCACACCACCCAACCAAAGCCCAAATCCTTTAAGGTCCCTCCTCCTACCCTCTTACTGGGCCGCCTCTTATTCCCATGGTGTGTGTTCTCCCCGACTGCAACAAGTAACAAACAAAACTAGCTCAGCCGCAGTAGTGGTTCTGGGGATTTGGGGCAAAGCAGCATTAATGGGGCACCGCAGGTAAAAAGCCTGAGACAACAGTAGGAAGTTCGGGCTTAAAATGGTCACAAAATACTAGATCCTGTTAGATTTTGTTTTTGTTTTTGTATTTTTATATAATAATAATAACAGCTACCTTACTTGGGCCACTGCCCCATCTCAGGCACTGTGCTGTATCTCCTTGAATCTCTACAGTGACACTGTAAGGTAGATTCTATTATCTTCCCCCACCATACAGATGGAGAAACTGAGGCTTACCAAAGTAATTTGTTCAAGTTCACACAGCTCATAGGGGATGGAACCAGCTTTAAACCCAGACATCGTGCTGACCTCTCTCCTAGTTATTTCCTTTCCAAGAGGGTTAAATTTAATAGTACTATATTTCTAAACTTTCTTGACAAATATGTTCAAGGTGAAAGAAGTGACCTTCAAAACCCAGAAAGAAGAATTTCAACATCTGTTCAGAGTGTCCCCGAGAACTCCAGGCCTCTGCCAGGGCAAATCCTTGCTGTCTTCAAGGTAGCTTAGTCACTGGCACCAAATTTACATCACAAAACCGGCTCTCAATTGGTATATTTTTTAAAAGCTAAAAGTGACTGCCTTTCTGACTACATAAATGTTCCTCTGGCAGACCGAATATGGGTTTTGTTCCTGCCAAAGGAAAGATCATCCTTTCAATAAAAGCAACAGACTATTTTTCCAACTGTGCTGTGAACATTCCGCAGTCATCACTGAATGGGCTGAATCGACAAACATCTCTCTCTTTCCTGGACTAATAATAACCAGGAACACTTCCATCCAAAGCCAAAGAGTACAGAAAGCTGCAGGATTTGTGCCCCCAAAGAAATCAAAAAAAATGTCAACAATGTAATATGCTCTCAAAACGCGATTCTATTTCTTCTTTCCATTCTGAGGGAAATCTGTGGAAGCTGAATTATTGCTCTCAAATGCCAGACCAGGTGAGCTGCTGACTAGATTATGAGGAAGACTCTGAGGCACTTGGCCTGTATGTAACAGTAAAAACAAGACCAAGAGACAGCCAGTCAGCAGGTTCTTTTCACAAACGTTCATTTGGCCTAACTCTGTTGGAACAATTGGATGTTTACTATACAGGGGTCCTCAAACTTTTTAAACAGGGGGCCAGTTCACTGTCCCTCAGACCATTGGAGGGCCGGACTGCAGGCCCCAGGACGAGTTGGCTGCTAAGCAGAACAGGCAGGGGCGGCAAAAACACCCGGTGGGCTGCCTGTGGCCCACGGGCCGTGGTTTGAGGACACCTGCTGTAGAACAAAGGAAGGAGACACAGGACGATGTAGCAAGGATATTACAGTAGAACCTCCACAGCTGACCACCTCCCCACACTGACCACTTCCCTAAGGTGACCTAATTTTCACAGACTGAACACAGGCCATACGTATGGATCAGTACAGCAGGCCCAGTGTCTTATGTTGACCACCTCTGTCTGTGTATCAGTTTGTCATCATCCCTTGGGAGGTCAACTTACAGAGATTCTACTATAATTTCCTGTTTAGCCCTGACATGAAGGCCCTAACTAAGACAACTTCATACACCAAGGAAGCTAGAAAAATTCCTTAAATAGCCAGATACAGAGACATTTCTAGGAAGAGGACCCCTAGGTACATGCCCATTTCCCATAGGAAGAGTCATTCTTTAAAAGTCCTTTATTTTTCTCTACTAATTCAGTGGCTGAAGGTCGGCCTGTGGACCAGGGTTGGATAATTATTTCCTAGAATCCACTAATCCACATACATATTTACTTAGACCAGCGGTTCTCAACCTGTGGGTCACACAGGAACTGTATTAAAGGGCCACAGCATTAAGAAGGTGGAGAACCACTGATTTAGAGGAAGTAAATAAACACATTATTATATGAGGGTCTATAACATTATTTTACTTCACAAAAAGGCCCTTTCGTTTGAAAAGGCTGGAAGCCACTGGTCTATGCTCCATCTCCCCATTCTGTTACTAACAATTTCATGCAAAACAAAACTCAAAAGCTTACTAAAGTCGGTGCTTGTTAAACAGCAATTTAATTTCCCCAAACGTGTGACTCTCTAAGGAATTTCCAGGTCACTGAAATATGGAAAAATATAATGAAACAGTAGCAGCTGAATTTATTTTAGACAAGGATCATTAGATTCTGTAAGTAAAAAGTAATCTACCTACTGCGTCTTTAATGTGATTCATATTTAAGTCATGTCCAAGAGGGATTCATATATTTATAGTTACATTCACTTGTCCCTGGTTCTAGTACATTAGTTCTCATTCATTAATTCTCCCAGGACAGAAAAGAGGACTCTGAAGTTGTGCGTGCTCCATTTTTCATTATAATATAAACTAAGATAACAAAATATACCAAACCACGCCTATAGATTTGTTCCAAACAGTGTTTCTGAGATTCCGCGATTTAACTTTGAATATTTCAGCTATTAGTTACTCTCTCCTCTCCTTTTGTGTCCTTAAATTTTTCTTCTTAAAATTCATATCCATATTTCCCAGAAACTTCTGGGACTTCTTGGGATTTCCATTTTAAAAAATGCAAAAGGAAATGCACTAAAGCATAGTTATTTCTCTGGATGATGCTATTGGAGTTGTACTAAGGAAACTATATTAAAAACAAAGTGTGGAAATAAATCACCCTAATTCTTTCCATAATAACTTGTAAACACTACAGCTTTAACTTTCCCCACTCGTCAGACATCCGATCTCACACCTTTCACCCAATACTTGTTAAAAAGCACTTGCAATAACCTTTGATGACCGCAGAAATACCCCCGTCTGTTCCTGTTCACACAGACTACACAGGCCAATGGGTCCTTCCACTATCTTCCTTGTCACTCTCTGCAACCAGCAGAGATGGTGGAGTCTGGCTTTTACTTTCTCTGTTTCGTGGCCTCCCTCTGCCACCAGGAAGAAGGACTCGGAGCTTTCAGAAGCAGAGGAGTGACTCCACATCTGCATCCTCCACAGCTGGTTCTTGATCTGCTAAGTGAACCTAGGAAATTCTCTCTTGTCCACTCTTCTTTCCCAAACCTCTTGGTTGCGTTACAGAGGAACTTTGTTTAAAAGAAACACACAAACTGTTATTATTTGCGAAATATCATCCCTGTTGTCGATTCTATTTTTGAGATCAATATTATGAACTGGGTTTCCAAGACTAGAGTCCTAATTTATAATTTGTCTTTAGAGAAAATAAGGATTTAATGCAAATATCATACAGGAAGGAATAGGTAGCAAGTTAGAGGCGTAAAACCCAGTTTCCTAGGACTATTTCTACGTCTTTTTACCTTCTATTTTAACCAAGTTTCCCTTCTTAAAGCAATTGTCTGCCATAATTGTCTGGTCAGCCTTCTCTCCTCTGTCCTTTCTGATAAAATAAACAGGAAGCAAAGACATTCTGGTGTTCTATTAAGGAAAATATCAAAAAGCTAATACAGAGACAAAAGAAAACAACTGATGGTGCTGAGCACACTCTGGAGAAGAAATGTAATTAACACAGTCATGCCCCGGCAAGCCCAGTATATTACTTATACTGATAAGAAATTAGATGATCTAAAATTAAACTCCAAAGCCATGGTGATCTGACCATATATAAAACTGACAGTATTAAAAAGTACCAGCACTGTCTGAGATCTGAACACACCGGGCATCTCTGAAACTGTTGTTTCTTTGTCCTCCTGTTTCACGCCACATGGAATAGTTCTGCCTCCGTTGGAGATTTGCTTAGACTGAGAAGGCCATACAGAATCTGGTGACAAGCTTTCAACCCTAATGACTTATCCCAACCTCATTTCCTAGGTACTGTATCTATATCTTCCCTAAAAGAACAGCCACTCCTTCTCCCAGGCCACTGTCCCTAAACCTCGGACTCTACCCAGCACATAGCACTTCTCTGTAGCACCCACATGATTGCAGTTATTTCTGACTTGCTTCTCTGTTCATGTTCCTGGTCTCTGTGGGTGTCATTATATAAGAGAAGGGCACTGGTGGTGTCTATGCAACCTTAAGTTCTTAAGAACAGTGCAACAGGGCCGGGCATGGTGGCTCACACCTGTAATCCTTGCACTCTGGGACGCCAAGGCAGATGAAGTCGTTGAGCTCAGGAGTTCCAGATCACCCTGAGCAAGAGCAAGACCTCTCTCTAATGAAAAAAAAAAAAACAGAAAAACTAGCCAGGCATAATTGCAGGCACCTGTAGCTACATAGGAGGCTGAGGCAAGAGGATCATTTGAGCCCAAGAGTTTGCGTTTGCTGTGAGCTATGATGCCAGGGCACTCTACCCAGGGCAAGAGTGAGACTCTGTCTTTAAAAATTAAAAAAAAGAGCAATGGAATAATTGGGCCTGATTATTGACCAATCTGGGTCCCACCTCCCCTCCCACCTCCTCCATTCCCCCAGCCCCCCTTTGTGACGATTCCCCATCCTCCCTCACTTCCCTCACTCAGCTCTTCACCGTGCTTGGGAACACACCATAGAGAGGCTTCCCTCTGTGTGCTGTGCTTTGCTGCCTGCAATTCTTGTCATTACTTTCTTTGAAAAGATGACTTTTTGTGATCTTTCATCTTAGAATATTGATCAGATCAGAGGAAGAAAAAAGCAGGCTAAGAAATATCATTAGACTCCTGGCCTGGGTTGGTGTGAGAAAAGTTAATGACTATTCACAAAAAGAGAAAAATAAGATCACAGCTCTAAGGACCACTAGAGGACTTATTTTATATTTTACATGATTTAAAATGCTAATAAATGTTTAAAGATTAAAGAAACCAGAAAATGCTTTGTACAATTGAGACAGTAAATGCCCCTGAAGGATATGGGACACTTGGTTTTGAAGGTGACTGAGGTCGGATCCATTAGAACATGTTGAACCACAAATAACAGGAACACTGGTTTAACTGAATTTAAAAAATAAGGACACGGTGGCGCTTGTGGCTCAGTGAGTAGGGCACCAGCCCTATATACCAAGGGTGGTGGGTTCAAACCTGGCCCCGGCCAAACTGCAACAAAAAAAATAGCCAAGTGTTGTGGCGGGCGCCTATAATCCCAGCTACTTGGGAGGCTGAGGCAAGAGAATCACCTAAGCCCAAGAGCTGGAGGTTGCTATGAGCTGTGACACCACAGCAATCTACTGAGGGTGACGAAGTGAGACTCTGTCTCTAAAAATAATAATAATAATAAGGGAGCTTATTAGACTACAAATGAAGCCATGAACAGGTAGTAGGGCTGCAAGAACAAAATGATGGGGGTTCTAGCTCTGTTCGCCTACAACCCATTGTTATATCACAAGATATCATTTGGCTCTGATATCTCCTGTGTGTACATTTTGTCCCCAGGTTACCTTTCCTCATAGTTACAACATGCCAGCCACAACCAGAAGAACGTACTATCTTGTTTATTACCTGTAGGTGAGATGATCTCTCCCCCTGGAAGGTAAGTCTATGTTTCGGCCTAGTTAGATCTCATGCCCCACCTAGGCCAGTGACGTGACTGCAGAAATTTCACGCACTTATTGGCTGAGACAGACTAAGAAGCATCCACCTAGGGCCTAAGGATGCAGTTGATTGCCTAAATTATAGGACTAAATGAAGAAGAGCTGGTACCTGGACCAAATCAGGGGCCTGTTAGGAGGGAGGAAGGAGAGGACAGGCAACCGATAGTGCCAACTGCATGATGATTACAAGTGTCAGTTTTGTGTCCAACAGACCAGCACTCAAATTCTAGCTTCAGGATGTAACCTTACCACTTAACTTCTCGGTGGCTCAGTTTTTGCATCTGTGAAATGGCTCACATAGTAGTTGTGAGGATCAAACGAGATTGGACAGAAAGAAATGGGCACAACACAGGGGCAGGGCACTCAGCCAATGATGGTTGTGGTGACCGTTCATAGGTTATTTCATTAACATCGCTGGTGTCCTCATTATCATCCCATCATGATTCGTTATCATAGGCCTCCTGAGCAGCGCTAATTCTTAACCTGATTCGTGAATTTGCGGGGTTTTCTGGGCACCAAGGAACCAGGGCTTATAAACTGGAGAAGTACTTCCCACTCCCAGCAGGTGGGGATTTCTGGAAGTGGATAAAGGCTGCTGCCCTCCACCTGCCCAGGGACCCATGGCACAGACCTCAGCAGTCCTTCCAGCTATTAAGAATTCCCCCAGATGGTCATGCTTAGTGACGTGCACAATCCCTGCAGAGCAGGAACACCCGATTCCTCCAGAAAGTTGCAACCCAGTCCTGGGAGCTTTTCTTCCCCCTTTCCCAGCTGCCCTTAATTGGATGGTTTCTGCTCCCTTTCCTTTGTGCTGGATCCTGCCTTACACACGGAAATGAAGCCGGCAAGTCCTGAGGATAGGTACTCAGCCACTATACTTTGAATCTGAACCACCCACTGCCTTAGAGTAAAGAATACTGTTATGACTCTTCCCGTTTTCACCATCAGCTACAAGATTTCCCAGGGAGACCAGTCAGATGCCCTTCTGCTCCGACCTCTTCCCCTCCCACCAGTCTTCCTGGCTCCTGGAAACCCCCTCCCTGTCCAGTCCTGGCCCCGTCATGGCTCTGCTATAAGGAGCTCCATCAGACTTCTCGGCTTGTGCCGATCTGCAGACCTCAGCAGGGTCTGACGTGTTTGTATTCCTCGGTCCTCCTCACCCTTCCTATCCTCCAAGGCCCTGTGCTTATACTGCTCCCTCACGCTCTCCCCTGCCTACACCCCAGCATCAGGTCCTGGGAGCCCTTTCTATTCTTTTACTTCAGTCGGTTCTGGTGCTTTCCAAGAAAAACAGCAGAACTGAACATGGCTTTTTCATGAACAGCAACCTCAGTGGCAGGATGGAAGGAACCAGGGATTTGGGGAGTCAGTCGTACCTGAGTTCAGAACTCAGCTCTGCGGGAGCTGTGTGACCTTGCCAAAGTCACTTAACCTCCCTGAGCTTTGATGTATTCACCTGTCTACTAGAGTTGTTTAAAAGGCTAAAAATGACATAAAGGGAAAGTGCTGAGCTTAGGACCTGGCTTTAAAAACGGCAGCTTTAAATTGTGATAGTTACAGCACTGAGAGGAGGAAGCAGATGAGGAAAATTCTATTTTAGAGGAAGAATTCGCAGCCAAGATAAGGGGCACTTTCCTCTCCTTGCCAAGTCCTAATTTCATGAACAAAGTATTTTTCCCCTCCAGCCTAGTGAACATCAACCAGAAAGGTTTGTACACAAAGCCCTTTTGTCTTCCTCTCAGCCCTAGGTTGGTTAGTTCCCTTTCTTGAATGGTTTCAAAAGCCCTTCAGCGAGGACTCCCCTGTCTCTCAGGAGTCAAGTAAAAAGAATCTTCTCTGCTGTGAACCTCCCAGGACCGTCCCCCTCAGGCTCCCTTGGGGTGAACAGACCTTCTCCTTCCTTCAGGCCTGAATAATTGACAGTGATCCCATCCAGTTAAAGCTTTTCATTTCTCCTTGGGAACAAAGCACCGTGGGCGTTCTCTATTCTGTAACAGTAATATTAGAAAGTTGCAAATAGGCAAAAATTCTCATTGCAAGGTACGGCCTGACAGGGATGTTTGAAGTCTAGCTTGTGATTTCGTCTTCTCTAAGTGTGTAACTTATATAAATTATCTCCTGGGATCTTAGATTCTCTCAGTGACAGTTTATCGGTATGAAGAGTAAATGGTTACGGCGTATCAGTCAGAGTCCAACCAGGGGACAGCAACGACATAGTAATTTGATCAGAAAAGTTGGAAGCAAAGAATTGTTAGCTATTATAGTGGAGTGGCATAATAGCAGATTGGCCAGTAAGGAGAAAAGAAAACTCTAAAGAATTTAGGAATCACAGGAAGGGAGCTCACCCACTGCTGCAGGGCTGAGAGGGACATCCAAGGAAAAGTTATTTGTTGTTGTTTTCTTATCCCCTGGGCTGAGATAACCACAGGAGGGAAACTTGCTGAAAAGCTCCCCCCCCCCCGGGGGGTACCTTAGAAAGCCTTCCTCAAAGAGGTGCCTCACCTGGGCCCTCAGTCCAAAACCCCATGAGGCCTGGGGGGAAGCCAGGCATGGAGCAGTGTCTGGATGGCAGCACTTGGCTGTGGAGCCTTCCAGAAGCAGCCAGGGGGATCTGCTGACTCTACCTGTGGAAAAAAACGTTCACTGCAGGTTCCTGGAGAAGTCGCAGGCTGCAGGCACCTGCTGGGAGACAGCAGAACAGAGAAATGTAACAAACTCCCGAACAAGGGAAGAATGGTGAACCATTCTCTTTTTTTTTTTTTTTTTGTTTTTTTTTGTTTTTAGTTTTTGCCAAGGTGGGGTTTGAACCCACCACCTCCTGTCCATGTGGCTGGTGCCCTACTCCTTTGAGCCACAGGCGCCACCTGGTGAACCATTCTTACACGTAAGAAAGAAATGGAGGACACCCACGTGGGAGTGGGGAGGTGGCATCCTCTAGGTTTGCACCATTTTGTATCCATCTCCATTTAAATTCTAAATAATTTAAAAAAAATAAAATGTAGAAATGGGTTCCTCAGCTAGCCAGCTTCCAAGTGCTTGCTTGCCCCATGAGCCTAGAGGCTGCCATATCGGACAGCCCAGATCTGGGAGCTGTTCTCCGTGCTGGCTCCGACGGTCAGCATGGGAGCAACAGTGCAGTGTTGGCCCTGTGTGCCCCTGAGCTTGTATTGCTGGCGTCTCGCAACCTTTGTGGCACATGCAGGAGAGTCAGAATGTTCGAAGTGCCCTGGTAAGAGGACACAGGTGTTGTAAAAATAAAACCAGCTTTAATTCTATTAGGGTTCTGTGTAGTGCAGGATATCTGTGTCCCTATTACACTCGGTGTCCCAGACTGGAAACCCACAGCACATCATTAAGTGTGCCAAGGAACAAGTAAGTGTCCCATGCTCAGTTGAGATCTGAAAACACTGGGCTAAGCCAAATTAAACAAGGTTCTTCCTACGTAGTAGACGATGTCCATGCCCTATGTTCCTCCGTGATTCTTCTAACTGGCCTCCACAGCCATGGTCTGCATCTCTTTGCCTGAGAGATTTCTCCAAAGCCCAGGAGGCTGCTTTGCCAGTGACAGACTGGTAGTGCAAAAAGTTGGGTACAGCCCCCAGCCATCACTGACAGCAGTTGGTGTGTAAGTACCCCAACTCCATCATCCCTCAGGGAGGATGATTCTGAGGCCTGCACTTCACATGCTCTCCCAGAGTTTCCCCCTGCGGAAGGTCTAGGCCCCCACAGCGACCACAGACTGGGGAGTGCTTGCTTTACTGGCTCTCAGCCCATCCCAGGGCCTCTTCCCCACTGTACTGCCATTGTTTCCTGTCTCTCCCCAAAGAAACTAACTGTCCCGGAATCCTGATTTCACCATATGCTCCCAAGAAACCTCAAACAAAGATATTTTAGGTGATTTCTTAGCTTTTTCACATACTAATGAGCACTGCCGATCTTCAGAGAGAAAGAGCTCGTGCAGCAGTTCCCAGACTTGTCATTGGGTCCACCTTTTTTTGGCATTCTTGTCACATTCCCCCCAACAGCGTTCTGTAAAACCTAGCATGGCGAATGCTGGCTGGAATCGTGAACAATGGGCTCTAAGCTCATCACCCTTGAAAGGAACCTGAGAGTCACCATAAGCTGGACGTTAGCTTAAAGACCTAAGTCCAGTAGGCCTCATCTTTACAATACAGGGGTTCTCTGAAATCCGAATGGAAACAAAATACACCTCATTTTTCCTGGCCATTCAAAGCTATCATGTATTCAATAGGACCTCTGTGGGCAGCTCTGCTTAAGAACGGCCTCATAGGGCTAAAGGACAAACGCAAAGAGGAAGGGAGTGGGAGGTCAGCTGCCTGAGAACAGATCCAAAAATGAGGACTCGCAGCATGGGGCTGAAACATCAGAAAAGTAATCAACCAGAAAGATATAAATGACAAATAGCAAAAATGGAATAAATGTCTTTGTTCTTCGCGTTTCAGAGTATGAGGCTTAAAGGACAGACCTTTATGTCTGAAAGAAGTAAGTCGAATATAAAATAGAGCAATTATTACTCTACACGGAGGGTACTTTGTACAACAGTTGTTTCAGGAGCTTCCTTCACTTCTTATCTCAAGAGTTACAAGCTAGATATAAAAAATAGAGTCAAAAAAACTTAAAAGGGTTCATCAGACTCCTACTTGCTAGTATCAGTAGAGAAGTAGTCTTACCTGGAGGGAACTCGGGAGTCAAATAGACCTCGGTTGGACAGCAGCCCTGCTGGTGACTAGGACGGCGCTACCTCTGTCTGTGCTTCAGGTTCCTCATGCAGACAAACCGCAGATAAAAGTGCCTGCTTTGCAGGGTGTGCTAAGAAATAAAACTAAGATCTACCCAGCATAATGCCTCCATCAACAGTAACTACTGTTACTAGTCCATAAGTTACTAAAGCATCTAGTATGACTGGGTCGTGTTGCCCCTATAATCTACTGTGACTAGTTTCAGGGCAAACAGTTAAAGACAGTACTGGGGTCGGAGGGTGGGGGGAGGTGGCCCAGGGGGAAGGGCCCCCCTGGGATGAGCAAAGCCCACCCTGCTCTCTACAACTTCCCCTGCAAACTCACAGAGGTCTGACTCCCCCAGCCCGGGAAGACCAGATTCACTACTGCTGTCCTTCAGTTACAGACAGTTTCCATCTTTCATCAGTGCCCAAAAAAGTCTCCAGCCTTCACATTTTCTGACACTTTCTCAGTCCCTCTAAATCAAACAAGAGCCTGGATGCTGAGGGCAGTTTTCCCCGTATGTAGGAACGTTTCTAAGCGTCCCAACCATGCCCCACCAAAAAAGCCTCTCTTGACTCCATTTCTTCCAGCTACCCCCTATTTCTCCACTCCCTCCTGAGGACAACTCCTTGCAAGAGTCCTTCAGAGAGGCTGTAATCTTCAGTCCTCTCTTGAGGCCAGTGCAATCAGGCTTGACCTCACAGTTGCCAAACCCAACGCTCCCTTCTTAGTCCCCACTTTACAGGACCTACCAGCAGTGTGTGGCAGCGACGCCTCCATCCCTGCAACCCCTGCCCACTCCACCCAGAACACAGAGCTCCTCCTTCCCTCTCAGCCTCTTCAGCCCCAGCTCCTCCCCAGTGAGGTCCCTCCTCTTCCACGCCTGTCCCAGTGACCTCTTCCGAGGCTTTCAGCATGACCTACAAGCTGTCAGCCATCAAAGTTAGCTCTCCAGTGTGGACTTCTCCCCTGAACATAGTTGGAAATCCCTCTCTTGTCCTGTTTATGACCTGCTTCCCTTTGTTAGAGAGACCAAAGCATTTCCAACAGGTCAGTTTCTTCTTTGGGTCAAGAGCAGACATTGACAACCCTCCCACACAGATCTGTTCGTACGCTGATCTGTCGCTTTTGGAAGTCTGTTGTCCCCTTCAAGCCTGCCTAACATACCTCCACATCGTCACAAGGTCCCTGGGCTTTTCTTTAGCTGTCTCAGTTTGAGATCCTCATCTATACTTTGGTTCATCGATGTCACACCTACGTGTGCAATATACAGTTTTATGAAGGACACTGAATCCCTTCAAAAAATAGAAGATACAGTACAGGGCACAATATTTAAAAAGTAGTGAGGCATTGTTCTAAAAATATACATTTTTAAGATCATCTTATTACATAATGTAATCTAAGGTTTCTTTTAGATGCATTATTCTGACGGCAGTGTGGCTGGACAGAGAGACTAGTTAGAGGCTTACAGCAAAATCTAGTGAAGAAATAAGGCCTGAAGCAAGACAGCAACTTGGAGATGGGATAGGTGCCAAACTTTGTTAAAAGTCTGAGCTTATAAAGGCCGAAGGATGAAGGTGAAATAAAAAGTGATACAAACATTTGCAGTTTGTGAAGACGGGGAAATGACATCATGGAATAAACTCGGGAATACAGAGAGAGAAAGAGCAGACAGAGGGCATAATTGATGGGCCCCTGTTCTTTTCGGTTCAGAAGCTAGTAACCCTCTTCCTAGCCCCTGTGAGAAGAGACCAAAAAATAATCATGATAATAAAATGTGCCCGGACAATCAAGAAAAGGTCACCTATGTCCCTGCCTCCCTCCAGCTGTCTGGAGATACTAAAATAATTGACTGAACTCACCAGGACAATGTGGAGACGATACAGGTGATGTGAAAACAGGGCACATGAGCCAGGGCGTTTCCTGCACAGGTGTTCTGACAGTCCAGTGGGTGTGGTACATTTAGAGGACGACATGAACTAAGGAGAGCTGACCAGTCAAATGGAGAACACCCTTCAATACATCTGAGAAAGTTCTGCTTGGTGAAGAGATGGGAAATGGCACAAGACAAAAAAGATAACACTGACCTTTGGCAAGGGGCCTCTCTGGGAATCACCTGGAGACTAACTGAGCTCCTGATGATCAGTGCAACTCACAGGCCATGCATGTGAATGTTTCTGGTCTCAGACATCTCATCATGCCCATTCTCAGACCCATTCCTGTCATTCTGTTTTCAGACGTAAGCAATACATGTTGAAATGACATTGAATCCAGGTAGGAAAGGAGGAAAGGAAAGCATCCTAGGCATTCAGTTATTCCACTAACATTTCTCAGCCCCCCACCATGGACCATCCATAATGGACCCAAAACAAATGAGATGCTGATGTTGCCCACAAAGGACTTTTAGACTAGTAGCCGTGACCACAAATAAATTTTTATGGCACGTATCCAACCCATCACACCCCTGTCCTACATAGACCAGTCATGTGTTGGTGCCTTACATATGTTACTCCTTTAGTTCTCACAACAACCCTACGAAGTAAGTGAATTTTTATTGTCATCCCCATTTTAAAGATGTGAAAACTGAGGTACTAAGAGGTTAAATAATTTGCCCAAGGCTACACACAGTGTCAGCAGCAGAGCCACGATTTCATACCAGGCAGAACAGCTTCAGGGCTGTCCTAGACTATTCTACAGGCCATAGAAACGAACTATAAACAATTGAAATGAAGCATTTTTGGTACTAGGGATGAGAAGTGAGTACATGCTACTACAGGGAAAGGTCAGGAAAGACTTGTGAGCAGGGTCTTGCCAGATGGTAGGGATCAGGCAGAGGGACCCCTGTGAGCAGAGACGCCAGGCAGGGAGCTGGAAGGAGATAGTTCAGGGTGGAATAAGGGACTGGGTGAAGGATAGCATACCAAGGGGAAAGGCTGAAACGCAGGCATGTGCCACGGGCCTTACAAGTTCCCACAAAATAGAGAGGGCACCAAAAAAAGGTATACACATGTTAAGAGAAAAAAACTGCATTAAAATTTCAATATTTAACCAATGCCCAGACACTTATTTTCTTTTCATTCTTATTTATTTATTTATTTATTGACATGGAATCTCACTCTGTTGCCCTGGGGTTGAGTGTTGCTGTGTCATCATAGCTCAGAACAACCTCAAATTCTTGGGCTCAAGTGCTCCTCCTGCCTCAGCTTCCCAGATAGCTGGGACTAAAGGCACCTGCTACAGCACCCAGCTAATTTTTCTATTTTTTTTAGTAGAGATGGGGTCTTGCTCTTGCTCAGGGCTAGTCTCAAATTCCTGAATTCAAGCAATCCACCTGCCTCAGCCTCCCAGAGGGCTAGGATCATAGATGTGAGCCACCATGCCCAGCTCAAAGCACATATTTTCATCAATGATGAAGTATCCTACTATTAATACATATATATTTCTGCACATGGGAACTGTATAATAAAATGTGTATCATTCTCTTTTTGTGGTATGAGCTCAAATGCTTCAATTTTTTATCTTCATAAAGCACCAAGATACAGAACCACTTTAGGAATAGATCAACTCAGATTATCTGCATTGGATTATCTAACTATATTATAACAAATATAGTTATAATTTTGCTGTTCTGAGCAGATGTGAGACAGCAGCCCCTTGAAAGAATGCTGCCTGATCTGCATTCACATCTAGCCAGATGTATTACAATCATGCAAATTAATCTAAGCACAGAAAAACCAAGATGGGCCCACATTATAAGTGAAATGAAGTACAGATGGGCTATATGGCTCTTCCGAGAAGCAGAGCTAGGCATCACTTCTGGATATCACCATTACCTGTGTGTGTGAGAGAGAGAGAGAGAGAGAGAGTTGGCTGAAAGCTTTGGGCTGGCCCTACAGTAAGAACCACTTAACACTTTCACCCCATCCTCTCCCAGGACCCACTTCTGAAGTCCTATTTGGAGTTCGTGATATGATTGCTACCCTAGAATCCGGGGAGTCAGCTTTAAGATTTATCCCTTAGGACCCCCAGCTTGAATTGTCGTCACCTTCCAGAGGTCATAATTTATCATTTCCTTTTAATTTCACAGGCTGTAACACCTCCCACACTCAAATATTGACCTCAGTGGTGATACAGGGGAAGACACTTAGGAAACATTCCCAGTTTATGCAGTCTCCTCCAGATTCGGTTTCACACAAGCAGAGCTGCACTTCAAGGCCTCGGGACACTAATGGCCACCAAGTTACAGCTGTGCCGACCAATGTGCTTCCCCCCAACTTAAATCTCACAGGACCAATTTTAGAAACCCAGTTTAAAAAAACTGATTTTTCAGTACACGGGCTCTGTATGGTTTATTTTATCTCAGAGCTACATCTTTTCCCCTCGAATTATATATAAGTGGTTATTTCTTTTTAGGTTTTGTAATAAAGACAGTGCCTTTCCTACAAAGAAAATAAACTTGTATTTTGAGGCAAAGCAGGCCTCACTAGGAAAGACAACTGAGAAAGCCGATTATAGACTCTCTTACAGGGTTGTCTCCTGTAAACAGACTCCTCTGAGAACAACCTAAGAGCTTATGTTAAGATTGGGGGCCTGGTTCCTTTCTTTATGGAGTAAGTTTAGTTGTCTCACAAAATGAGAACCATGACCTGCTAGAAGACTCTAGGTTACAGCCAAAGATAAAGTTGAAGGATTGCTAACACCATCAGACTCTGGGATGAAACAGTCAGATGACGTTAGCTACATCAGAAGATAGAACACCGTGTCTTACAATGTTTTCCACATTTTCCTCTTAGTTTGAATGCATAGACATGCACTGCTTAATGATGGGGATATATGTTCTAAGAAATGCATTCCTGGGTGATTTCATTATCGAGCTAACATCATGGAGTGTATTTACGCAGACCTAAATGGGACAGCCTAGCACACACCCATATATGATATAGCTTGCTGCCCGGAGGCCACAAACCCATACCCCAGGTTACTGTGCTGAATACCATAGGCAACTGTAACACAATGGTATTTGTACCTCTCAAGATATCTAAATAGGAAAGGTACAGTAAAAATGAGGTATATGATCTCACAAGACCACTGTGAGATATGTGATGCATTATTCGCTGAATGCTACCAAAATACCGTCAAGGGGACACCTGCTCCTCGCCTCTCATTCCTCATCAAGCTCCCCTCCTTTCTCAGGTGGCCACCATAGTGACAGGGAGACAGATGGAGTAGCTACTCGTAGCTCCTTTTAGTGAAGGACTCTTCTAGAGGCTTCAAAGGCTTGCAGAGAAGAGTCAAGACATCTGAAATGTACCCATGGCTAGCATCAGCAAAAGTCACCATTCACTGGGAGGGATGGAAAGGGAGTCCTACAGCAGACTCCTGTCTACACTCAACTCATCAGTGATCCAAGTCCCAAAGTGGCCTAGTGGACAAGGATGCTCGACCCACAGCCAGGCCCCAACCTGCAGCCACCATGGGGGGCGGTCTGCCCTCCTCACTTCCTTCAGGGCATCCTGGAGCTTTGTGTGGAACGTCAGGGTTGGTTAGACACAAGTGTGGGAGCTTTAAAGGGAAGGAAGGGGAGACGTTACTAAATGAACAAAGTTTTGAGCATCGCAAAGAGTCTCTGCAGAACACCAAGAAGTCTCCAAAAGAAATGTCCACAGACGAAAAATTAAGGAAATCAGGCTCACTGTATACTCAACTAGATTCTTCCTGGAGATTCACGAACACATCAGCCCATTAAAAACTCTTAAGTCTCCAAAGCCAGACAGAGCCAGCTTCATGACCATGCGACCTATAGGACTACAGATGGCCTCGACCTTAAAAGAGCCCACACTCAGGTTAATGCTCTGTGGTTGCTGCCTCGAAATTCTTAACAGGTTTTTAACATGTGGTCCCACATCTTCATTTATATTGAAGCCCACAAATTTTGTACCCCTTCCTGACCAGGCCATCCTGCAACAGCAACCTCTCAAAGCAATCAAGGCACACTCTTTGGGAAGGGCTGGCTTTGAAAATGTGAAAACTCCCAGATGGCATATGGTACCCCCTGGTGGGTGACTTCCCACAAAATTTTTCTTCCAGGTTGTCTGAATTTTTTCACTTCACTTTGTCAAATGTTTAAAATGTCTTCCTAAAAAGTAGCAAGAACGTTAAACATGTCAGGGTATCAGTCATTCAGACAGCATTAGGAATGAATTTAATCTCTCTGCTTCCCTGGCGGAGAGCAGTACTAGTATTTCCACCAGACAGGCAGAGGGAGGCTGTGGGGGAAGTCCAGAACCAGGGATCCCTCTGACAGTGGCAGGACTGAGCCCAGTTAGGACACTGAAATCAGGGAGCAAGAGGATGGGAGCCCCAGTGGACAGATGAGGGTCCAGAAAGGGAGTAAGAAATGTTAATGGTACACTTGGCCTGTTCCCAAAGTTTGGCTGGGACAGGCAAGTAAGCACCAAAGACAAGTTGAGACTCTTTCCCTTCCTCCACACCGTGAGTACCATTTCTTAATGAATTATGTAATTAATTACTGTCAGTCATTTAGCTACATTATGTCCCAAAGACACAGACAAATGGGGCTAATGCTGTGTGTATGTGGCACATTTTCTAAGGGAAAAAACACCCTTAAAATATCAAACCACTGATTTACAAATTAATTTTCCGGACACCCCCTATCCAAAGGTTACATATACCCCTGAATCCTATTCACCAAAGTAAATACCAGGAAGTACATCCCTAGAAATGAAATGTTTTAAGATGCATTGGTCCTTGCTTGGGTATTCCTGATTAGTAAAATAAAAGAAACAATAACTTTCAGCATCCCTCGCCAAGAATACTGACAGGTGAAATGGAATGATTAGCTATTTTAACTTAGAATGTGATAGCATTTTTCTTCCAGAAACTCTAAGTTCCTAATTCAACCTTACATGAAGGAAAAATGGCTAAATTTCCACACTTCCCTGGAAACCAGCAGGAGTGACTCACCCATTTCACAGGGGATGCCCGAGTCCATGGTGAGGCCCAGTTGCCAGCCTAACACTATCTTTCTGCTGGCCCTGGTGTCCGTGATCAGTAGCCCCCGGGCCTATGTGGCCACAAAGCCTTTCTCCCTGCATACCAGCTGGCAGCATATAAAATACACAAAGCATCCACTACTGTCACTTGAAATGCTTTTTTTTTCCTAATCCTGATGATAGTGTTTGAAATCAGCACTATAAGCCCAATTTTACAGACAGGAAAACTGAGGCTCAATGAAGTAAGAGGTTTGTTTACTCAAAGTCGGCCAGCAAGGCTCTGCGCCTGTGGCTCAAGCGGCTAAGGCGCCAGCCACGTACACCTAAGGTGGCGGGTTCAAATCCCCAGCCCGGACCCACCAAACAACAACGATGGCTGCAACCAAAAAATGGCCGGGCGTTGTGGCGGGCGCCTGTAGTCCCAGCTATTTGGGAGGCTGAGGCAGGAGACTTGCTTGAGCCCAGGAGTTGGAGGTTGCTGTGAGCGTGATGACATGGCACTCTACCCAGGGGGATAGCTTGAGGCTCCGTCTCAAAAAAAAAAAAAAAAGTCGGCCAGCAAGTAAATGGTCATGTTGGGCTTAAGAACACAAACTCTCCATTGTCGTCCATGCTGCTTGACACAACAAGTAGGTGGGTGAAGGGAATTGGGAGAAGGTGAGGAGACATGAATACTGAAGACTCACTGCCCACTCACTTTCTAACGTACTTTGAAGTCAGGTTAAGCACCAGCCACAGGTGGACAGAAGGAGGGTCCTGCTTCACCCAGGAAGATGTCTCAGCCCCAGACCTCAGCCATGCACAGGCTCTGTTCCACCCTCACTAGTGTTAGAGGTGAGAGTTCACGTGTGAGCTGTTCAGTGGACCTGGTTCAGCTCACCAGTAGAACTAGCAAGTTTGGCTGAGTCAAAGGGAGAGCAAGAAATGGGGGGAGTGGAAAATGAGGCCACCAGGACTCCAGTGTAGGAAAGAAAGAAGGGCAACTTTCATATAAAGTAAAGAAAAAGAGTAAAGTATAGATAAGCATAGACTTTTCCAGGAGGATGGAGAAGGGTCCCCCTCGAGAGTGAGAGGAGACGCCACAAAAAGGCAAGTAAGTACTCACCAATAGGAACACTTCAATCCCAAATCCTCCTACATTCTTCCGTAAGAATCCTCACTGGTGGCCAGGCAAGGTGGCTCACGCCTGCAATCCTAGAACTCTGGGAGGCCGAGGTGGGTGGATTGCCTGAGCTCACAGGTTCCAGACCAGCCTGAGCAAGAGTGAGACTCCATCTCTAAAAAATAGTTGAGTGTTGTAGCAGGCACCTATAGTCCCAGCTACTTAGGAAGCTGAGGCAAGAGGATTGCTTGAGCCCAAGGAGTTTGAGGTTGCTGTGAACTATAGACTCTGTCACAAAAAAAAAAAAAAAAAGAATTCCCAGTGGTTCCCCTCAGGCCTTCAGGCAAGATATCTGGGTTTCATTGGTTGTGGATTACCACATCTGTCACGTAAATCCAATTTTCTTTACTCTGTATCAATAATTATTAACTGTTATGTTACTAGTGACATATGGTGGTGTCTGCTAGTCTCATGATGTTTGTGCCATTATGGTGTGCATTGGTCTGTGACAGTAGAATCCTTACATCTGTTTTATGGGTAGATCGTTCACGGGCTAGAGATCAGGTGTCACAGACTAGAAAATATATTTGCAGGACCAGCACATACTTGGTTAACTAGGTGAGACCTACCCCAAATTCCTCATTTTGCTTCATTCAGGGACTTTTCTAACTTTCTTGTCAAGAAGGCCATAACTCTCTCCCACCTCCCTGTCACCCCTTTAACCTCCTTCCTTCCATCCCTAATCAGCTACCAAGCCTGCAATCCGATGTGTTGTTTCTAGAAGCCCAAGGTCACCGAAGAGAGTTTTCATAAGTGCCACAGACTGTAAGGGCCAGCCTGGAGTGGACGTGCAGGAGCAGCCGCTGTCACTAACACCACGAGGGCTTCATGTGACCGCGAGGAGAGATGGGGAGGGGCTTGCTTCTTCAGTGTTCTTTTTTCCTTTTCATTTTGTGTGTGCCCCGATGGCTCTTATAAAGACTCACAATGTCCCCTGGGATCATGTCTCATCATCATTTAAATACTATCAATATTAGTACTTTTCACTCTGATAAATCTCAATGTGTGGTGTTCTTCAATAACTGAGCTATAACACAAGAATGATGTGAAATGTGAAATCGATATAAAAGTCCTAAACATGTAAATTGCTCACATATGTAAATGTTCTCAATTTCACCTTCTAACACCAGTTTTGTTGTTGCTGTTGTTTCTGTGTTTGTTTTTGCAACCAAATCTTACTCTGTCACCCTGAATAGCGTGCCGTGGCGTCATTGTACCTCAAAGTAACCTCAAACTCCTGGGCTGAAGCAACAATCTTCTTGCCTCAGCCTGCAGAGTAGCTGGGACTATAAGGCACCCACCACAATGCCCAGCTAGTTTTTCTGTTTTTCTCATAGAGATGGAGTCTTTCTGTCGCTCAGGCTGATCTCTAAATCCTGAGCTGAAGCAATCTACCCGCCCTCAGCCTCTCAGAGTGCTGGGATCACAGATGTGAGCCACCATGCCCAGCCCTAACTCATTTTTGGGTTTTTTTGTTTGTTTGTTTTTGTAAATAACTTATGTATTTTCTCCTGGGCTGCTACCCAAGGTTTGAGTACAATGGATCTCAAATCTGACTGTGCAGTCAAATCATGGGGGATGATTTAGGGATCCTTCATGCAGTACGGTGCATGCACCAGACCAAGTGAATGGTCTTAAAATCCGTAGATGATTCTTGAATTGTTTTGCTTTGTTTTGTTGTGTGACAGGCTCTTACTCTGCCATCCTGGGCAGAGTGCAGTAGCATCATCATAGCTCACAGCAACCTCAAGCTCTTGGGTGACTACAGGCACCCATGGCAAAGCCAGGCTTAGAGATAGGGGTCTGGCTCTTGCTCAGGCTGGTTGCTCTCAAATTCCTGAACTCCAAGGATCCTCCCACCTCCGACTTCCACAATGCTAGAATTATAAGCCTCAGTCCCGCTCAAATGAGCTTTTAAAACTGAGAAACTTCAGGGCAGTGAAATCAAACTTGGCAGCACACTGGCATCACCTGGGGAGATTTTAAAAGCACTGGTGCCTGGGTCCCACCCCCCAGAGATTTCCGTGTAATTGGTCTGGGATGAGCCTGAGAAAAGCTCCCCAGGGGGCTCTAATGTGCAGCCAAGTTTGAAAACTATTGCAGAGCACAAAGGGGAAAGATAGAAAATTAAAAAGAAGAAAAAAATAAGAAACAAAACCATTCACACTCCCTGAATAGTTGGAACCTGACACTTCTATCTTGGTTCGGGTCCCTTCCAAATTATTGGAAATTATTAGTAATTATTAGTGAAGATAAAGCTTGCTCCTCATGCATCCTCAGGCTGACTCCCTTAGCTCCCTCCGAAGCTTCCTGCCCAGCTCTGAAAACCTGGGACCTGGAAGCAGAGAGCCCTATTTCCAAGCAACGTACCTCACTCCTCTGTAAAGTGATTAGCAAAGGGCCCCATACACAGCAGGAGCCCCACAAACACTGGCTGTTTTAATCAGTTGTTAGTTTCTTTCTAAGGTGCTTATTGGTAATAGTTAATGATGCTAATTAACACTTAGGTAGGGTTACCATGGTCCAGGCACTATTCTAAATGCTTTACATACATTAACTCGTTTAATTCTCATAATAACCTTATAAAGAAAACCAATTGTTAGCCCTATTTTGCACATGAGCAAACTGCGGGACAGACAGACAAGCTGAATAACTTGCCAAAGGTCCCACAGTAAGTGAGTGGCAAAGCCACATGGGGCTCCAGAACCCACGTCCCTAACCATTCGCAGTACTGACCACTATACCTCCAGCGGCTCCCATGTCTAAACTCTGTCCCAGGGCCTTGAACTTGAGATTTAGCAGGTACTAATGAGATCTCTCATTGCCCAAGTGTCTCTGCACCAGCCCCTCTCCCCACAGTCGGAGTGTGCCGTGCTTCCTTCTCTCCGTCCATATGACTGCCCACCTCCCGGTAGGTTTAACATCTGCCTGAGCATTTTTACCTATATCTTCTCTGTTGGTTGAAAGTCTTCAACAAAATGCCTGAAGGCCCAGGCACAGTGCCCAGCACAGAGTACTCTCAAGCAATATTTATCTTCCTGTCATTCTCAGTGACTTTGACCTCCCAAGCTCCCTGGGGACCATTTCCTCCCTAGCCATGTGCTCCAATTCTGTTAGTTCCCTGAAGCTGTGCCTCTCTTTGGCCCCACAGGTTGGCCTCTGGGGCTTGGCCTAAGGTCTGAGGTAGCAGGTGTCAGGGAGTGAAGGCAGCAGGTGGAGGGACCACTGCCCCACAGAGAAGCGTCGTTGCTGCCACAGGCAGGCAGCATCTACCTGTTATTTCCTCCCCACTCCCTCTGTGCATTGGCCCTAAGCTAAATTATTTTCTTCACCAGTTATCCACACAAAGTCCCTGGGGCAGCACACACCCCATGCCCTTCCCCTGGCCTCCTAAGCCTCCCCTTTAGTATTGTGAGTTCAGTTTAAGGATTTCTCCAAAGTCACTCCTGCTCAGATGTTCATCCATGCCAGGAATTACCAGTAATGTTTGCATTTTATTACGTCCTGACTGCCTGAACCTTACTTAGCTTCCTCGAAGGTTCTCTTGCTGCTTCTGAATCATCCATTAACTTCCAGTACCAATGGCTTTGCTTTCTGTCAGGTTGTGTCTGTCTATCGGTCTGGGCCTCATCTTGGACATTTTCCTGGCTCCTTATTTTTAAACACAGAGTCTACCAAACCAACAGTGTAAGTCTGGGTGACAACTACTCCCACTTTCTAGAAATTTCTGGTCAGGAAAGAAGAAAGCAGGTGTAGGAAACCTTCCTGACTCAGGCTAGGAGGGTTTTTGAAGACGTCGTGGAATGTGGGTTCCCCATGGTTTCCAAGATAGCTTTACAAAATCATCTTCTGTAGGATAATCAAAGGAAGCCCAACTGTGTCTACAGGATTATGACACAGTGGTGGGAACTGCCCTGGACCCAGCTGTGTAGCTGGGATTCTAAACTCTGTTCGTTAGTGCTGTAGAGTCTGTTGGGCTCTACTTCACATTTTTGACCTCAGTTTCCTCTTCTGTAAAATGGAGTTAATAATAGGCCTGTTGTGGGAATCAGAGGAGATCATATGAGAAAAGCCCAAATCAATTTGAAGCAGAGGTGGGGGAACGAGGGAGTGGGGAGAAGGGAGGAGGGTGGGGAATGCCTGTGCTCCCACCTAATGGGCACCATGTTAAAGTGCATGGCACACCTCTTAGGGGTGGGACACAATTATAAGAGGGACTCTACCTAACAAATGCAAACATTTATAACCTAATTCTTTGCATCCTTGAATTAACCTGAAACATTAATTTTTTAAAAGGGTAAAATAAGAAGATAATGCATTTTTTTTAAACTTGGCATATACTAAATGCTCACAAAATTACTATTGTGGTTTTTATTATCATGTTATTTTTCTTTTATTTATTTGTTTTTGTTTTTGTTTTGCAGTTTTTGGCCGGGGCTGGGTTTGAACCCACCACCTCTGGCATATGGGGTCAGCGCCCTACTCCTTTGAGCCACAGGCGCTGCCCCTATTTTTCTTTTTCTCTTTATTTTTTTCTTAGAGACAGAGTCTCACTTTGTCACCCTTGGAAGAATGCTGGGACGTCACAGCTCACAGCAACCTCTAGCTCTTGGGCTTAAGCAATTCTCTTGCCTCAGCCTCCCAAGTAGCTGGGACCACAGGTGCCCGCCACAATGGCATTGGTTGTTGCAGTTTGGCTGGGGCCAGGCTTGAACCTGCCACCCTCAGTATGTGGGGCCAGAGCCTTACTCACTGAGCCACAGGCGCTGCCCTTTATTATCTTTTTCATTATCTTTGGTAGGACCAGAATTCTATTCTCCAGGATGAGTCAAGGACCAAGGGCTGGGAAACTCCTCTGTTGAGTAGGGAGACAGGACTAGACGAGATCTGAGATGCTGTGACCTGTGGGACAGGCCCCTCAGAGGGAAAGTAGAGCCCCAGGCATTTCTGGCCCCCGCCTGCCCCACTCTTTCCTGCTAACCCCTCTTCCCTCTCTCTCCTTCCTCCTCATCCTCTCCTTCCTCTCCTGAGGGAGCTGCTCTGCCTTTTGCTGCTGGCCACTCAGTGGAAAGCAGACAGAGCTCATCCTCCCCCTCTATAATATGAATTATTTTAAAGACCAAAATACCAGCATGCACCCTAAATTGGTAACAGCAGTTGAAGCGGGGGTGGGTGAAAGTTTTTCCTTTTTATTGTATATAATTTTTAAGTATTGTGCTTATGTGTTGCCTCCTCTTTTGTATTTTTCCATTATTCAAATGTTTTAACCGAATTCATTCCTTCTGGAGAGTAAATAAATGAATAATAAAGATTTATAATTCCACTGAAATGAATTTTCCTCTGACTCAGACACTCTGCAGCACTAATGTTTGTCTCACCTCGGTTCTACAGAACAAACATTCTACACGCCATATTGAAGCCTTGTGAGATGGTAGAGGAAATTCGCTGCCATCCATGAGAACAGTCAAGAGGGAGAATAAGGAGCGATCCTTGGATGAAAAAAAGTGAGCACGGAGCCAGGGCCAGAAGCTGAGGGCCGTGAGCTCCCTGGCCTGCCTCCTGCTGCCTCCTGGAACAGCCTGTATTCTGGAAGACTTCCTGCACCTACTTTCTTAGTTTATTTTCGGTCTTCCTTTGCAGTCCGGGTGCAGTTACAAAGAGTTTTACTTTTTCCTATTTGACATGCGGGCTCATCTGTTGATGCTGGATGCTAGGCACACACAAGCAGACCAAAGCAGTGTTCTTGGTCTCCGTTGTTATAAGCACACTGATGCTTTTGAAAGGACTGCAGTGCTAAACGGCCAGGACTCTCTGCAAACAGTGCTTTGCATATTCTCAAATCCAAGTTCAGACCTGAGGTAAGCTCCTATTCAAAATGTGAGGCCTAAATTTATCTCAATTCATGCATTGCCAAACGTCCTGCCACACATTGCCGCGGACACATTTCTCTCTCTCAAACTCATTTCTGTTATCCAAGAATAAGTGTTTAACATTGCCATTGCGTTTTAATCAAAAAGGACGCAAACCAAGTATCACTTGGTAAACTTCCTGGAGGGCAATTTGGCAATACCTACCAAAATTTATTAGAATTAACTTGCCTAAGTATGTAGAAATATATATGCACATGCCTATATACTATAATGTTGTTTGTAATAGAAACATTGGGAACAATATAAATTTATCTTTGGAGGACTGATTAAATAAATAATTACACATCCATACAATGGAATAAATGCCATTTTTTAAAAGAATGAGGTCCATCTCTAAACACTGACTATGAAGATGTCCAAGACACATTATCAAGAGAATAAAACAGGTCCATTCTATATAGGGGAAACCTACTTTTAAGCAGAAAAATAGTTGTTTATATGCTCGTGTAGAAAAAATACATATAGAAAATATTTGATTGAATATACTACATTCAAATATAAGGCTGATGATGTGCCAGGCAGAGTTTTAAGCTCCTTATAAATATTACCTCATTTGATTCTCCTGAGAACCTCTGACGTGGGTACTGAACTACCCTCACATTTCAGATAAGGAATGAGAGTCAGAGAGTCTGAAGTCACCGCTGAAAGCCTGTGACCCTTACAGCTGAGAACCCAGTCCAGCATCTCACTGACCAGACAACATGCTCCTTCTTTCTAGTAAGTATTGCTTTAATTTTTTTTAACAGGTAACTATTGCTTTTATTTTAAGATTTTAAGAATTAATTAATACAGAGGGGAAAGAGTCTAAACCCATTCAGGGCATATCAGTTGCTGTTGTAAGGCATGAAGCACATTGCTGCCTCGGGGCTTAGGTTTCAAGGAATTCAGAAATGTGAGCAGATTAGTTGTCTTTTAAGTAATGGAAAAAGCAGAATCTGTTTCAGCTCTTGATGCTCCCTGAAAGCGGGTTCAAGAGGCAAAGCGAAGGTTTTAGAGATCCCACTTTTAGATTGCTGAGCGTTCCTCTTACAGAAGCCAGGAACAAGGGAGCTCTCAAATAAGACCTCTCGTCAGCAAGGAGACCAGGAAGCAGGTTGGGAGACCAGGGAAGCAGTACTAGCCCTAGAGTCACAAGGTCTTAGCAATCTCATAGCCATTACCATTCCCTGTGAAAGGTGTAAGCTGTGGAGCCCAGACACACGCACGCACGCAGCCGCAGTGGAGATGTTCAGGCCAGGTTTATTGAAAGGAGAGAGTGACCCAACTGGGCTGTGCAAAAATGGCCTCTGCACCTGGGGGACAGTTAGAGACCACTTTTATGTGGGGCCATGGGATTGGGCACATTCCGCAGCTTATTTGAAAAGGTAGAGTCTTTTGGCACCAACTTCTCAGAGAGTAAGCTAATCAGATCCTTTGTGTCTTTGTCTTAGGAGGAGAGAAGAAGGAGGAGGATGGGACAGGGTTTGTGTGTGGCTGCCTGAGACCCCCCAACACACTCTAAGGTGCACACTTACGCTGTTGGAAACGCCTCACAGCTTACCTTCTGTGGGCAGCTTTGGCATTGACAAGCTGGGGGCTGTTACTGCAGTTCCACCTAACCGATGGCATTACACATGAAGGTTTATTAGAAGTATCGAGAGATGTTTAAAAGGGTGTCAAGATGGCTTGGTGCCCATAGCTCAGTGGGTAGGGCACCAGACACATATGCCAAAGCCGGCAGGTTGGAGCACGGCCCAGGCCTGCTAACCAATAATGACAACTGCAACCAAAAAAAAGCGGGGCATTGTGGCAGGTTCCTGTAGTCCCAGCTACTTGGGAGGCTAAAGCAAGACAATTGCTTAAGCACAAGAGTTGGATGTTGCTGTGAGCTGTGACACCACAGCACTCTACCAAGGGTGACATATTGAGACTCTGTCTCAAAAAAAAATAAAAAGAGGGTGTCAAGAACAACGAAGAAAATGTAATCAGCTGGAAAACAAAAAGGAGGACGCTTCAGGATCTGACTAAAGAAGGAAAATAGCAACCCCAAGCCACACGTGTAGGAGCCAAGGGGACTGTAGGAGCCAAGGGGACTGCAGGAGCAGGGAGGGGAATCCCAAAGACGCTGGGTCTGCTGGGGAGGGTGCCTGTAAAAGCCGGTAAGTTTGGTTGCAAATATCAAGAACCAGCCTGAGGGAACTTAACAGAAAGGTGTGGGGTACGATATTACACGTACAAGGACAGACTGGTGTCCCACAGAAGCCAGTGGCAGCTCACAGCCAGGTAAGAGCAGAACTGAAAACTGGAAATCTGGAGGCACCCCGGGCAAAGAATTCGCAGCCCTGCCCAAATTCCAGTTGGTAGATAGTCTTCACCCGACCTGCACGGCAGAAGGAAGCAGTGTCTCTATTTGGTCATCTTCCGCAGGCTTGTGGTTGGCTTCCAAAACTCAAGAGACAGTTCCAAGATCTACGGCAAGTTGGCGGTGTCCTTGGCTCCCTGGATTGTTTTGCAATCTGCTGCTCACACCTCTTAGCCTTCTTGACAGGAAGAAAGGGCGAGACAGCATTTCCTTTCCTCTGGGTGATGCCAGCTTCTTTCTCTTCTCATTTCTCTTCCTTCCTTCTTCTTCTATGACATTTCTTTGGCCGGCCAGAAAGTCACTTACGGTCCCCTCATGGCGTCTCTTGCTCCCTCCCCCAGCCATAA